>NC_137881.1:26709056-27246556 GCF_963924005.1 Protomyctophum bolini | reverse complement strand
CTAGAGTAGACAGGAAACACTAGGAACATAACTACACAATAAAAGCACACAGTTCATGACACAAACCACACCAATGGGTCGCCATGCAACTTGTTGAATGGCGACCTATTAGCCAACAAGGCGTTTATTTATTGCTGCCCTGCCCCTGCCCTGTCCCAGGAGGACCAGACTCCGCTGCACATCGCGTCTCGCCTGGGGAAGACGGAGATCGTCCAGCTGCTGCTGCAGCACATGGCCCACCCCGACGCCTCCACCAACAACGGCTACACGCCGCTGCACATCTCGGCCCGCGAGGGACAGGAGGAGACGGCCTCCGTGCTGCTGGAGGCCGGAGCCTCGCACTCGCTGGCCACCAAGGTGACATAATTAATACTGCACAAAGACTTCGGTCACACATAATATACAGTATGTTACGGGGGGTGCAGGGCATCTTTGGACCACTATGTTTCCGCACTCACTCCAGACTAGGGCCACGTAGCAAAAATAGCCGCTCTACAAGCTCAAAAGTCGTCGCAGTGCTCACTGTTATAAAGTATCGCTCGCTATAATAGTATATCGAAATGGAATCAGCAAATATCGTATCGTATCGTTTGGCTTTGTATCGTATGGTTTTACAATGGAAATAATCGGTATCGAATCGCTTGGCAATGGAAATAATACAATTGTGTCAATTCTAAGTATCTGTATCTTGTATTTAGCAATTCTAAGGAAAAATATGGGTTTAATTACTTTTCCATTCCATATCTTGGTCTATCGATAAATGTATGTAATATTCTCTGTGTTCATGTCAAGGCATAGGTTTGTCCACAGTCATGTTGTAGTTTTCGGTGATAGTGGTGGTCAGTGGTCACCTCATCACCGAAAACTGGATGAATAGGCCTTAAAGGCTCATACATACTCCAGTTTTTGGTGATAGGTTATCACCGTTTTAGGTGATAGCTTATCACCTAAAACGGTGATAAGAGTTGAGGCCATCATACTCGCGGTGATGTCCTTAAGGATTGACCCCGCCTCCCTGTGGTTTACCCAACATCTAGACCAATCAGTGAATGGGGTGATAGCTCCAGAGTGAAAAGACTTGTCTGATAGTAAAAACAGAGAGATGGGTCTGTGTTGATAGCGGTGATATCTGATCATCACCGCGACTGACGTAATGGTGTAGTTTTCCAACCCTTTAAAAACTACACCGCGGTGATAAGCTATCACCAAAAACTGGAGTATGTATGAGCCTTAAGTCAATCATCCTTCGTTCAATTCCCTGCTCAGGAACTTTGTTCCTGTAAATCATTGCTACCCCACTCCATCCTCACTATTCACCATCCTCTTTAAATGAAATTATAATACCACAAGGAAATATATTCACTCCTATCACTACCATCTTTGAATGACACACTGCCCAGACTGTAGGAAGGAGACTCCAGTGACCTACTTGTGATGAATGATTGATGATGTTGAGTGATTTCTAATTCAATTTATTGACGTCACCGTCGCTAGAATAGGTGCTTACGGCAAGAAGCTGAGGACACTGGAGGTTTAGTCCTTCAGAGATCTTAAGTGCGTCCAGCAGGAAAGATTATTGCTTAATTTATTCACACACACACACACGTCACACACACACACACACACACACACACACACACACACACACACACACACACACACACACACACACACACACACACAGAGAGTCTTGGAGGCGAGCGCTGCAGTCAAAATAGCACCACCAAAATAACACCATCTGTCCAGACTTTCTCTCTCTCTCTCTCTCCCTCTCTCTCTCTCTCTCCCCTTGTTTCTCTTCCATTTTTCTAATTTCTATCTCCATTTTTCTTGTGTTTGATATACTGTCATGTTAATTCAATTTGAAGTGATTTTTCCTTTAGCTTAATCTATATTCCATCAGAGGGCTTTTAGCCTTTTACCGCATCCCCCCAATCTCTCTCTCTCTCTCTCTCTCTCTCTCTCTCTCTCTCTCTCTCTCTCTCTCTCCCTCCCTCCCTCCCAGCCTCCCTCCCTCCCAACTCTTGTGGAAGAAAGGGTGTGGCTGTGTTCCCAATAAGCCTCAGAGAGCTGACATGCTGTTTCAGACAGTTGGAATAACAATCTGATCTCACCCTGAGCCCGCCTTTTAGTGTAACAACCAGTTAACATTTGAGATGATCTCTCAGTAGATCTGTCCTTGTTTGTTCCATTATGTAGCAATGTTTCTTCATTTATTGGTCCTCTATGCCTTATTTCTCCCCCCCCCCCCTCTCTCCCCATGCCAGTGAGGCAACTGGTTTGTTTTCAGTTAGACATTACATCAGTTATATTCCAAAGGACAAACAAAGGAGGGTTTGGGCATGGGCTGGTTCATAACACACTAGTCATGTGACTACTGTCAGACACAGGCAGCCTATCGGGGCAAGGCTTGCTGGATGTTCCATAATGGCCAAAGATTGCCCTCTGCTGGATGCAGAGGGCAAATTGTGTTGTGAATTTGAAGCATTGTGTTGGATATTGAAATACATACATAATGTATTAGGTGCAAGTCATTGATGCTTGCAAGTCAAGATTTAGGTAGGCTATAGGCCTACAATTTAAACAACTTATTTTTTTGTTGCTTTTTTTTGGGTGGTTTCATCTGATCAAATCATACGATTAAACAAATTAAACAAAGCTCACATTATGTCACAATGTAATGTGAGCCCAATACAGTACAGGTCTACTGACTGAAGACTGGTCACTTTTAGAGATTCTCCTACGTAACGTTAGGCCTGTCACAATTATTCCATAATGGCTATTTGAGATAATTGCACATATTTTGCACAATTGTCATAAATAATCATACATAAAAGTACATACATTTTAAAACATTTTCATGAATGGTGGAAATACCTCTACAAAATTGCGTGTCGCATCGCCACGATTTATGAGCTTGTAGATCAGCTACCGGTATTTTCCACAAATATATATATATATAAAAAAAGAGTATACAAGTATATACCGGTTTGTTTGATGATCGCGACAGCCCTAGCTATACCTGCGTATGAATTGTATTCATCATTCCACCATGCTTCTCTCCACAGAAGGGATTTACTCCCTTGCACGTGGCCGCCAAGTACGGGAGCCTGGATGTGGCCAAACTTCTGCTCCAACGGCAGGCTCCCCCTGACTCTGCTGGCAAGGTATGCATCGCAAATGTGCAACTCAGACACATAACATCAGGATGATATTATGACACGTGCAGGGGTAGGGGTACAGCCGAAATAATGCAACGTGAAAGTAGGCCTATAGTCCTCTAAAATCAAAAACTTGTGTTGCTATTTTTGTATTGAGGCTATGTTGACTGCCACAGCATTGGTAAGGCCTGACTCACACCTTCACAACAGATTGATGTATAGCGGATGCATGAGACTTGTTTACTGATGCAAGCTTGCAATGCATTTCCAATGGGAGTCACATGGTTTGACACAACATTTTTGTTGTATGAGGAGGGGGAGGGGGGGCAGTCGAAACACAGCCGAAAGCCGTACAACAATGATGTTGTGTCAAACCATGTGACTTCCATTTGAAATGCATTGGGGCGGCCATGACACTTACCTTTTGTTTACATCTAGCATCCAACAATGTTGTATGCTATGTAGATGCGAAGGTGTGAGTGAGGCCTAAGCCTAGTTTGGATTAACTGCTATTCATTTCTTTGTTCTAGGAAAGAACAGATAACAAAACAAATACTTTTTTTCCCCTTTGAATTATGTTCTTCTGTTCTTCATAACAAGGACCCCCCCATCCGCCGTCCTCGTTCTTGCCCTCTAATATAACTCTAAATATAACTTAACCTGCAGTACAATCCCCACCCGTAACAACATACCCTATAAACCATGTAATGTTACTGTATGTGTGTGTTTATGTATGTATGTTGCATATGCCACATGCCTGCCTGTCACTTGTGGAGCAATAGAAAGCTCCTGTTGTAAAGGGATTCTGTATTGTGTATTGTATATTTGAATGTATTGTACTGTACCTTTTTAAAGTTTTTGATTCATGGGTTTTTCATTATTGTTTGGACCCAATGTTTTATACATTTGTGTCAATAAAGTAACTAACTAACTAACTAACTACCTAACTAGACTAGCCCTATTATAACAGCAGCTTGCTAAGCTAACCACCGGTTAATGTGTGTGGGCTGACCATCCATACCTTACAGAATGGTCTCACGCCGCTCCATGTCGCTGCGCATTACGATAACCAGAAGGTGGCGCTCCTGCTTTTGGAGAAAGGATCGTCCCCCCACACCATGGCCAAGGTGAGACCCTCGGAGTGGCCCTCGTTAAGACTGACTGACTGGCCGCCATTACTCCTATAGCACTGTTCTGCAGCGAGGAGGAGGGCCTGGGCATAGCCGCGTGGATTTACATACAGAAGATGTGTAGATATGAGTTGGTGTTATCTGTACTATAGTGTGTGTGTGTGTGTGTGTGTGTGTGTGTGTGTGTGTGTGTGTGTGTGTGTGTGTGTGTGTGTGTGTGTGTGTGTGTGTGTGTGTGTGTGTGTGTGTGTGTGTGTGTGTGTGCACGTGCGTGTCCATTTAGTTCCATTATACACTCTCAAGAGTTACAGAAAGAGTTAAATTATTGTTAAATGTCTGCATTGCTCAAGTTATTTTACAAGAACCAAATGGACCCATAAGGATCCATTTAAATAAGAGTTAAATTATTGTTAAACATCTGCAGTACTTAAGTTAATTTACAAATAGCCTACACAATTCGAGAATGTAGACGAATTGTTATCTTGAACGTTTTTACCTGTTTGTCGACGAAATTGTCATTATATTTAGTCTCATAGTTTCAGTCATCATAGCTTAGTCAGTGAAAAAAGGTAGTCGACGGACATTTTTCTTTATTTTATTTTTTCTCATTTTAAAAAGAATGTCTGTAATTCACTTAATTTACAACAACATGTTGGAAAAGTTTGAGAGCAAGAGTGTCTGTCCTGTTGTCTGTTTTGTTTGTCTGTTCACACTTGTCATTGTTTAACTGTTTTTAGTTTTTTCATGTTTATCACATTTATATGTCTTTTTTATTATGTATTGTATGTGGAACATTTACATTGCCTGTTATTTTTTTCATTTTATATAACTGAACTACTCATTATCATTGTCGATAATATTCTGATGTTGTCATACAAAAAATGCCTAATAAAAAACAACGCCACTCTTCCCCTGACGTGTGTCTGGACCTGCAGAACGGCTACACTCCTCTCCACATCGCGGCCAAGAAGAACCAGATGGACATCGCCACGGTGCTGCTCCAGTACGGGGCGGAGACCAACATCCTGACCAAGCAGGGCGTCACTCCTCTCCACCTGGCCTCCCAGGAGGGACACGCCGAGATGGCCGCCCTGCTGCTGGAGAAGGAGGCCCAGGTCAACATCCCCACCAAGGTACTGAGTCACTGCACAGTTTTTACTTTGCAAGTAAAAGTCCGGAATTAAAAAATGTCCACCTCATCAGTGCCCATATACCCGAGGCGGGGTTGGCGAAAGGGCCTTTTCTGTGTGGAGTTTGCATGTTCTCCCCCCGTGTCCCCTAAGGTAGGTATACCCTCACAAAAACATGGCAGTAATCCTGGTCTCTAAAACTACCTCCCCCCTGGCCAACCTGGGCGCCTGATGGAGGGGAAAGGAACTGGTCGGAAATAACGTGTTCCTTCCACGCGCTACGTCCGGCCAGGGAAATCCCCCCCCCCCCCCCCCTGTCAGGTGAAAAGAAGCAGCTTGGACTCCTCATGCATAGAAGTAGGCATGAGGTCAGTCCGCTGCCCCCCCCAGCTTGGCAGAGGAAGTGTAGCGCCCAGGATTACATTAGATAATTGGCACTGGGTGAAAAAACTGGGTTGCAAAATCGTGGGATTTCCCCTCTACCCACCAAATCTCTTTGAAAACAATCTCAGGTTGCTCACTAGCAGCACCGGCCCTCAAACTGGCAACTCTACTCACTACAGTATAATATGACATGACCGTGAAGCCTGATCTGTTATCACCAATGACCTCAGATAAGAAACAGGAAAGTGGTGTTATTTTAAATAGAATTAAGTTTGCACAAAAGAGCCAGTGAGACCTCAACCTCTAGAGATAACATTTTAACGAGGCAGCTCATCAGAGCCTCGGCTTGTAACACATGTGACAGTTGTGGCTTTTGCTAGCACAATAATGGTGATCTATAATGTCATATAATATCAGAAATTTACGGCTAGGGTTGCTCGTTTGCCTACTCACTGCCTGGAATGGTATTTTTGGAAGCTTGTCTATGGCAAGGGATTTCCTACTACGGGGTGTTCCATTAATGGACATATCTGTCCAGCTGAGATTGAAACGAGATGAACGTTGGTACATTCTGGTTCCGTTCTCTTCAGTGCAGTGAGTAGAGAACAGAGGAGAGGATGACAGTCATGACATGTCTGGCCCTGAATGCCAGAATGAATCCTTCAATCAAACCCAACCTCCCAATTTACTAGCTGTCAAGCTTCGTCTGCTGTCCCAGCACAATTGGCAGATTTATACCTCTTTAGACGTTATCTGCCTCTAGCACAGGGATGGGTGAAACTATAGAACTGGTCACCAATAAGAAAAACAACACGTTTATCCAGTTTATCCAGAGATAGTTTCCTGTTAATGTTCATATTCTCAAAGTCAACGGTATATTCTAGCCGTCTATTAAACATGATTGGTGGTCTGGCAGGAGACTTTGGGAAAATGTATGTTATGTGTTATTACAATGAAAGTGCCACAGTCAGTGGTCATCCTTTATCTTCAAACAGTTAGCGTGTACAGTAAGCAAGGGTTTGAATCTGGCTCCCGAATGACTGACTGGCATGCCATCTAAGGCTTCACTCACACTGTCACAACAGAATGTTGTATAGCCGATGCATGAGACTTGTTGACTGTTGCAAGCTCGCAATTCATTTTCAATGGGAGTCACATGGTTTTGTTGTATGAGGGGGAGGGGGACTAGTCAAAACACAGCCGAAAGCCGTACAACAAAAATGTCGTGTCGAACCACGTGACTTCCATTGGAAATGCATCGGGGCGGGCGGCCATGACACTTACCCTTTGTTTACATCTAGCGTGCGACAGTGTTGTATGCTAGATGTGAAGGTGTGAGTGAGGACTATGAGGCCTTTCTCCGTGATATTGCAGAGGTACTGACGTGTTGTTGTTGTCGTTGTGCACAGAGTGGCCTGACGTCCCTCCACCTGGCAGCCCAGGACGATAGAGTGGCCGTGGCTGAGATCCTGGCCACACACAGTGCCAACCTCGACCAGCAGACTAAAGTATGGACACATACATTCCTCATCTTCGTTGGTCACTGTCATTCCAATCTGGGTTTATTAAAAACACGCTGTTTTGCTGTGTGTATCTATTAGTATTACTGTCTACATTTATTAGTTAACCACGATTAACTGTCATTTCCACCAGTTGGGCTACACTCCTCTTATCGTAGCGTGTCACTACGGTAACGCCAAGATGGTCAACTTCCTGCTGCAGAATGGAGCGTGTGTCAACGCCAAGACGAAGGTACTAAAACTATACACAGTGATGTCCTGGTGCTAAAACCGATCGGGCTAAACATGTCAGACCACCACCAGTATGGGGCTATGAGAGCTGATCTCAGAGTAAAAAGTCAAAGTCTATGTAATCATTCAAAGGAGGAGTGACAATTGAATACATACTGCACCACGTTGGATGTAACAGATGTATGTATTAAAGACCATTAATACATATCTGTAGACCATTATGCTAGACTTGTTTGAAGTGTTTACACACTACTCATGACTGAGCATTATTCAATTACTCTCGCATTGCTGTGATGACATGGAGACAGAGCATGGCTTTGATGAATTGCTAGTCTTTGGTAGGGTTTTTATTACATATTACATATACTGTACGTACATCAACATTGTATGTACTGTATGGGACTGGTCTGCCCTCCTTAGTATTAACTATACGGAGAGACGGACAGTAGGTCGCGTAGGGGAAACGAGACGGTAGGAAAGCTGAGAGGGAGAGACGTTGTTAACCTTCGACATCATGGATCTTTCCCAGAATGGATACACGCCACTCCACCAGGCCGCACAGCAAGGAAACACGCACATCATCAACGTGCTGCTACAGCATGGTGCCAGTCCCAACGCTATCACTGTGGTGAGTGGGGCACGCACGCACGCGCACACACACACGCCACTTCATTCACAAAATACATACCATTGGTTTTCAACCAGTGGTCCGGGGACCACCAGTGGTCCTTGAGGGGGTTCCAGGTGGTCCCCAGCTAAATGATGGAGAGTTTGTAACCAAATGGACCCTTATAAGTCCATTTAACTATTGAGAGTGTACAATGAAACCAAATTGACCCGTAAGGGTCATTTTACGCTCTCAAGAGTTGAATCATTGTTAAACATCTGCATTACTTAGTTCATTTACAAGAGGTCTACATAATTGGAGAATGGAATTGTGGACAAAATCCTAAGGTCCAATGATAACAAAATTCACTAGTTTTGGGCCAGCAAGTCTAAATCTCATCGAATGGTGGTCCGTGGCTCAAATGCTGAAAAAGGAATGATATGAACCTGCCTTGGACATAAACTACAGTACCGGTATGTTGATAATTGACACCTCTGTTCTATTGCAGAACGGTAACACTGCTCTGGCAATCGCACGGAGACTGGGCTACATCTCCGTGGTGGACACTCTGAGGGTCGTCACCGAGGAGATTATCACCACCACAACGGCACGTCACACACCGGTCACGTCACCCTGTCCCTGTCTCTATTAATTGTTGTAATGGAAATGTGCCAGGGGACACTGCAGACTTCTGTACGAAAAGACAGCAAGCAAGTCTGCAAAACAGCTTAATGCTCCAAATGTATATATTTTTTTACTGAGCAAAAGCATGTTTTCTTCTTCCACGTGATACTGTACGTCCAACGGGGGAAACGTCCCCCTGTCAGGTGATAAGAAGCGGCCTGCTCACTCCTCATGCAGGAAGCATGAGCTCAGTTCGGGGCTCTCCCCAGGTTGGCAGAGGGAGAGCAGCGCGCAGGATTACAGTTTAGGCAATAGGCGCCGGGTTAAAAATGGGTTACAAAATCAAGGGATGATGTTAAAACAATGTTTTCTTTTGCACGATACAAAAGCAAAGTAACTTCTTTCTTTATACTTACCACTGAATATACTGTATTGATGTGCATAATGGCACATTTTGAACTAAACCACAAAGGCCTACATTTGAAGCATATAACCTAACTCTTTTGAGCGTTTAGATTACTACTAACCTTGTTCTGTTCCTGGTTCAACAGACGGTGATATCAGAGAAACATAAGCTCAACGTGCCAGAGACCATGACTGAAGTTCTGGACGTCTCTGACGAGGAGGGTAAGTGATGGACACCTGAGCCGAGCAACGTCGGCCCCCCATCAAAGGCGCTCAAAATGGAAGGAGACCTTTTGGTGGAAGGTCGTCTAGGAGTCCAGTTACATGTCCAGTAACACGTTCACTTACAGTGGACCAACCGTATCAGATATCACCAATCCTTATTTATCTCAGTGAGAGTTACCGTAATCAGCATTGGTCGTTAGCACCTGCCCTGCTTTAACCCTCCAATCAGTCATAAGCTGGTGAGAGGTCCAAAGTGTGCATTGCACTCATTTTAAGTGTACATTTGGCTCTACCATGGTGTGTAAAAGCCCGGAATTAGCCGGGGAGCCACAGGACCAACATTTGAGAGGATCTGTGACGTCATGCCGTAATTTTTATTTGTGTTTTTGAGTGCACTCCAAGGAACAGCAATGTCCGTGTTCACCTACCTATGTGTTCGTTCACCTACCTATACACCTATATGTGGCCATGAGCACCAGTATTTGACTATGAGTACCAGTAGGGGCGCTGTTGTGCCAGAAACAGAGAGAGAGAGATAGTATTAGTGCTGCACTGTTGCCTGCTAATGAGAGAGAGAGAGAGATAGAGAGAGAGAGGAGAGGAGGGGGGAGAGGGAGAGGGAGAGAGGAGAGGAGGGGGGAGAGGGGAGTTGCACCACTCAGTTCACACAGGTGTGATTTTTTTCTATTAATTTGGTCATTAGGGTCCACAGAATAAAAGGCCCTTTATAGGTTGTCTATGGTGTGGTATGCTAAAATTGCCATAATTTTTTTTTCGCAGTGTTTCCGGCAGAGCAGGCCTCTCATTCTGTAGACCTTAATGACCAAGTGAATAGAGAAAACACAAATAAAAAGTTCGGCATGACGTCACAGGTTAAACTCTATTCCTTGAGCTTTTGGGCCTGTGGCCCCCCCGGCTAAATGTACAATACCCCAAAATGAATTAAATGAATCCCAGGACATAATAACTGGTCCAAAATGTAATAAAATTCTGAACCTAAAATGTAAAAAAAAAAAAACCTTTCATCTTCTTAATAAGTTTCAAACTGCACGGCTCCTTGCCCTGGTTTTGGAATGCTGATTTATTTGACCCTATAGAGTCTACATTGTGGTTCTAGTAGTACGTGTAGTGAGTGACCATGTTGTCCACCCACAGTGTTGAAACGCATTGAGGATGATGTAATGTCGGATGACTCCATGGACCTGGAAGGTATTGAGAACAACACAAGTCGTGTGTGTGGTTGGGTTCACTGTGGAACCCAACTAAAGGGTGCTGTGACTCGCATGGCGAATGAACTTAAAGCCATGGCCATTTGGTTACGTCATTTAATACTAACATAAATGTTAGAAGCCACGGAGAATTTGTCTTTGAGTGGAGCATTTGAAATGTTTGTTCTGGCTCACAGCATCATCACGCTTTGATACTGTAGGATGTTATGCCCACGTGTCAATGCAGCATGTTGTTTTTCTTCTCTTGCCCCGTCTAACACAAAGTTCAAGGGACTAAATAGCACAGGAAACGTTTTAAGAATTTAAACTCTCCTCATGTTGTGGAAAATCCAGAAAAAACACCCTCTTATAAAAGCCTCTTCGCCCATTTAGGCCTGACGTCGAAATAAAAAAAAACGTTCGCTCTGAAAGAATATATATTCAAAGATTTGTGCCGCATTTTTATGATTTTTCAAAAATAGCAAACCTACAAGCTCATAGCGCGCCACTCGGTGGTGCGCTAGGAGCTTGTAGATCTGCTATTTTTCAATAGCTAAAGTATAACATAATGCTTAGTTAAAACACCAATAGGGGTTCCCGTCCAGACCCCATAGCAAATTATGATTCATTGTCAAATCTCTTTTGGGATGACATTCAGTTCTTCAAATTTCTCATTGAACAATGGAACACATTCAGGAATCACATTTTCACGTGTGCCTCCCGCCACTGGATTTAGTTTTTCTTATAAGTGATGACCTTATCGTTATCTGCGCTAAAACAAACGCCCACTGAACTTGAAACAAAATGCATTGATTTGTCTTTGATACGTAGATGAACTAATTCCTCTGTGCTTCTTTGAATGTGAAGCTCACATTGTTTCATCTTCTTTTTAACCCTTGCCCTCTCCAGGGAGCAAATATTCTATTGCCACCAGAGCATCCCTGTCTAAGTACAGTATGTTACTCACTTGTCCTGCTGGCCTCGCATACGCTTACTGACACACCTGGGGCAAAGTCAACTTAGAGTTCCCATCTAGGAGCGTTTGGCTTGAGTGTGTGTGATGCATACCAGATGATATCTGTGTCACAGCATGGAAACAAACAACTGACCCAGATTTGTGTAATAGTACCATAATATAAATGACACTTTCTTTCACGACGAGGTCTCCTGCCTCGACTGTGATCTCAAGTTCATCCGTTAAAGTGGTTGATTCATACCATCACAACAACGGTACAGAAGGATTGTATATTATTACATCACACTCATACTGTAGGTTTTATGACACATTTTTAAGTTTGACCATGCAGTTTAATGACATGACCACCTCGCACACACATCCAATACACGTTACAATGGAAGTTGGCCCTCTGTTCATCTCTACTCCGTGGTCCTATCTGAAGGGTTCCATTACAACAGAAGATATGGCAAACTCAATCAATCTTAATCCGTCAGTCAATCTCAATGATATGAAAATGTTGGCCAAATTGTAACTGTAGGAAGTAGTGATTATGGGGGATTCTGCCCCCTGCTGTACAATAGTGGTAACAGCAGCAGTAGTGCTTTTATTCCATGGCCATATGCTGTAGAGTGCGCAAACAAATCCTGCATCCATCGCGTACTGGATGAGGATGATAAGAGGTGTGTACGTAAAAGAGAACGACAGGAGAGTGCACAGCACACTGCAGTGTATGGTTGCTGTGTGCACATAGGCTATAGCACTGTCTGAAAGGGTGCTCTGTCTCTCTAGGTGACGATACGATGACCGGGGACGGAGGGGAGTACTTGAGGGCAGAGGACTTGAGGGAGCTGGGAGATGACTCCCTGCCAGGACAGTACTTGGACGGAATGAACTACCTCCGCTTCAGCTTGGAAGGGGGGCGCACCGACAGGTAAAATAAACACACGCGCCTCTGTTAAAAAGGGGAGTGGAGGGCTTAAGTGTGTTGTGTGTGTTGTGTTGTGTGTGTGTGTGTGTGTGTGTGTGTGTGTGTGTGTGTGTGTGTGTGTGTGTTTGTGTGTGTGTGTGTGTGTAATCACATCTCAATGTGATTCCATTCTTAACGTTTTACAATATGTCAGGGCGGCTGTGGCTCAGGAGGTAGAGCAGGTCGTCCAATGATCACTGCGTCGGCGGTTCGAATCCCGGCTCCTCCTGTCCACATGTCGAAGTGTCCCTTGGGCAAGACACTGAACCAATGAGTCCAATGACTCCAATGACCAATGGACCAATGTCCAATGACCAACCAATGAGTCCAATGAGTCGGTCGGTGTGAGCTCGCCACCATTGGTGTGTGAATGTGGGAAGTGAGGACGCTGGCGTCGACTGTTCGCCGCTTCACCTCCCAATGTATGAATGAATGAACCATTGTAAAGCGTTTGAGCACTTGGAAAAGTGCTATAAAAAATGCAATTCATTATAATATGTACTCATATCCTCAATTTTCCCCTCTGCCTTCCCTGTCACACATCAACATACAGCGCTGTAACGCAAAGGTACTGTGTGCTGAACCTGACCCAGATGTTGTGTGTGACTCCTCAGCACTTTCGTTCAGTAGTTTGTATAGACAGACAAGTCCTGTAGTCTTTTTTAGTGTGCTAGAAGGCATTATAACTCATGAATGCCATTCAGATTTTCACCCCAGCTCATATCCCAGGTGTTCCATGGCAACTTCATCCATTTCACTTAGAAATGTCGACACAGTAGTAGTTTCAATGGTAGGAAACTAACATGGTTCCATAATATTCTCTTTTCCAGTAAAACAGGAAAATCCTGGGTGTTCATTTAGGTTCATTTAACATTTAATTATTTATTTTTACACCCTCTGCGTTAATAAGTAACACTTTTTCAAAATGTTACTCAAGTTATGAAACTCTGTTGGCTTTCATTCCGTTTTTTTCCTATACAATTTCTCTCCCTCATTATGGCAATTTTTGGGCCTACAGTATATTGAGAAATACCCCAATATGTTTACGCTTACATTAATGACCCACCGCTATATCTGTTATATCCTTCCCTGAGATGTTATCATCAGTCTGACCTGCACTCTCCTCTCTGCCGCCCGCAGCACGGACAGGTCCTTCACGCCCACCCATCACACCTACTACTCCCTGAAACATGAAGGCTTAATGGAGGAGATGCTCGCCAGTCACCAGGTACACATGGATTCAATTAACGACTGATTTCAGTAATTTGGATTCCATAGAAGCCCAGCATGTCTTTTTGTGAAAGCATGCTGCCCGCCGTAAATAGATCGGCTATTAGTTATTTTAAGATGAAAGAGTATTTGAAGTGTTCAAACTATGACATTAGAATACAAGTTTAGAAGCATCTTCCAGGAACATGAATGGTCTCAGAAATGTCATAAAAGCCTCAAATCTTTGATTTATTCAGCTGGTCGGTGTATTCTAATTGATATATTGGCTGACATTTAACAATAGTTTAACAATAAACTTTATTGTCCAGGATTATGCACTGAAACAGTCAACTTCAATGGGAATTAATAAATAACTATAAAAATAGAGCAATTATCTTTTTATGCATTGTTTGGGACAATGTTTGGCACCGATATTTTTGTCATGAATTAAAAGTAGATTTAACTCAGAGTTTAGAGTTTAACATTTTTATGTATTACACTGTTCACAGTGCACGGTAGTATGTGTGTATGTAAAAATGTGTCTTTGTTGTGTGTGCCACAGGTATCGGCTCTTTCTAGAGAGAACGAGAGGGACTCGTACCGGCTGAGCTGGGGGACAGAGAACCTGGACAACGTGGCCCTGTCCTCCAGTCCCATCCACTCTGGGTAGGTACAGAACAACAGTGTGAGAGGGAGGGTGACTGATTTAAGCAGTCACACCTGGTTTGACTCAGGCCAGGTGTGACTGCTTAAATCAGTCACCCTCCCTCTCACAAACAGACACAGTGGCCATGCCAAGAAACGTACGGTTATTCACATAACCCCGGCTCTTCGATATATCATGAGCGAGATATCTCGCCAAAACACCCTCCTTGACTTGATGGCGAGGAAGAGATTTTTGCTAATCTTGAATGACAGATCCGCACTATACTTTGGGGCCTTGTAAGGGGTATAGGGAGATGGCTCACACTGGACTTAGGGTCATTCACGTATCCTCAGTTCTTTGATATCATGAGCGAGATATCTCGCTATGGGACAGCCTATAACGAAACCCTAGAAGAAGTGAATTCTTGTTTTCACAACACATATCAAGGGATGACCATAGCTGAGTGGCTAGAGACTCGAGAGGCAGTCTGGCAACCTGAAGGTCTCCGGTTTAAACCTCTTGCTAGTTTACCTCTGCTCACCCCTTGTGTTCATCTGACCTGAGCCAGTTAAGCAGAAAAGGTGATTTCCCCCTCCCCTGGGGACCAGAAAATACTCCCCCTGTATTACAGGGGGAGTACAGAATGGACAGAATGGAGTACAGAATGGAGTACAGAATGGAGTTCATCAGTTGAACACGCATCAGCGATAACTCTTATCTGTTGTCGACTGCGAGTGTCTTGTGCGTGGGAGTGGGGTTGGTTGAATAAGTTGATTCTCCTAGATTTTTCTCTCTAACTTTTTCTGTTGTGGGTTTCCTCCCTCTCTCTCTCTCTCTCTCTCTCTCTCTCTCTATATCTCTCTCCCCTGCCCTATTTCTTCCCTCCCTGCGTTGTGATTTCTTTTTGTAGTCGTTCCTCTCCGTGCCCTGATCATGGAGACCACAGCAGGTGACCCACTGCACCTTGCCTTTACCATCCATTGTTGTCCTTCTTCCTCTCATCTTCCTCACCTTCCTCTTCCTCTCTTCACAGTGTGTGCTCTCATCGGAGGAGAGGTGTTTGTTTGTGTGTGTGTGCGTGTGTGTGTGTGTGTGCGTGTGCGTTTCCGTTTGCTACAGGTTGTTTTGTTGTACATTTTACCTTCTCTGTCTCATACAGTTAAATCCGGACTGTCTATTTAACTCTCGAGAGTGTAAAAATGGGATGACGGGTGGAGCAGTGTGCACTCATTTTTACACTTTCAGAGTTAAAGGAACACCCCCGATTTTTACTGTACACAGCCTCTTTCTCTGTTTGGGTTCACGCAGCAAGCTATGCTCCAATGTAACCCGAACAAACAGATCATGCCTGTTTTCAAAATATCGCATATAAAATATCTCCACATGCAGCGCGGTGGTCGTGTTCAAGGTATACGATTGAATGCTTTACATTGGAGCATGAAAGCAAGGTGACCCAAGAGATGCTAAGAGGCACAGGAGGTGAATTTACTGTATCGTTTATTCCACACAATGTCTCGTTAAAGCACTGCCACTAACATGTTTTGCCATTGTGTTCCTCCGTTTCCAGAAGGGGCACTTTGGCAAACACCACTAATTACAGTACTGTCCCCTTACGGTCTCACCTAAGTCCCCTTATTTCCCTGTCCCCTCCTTGCCAATTTTTATTTATTTTATACCCCCAAACACATGACAAAATGAAAGAAGCAGCTATGATCGTTATCTTAAAGGGTGTGGAAATAATAAAATAAAGTCCCCCCCATTCTGTGTTGCCTATATAGAACTGGAGCTCTGAAAAAAATCTGTAACATTATGAAGTACATGATCTTGATGATGTCATAAAGATGTACTTCATAATGTTACTGATTTTCTTCCAGACCTCCAGTTCTAGGCAACACAGAATGGGGGTGGGGACTTAAAAAAAAAAAAAACTTATTTCCACACAACAACTCTAAGGTAAATTATAAGGTATATTCAAGATAACGATCATAGTTGCTTCTCAAGTCTCAAGTGCTGTCAAGTCTGTCTGTGTTGTGTTCAACAGTGTGTCCAAGTGTTTGCTTTACTTAAATTATTTACAATATGAATAGATATTGGCGCCACGTTCGCACACACACACCCATCACACCCATAGCCCCTCATTGACATCTGTGATTGTCGTGTATATTCACCACTTGCATTTTGCATGTGTTGTGTTGTGAGCAATGAAAGTAGGTTTTCAACAGGTGAGGTCATTTTCAATGTAAATGTGCAGTACTGTGTGTGCTCTGAGGTAAAGTACCGCGCACTGACGGCACCCTGAGGACGGTGCGATGAAGGCGCAATCCATGTCTTCCATGGATTGTCTTTCAGCAAGTTCATACTTCTTGGCATGAGAAACCACAGCCAAACACTTGTACAATGGAGCTCATCTGCCATAGATTCTTAACCACTTAAACCCTATATACTTTAGTTGACTGGTGTCCCTCAGGGATCTATACCTGGCCTCCTGGGGAAAAGAAGGTCCCAGGTTCGAGCCCCGACATTGCCGACAATGTGTCAAGGTGTCCTTGAGCAAGACACTTATCCCCTAAATCTTTATTATCATTATTATTATTATTATTATTATTATTATTATTATTATTATTATTATTATTATTATTATTATTATTATTATTATTAATTATATACGTAGTACTTGCCCACCTCCTTTTCACCCTCTACACACAATCTCTTCAGCAAAAATAGCCAATCTGCAAGCCAACAATGCATTGTGTTGCAATGCGTCGTGAGCTTATAGATCAGCTATTTTTTGCCGATTGTTCACCTATTATGACATGCCCAGAGTAGGGACCTCGTAGGTTCATGTGGTTAAGTCAATTCTAATCACTCACACCTGTGTAAACATTCCTAACCACGTCACAACCGTTTCCAGCTTCCTGGTGAGCTTCATGGTGGACGCCAGGGGCGGAGCCATGCGCGGCTGCCGCCACAACGGCCTGCGCATCATCATACCGCCCAGGAAGTGCAGCGCGCCGACGCGGGTGACCTGTCGGCTGGTGAAGAGGCACCGTCTGGCCTCCATGCCCCCCATGGTGGAGGGAGATGGCCTGGCCTCCCGGATCATCGAGGTGGGGCCCTCGGGGGCCCAGTTCCTCGGGTAAGGCTGTGCTAGACGTTGTAGACGGATCGATATGGAAATGTGGACGCATCAGGGGTGGTCATGAAGGAGGGAATGAGCTGAAGGCCAGGATTGTAAGACGTTTGGTATAATGGAGGAATTTTACTCTTTTGCTTTGGCTACAGATACTGACGTAATGTCAATGAAGTTCATTTGAATTTAAAATTCATTGAGAAGGAATATATTCATAGATGGCTTGGATTAGGCTACTAGTAAAAGAGAGGTAGGCTACTGTACACAGTACAGTACAGTACAATACAATACGTAATAGTGTCAGAGATAAATTAACACTCCAGATTTGACTGTTTAGTGGCAAATGTAAATGTAATTTTTTACATCCCGTGTATTGATAATGCTTTGTCTCTTGAAGAGAAGCTAACAATATGCTGCCCTTTCATTTTTTTTGCAGATTAAGTTCCTCCCTGCCTCTGCCTTACTAAACCTGTTTCTGTATCTGCCTTTTGCTTCTGTCCAGCGTCAGGGACTCAGTGTAACCTTATAATAGTTGCGTTTCCACTGCATGGTGCCGCCTCAGCTCGACTCGTTCAACTTTGTTTTCCCACTGACGGCTTTCGACGTAGCTCGCCGTCATAGCGACATCCAACCCTATGCAAAGGATAGTGCTGAACAAGGCTGAAGTTGAAGCTATTTCTAATGCTACAGCTAGAAACTACAGTCCAACAAACGGTTTCTGACATATTTTAGCTTACAAATAGGGCATGCAGTGATTTAGTGTCGCATTTGCAACACCTAGTCCAAAGGTTTGTTAACAATATTTGGGAACTTCCATACGGTACATCATGACGCAATGATGCTAGTCAAGATACTCTTCTCTCTGACCAATCAGTAGCAGACCGTTTTTCATGTCACCTTTTGTTATCGCCTCAGCTAGCTTGAAACCTTGATTGAGGTGACACCAAAGAAGTTCCACGTGACGTATACGGTATAACACATGTATATTTTCCGAACGGGAAAAACCAAAAAAGGCAAAGTTGACGAGTCGAGATGAGCCAGTATGCAGTGGAAAAGCGCCATATTACTCTGCTCTACCGCATGCCTCTGAAACTGCCAACTGCAAGCTAACTCTCTCTTTAATCTTATCACCCTTCAGAGACAAGCTATTGCGATTAACTACTTCACCTTTACCATGATTGATTTGATATGTAGCTTTATAAAAAAAATTTCCCCACACATGAGTGTGAGCAGCACTCTCTGCTGGCAATGTTTACTATCAAAGCCTTCACACCGGTGATAAAAACACCAGTGACTTATAATACGAATAAGCCTCAAAATAGCAAAGCACCCACATAAAGCGTCGACTGTGATTAGAGTTCCCTGACCACATGTTTGACCCCTCGCGCCCACCACACCCCCAAAGCAAACACTGTGTGCTCTCTTCTTCCTCACTGCTGCGCACGGACCCGTTGCTTGGCTGATTGGTCACACAGTAAGCTCCACCTCCCCACCGCCCCACCCCCTCTTAACGAGGGCGAGAGCTTGGTTAGCCGTATTCTCCAGCTGGGGCCGCCAGGGACAAAATTCCTCGGGTAGGAAGAAAAAGAAACAACAACAACAACAACAACAGACAGACAAACAACCCTTTCACATCAACAGCAATACATATGAAACAATCCATGGTTGCCGGTTCCATTTCTGTTCATTTACACCAATACTACTCCACCTCCCTACCCCGGTTTGTCTGCATTTGTATGTTCCTGTATACCACATGCTAGTGCCCCATGTCCTATTGTTAGTTATTGTATTGTAGATACCGCTCCCACCACATTACTGTTATTACCACACTTGTGCCTGATTTATGCTCCTGTCGCACGGCAAAGTATAAATCGGCGTTTACATTCCCATGCTCGTCATCTTCTGTGTTAGTGCTTCCTGTTTCACGTGACGGGTGTCATCGTCTTCCTGGGTGGATGGTTCTCACTTTTAGCATGCTTCACCTTAGACGTGTTGTTGTTGTCACACTGAAATCGGCGTGTCGTGCGCTGCGGCCTGGTTGAATGCTGGCATGGTGACATGCACGGACGCTCGCTCGCACGCACGCACGCACATGCGGTTGTCCTCCGGCTGCATGCACGCTCACTTTGTTGTTGTCCTTGTTGTGCTGTGTTGGTCCACACCCACTTCCGCAGCCCGGTGATCGTGGAGATCCCGCACTTTGCCGCCCTGCGGGGGAAGGAGAGAGAGCTGGTGATCCTGCGGAGCGAGACGGGGGAGAGCTGGAAGGAGCACCACTGTGAGCACACCGAGGAGGAGCTCAACCAGGTCCTCAACGGCATGGACGAAGGTGGGGCTCTGAGGGCGTCAACGCGATATGATGACGTCAAGTTAATATCACCGTTATTTCAGACTTTTGCCTCGATTAGGATTGATAAACGATAATTAACCCATTTAAAGATTCTTCAAAATGTTCAAAAATAGCAGATATATTCTGTACAAGCTCACCAAAGCTCATCAAATCCTGCCTAGGGCACCAAATTGCTCAGGGCCGGCCCAGAGGCTTGTCACTATTCACGTTGGAATCTGCAGATGTGATACGGTATAAAGCATCCTAAGGGCCGATTCATACTCTTATTTTACCACTGTTTCGGCGCTGTAGTGCCGAAATGATTTCGGCTCGTCAGAAATTGAAGAGCCGACTTTAGGACGGTACCGCCCCCCCCGAACCTCAAATGACGTCACATTGTAGGCACTACAGAGCAAAACCGACTTTTATTCGGCTCTAAAATAGGAGTATGAATCGGCCCTAAGAAATAAAAGAAGGAAACAGTTCTAAGAAGTTCTTTTGGGTTCTGACGACGCTCGCTTTGTGTGCCCCTCCCTTCGGCAGAGCTGGACCCCCAAGAGGAGCTGGAGAGGAAACGCATCTGCCGCATCATCACCCGCGATTTCCCACAGTACTTTGCCGTGGTGTCGCGCATCAAGCAGGACAGCAACATGATCGGGCCGGAGGGAGGCATCCTGAGCAGCACGGTGGTTCCCCAGGTGCAGGCCGTGTTCCCAGAGGGAGCGCTCACCAAGAGGATCAGGGTCGGTCTGCAGGTGAGTCAGCTCAGTGGCCTTGTGGTTAGAGTGTCCGCCCTGAAACTGGGAGGTCGGGGTTCGATCCCCGGCCGGGTCATATACCAAAGACTGTAAAAATGGGACCCAATGCCTCCCTGCTTGACACTCAGCACCAAAGGGTTGGATTGGGGGTCAAATCTACTAATCAAATGATGATTCCCGAGCGCGGCGCACACTGCAGCTCACCGCTCCTTGGCTGCGGCTCACTGCTCCAAGAGATGGGTCAAATGCGGAGAACGAATTTCACTGCAGTAACGTGTGTGACAAATCGTACGACTTTGACTTTGACTTTGAGTCAATTCCTACAAAATGTTAATATGTTGAAGGCCATATACAGTAGTTGTTTGCACCAATGCAGTGGACAACTCAACCAACTTCATACGTGCCAGGTAACATACTGTCATTCTGTGTCAGTGACGGTGAGTGCACGTTTGTGGACCCTAGGTTTAACAATACAGTTTTTGTACCTAAACAACGACGGTACAAGATACGGTAACCTTGCCTGTTGAATGGCACTTAACGACATAAAGCCCTCTTTTATCCGTATTGTTGTGACGTCTTGTTTTGGAGTTTTGGAGATCATTCCATGAAGTTGGGCCATTGACAGAAAAAGCTGTCTTGCCCAACTCTGTCTGGGCCTGAGGAAACCTTGAGCCTAGAGCGGGTCTGATAGGTGCTATTGTTCAGTTCCATTTACACTCAGGTATACTAAACGATAACCTTGACCTTGATGTGTCCCCCCCCATGCAGGCCCATCCCATGACCGTGGACGTGGTGAGGAAGATCCTGGGGAACAAGGCCACCTTCAGCCCCATTGTCACCCTGGAGCCGCGCCGGAGGAAGTTCCACAAGCCCATCACCATGACCATCCCCGTCCCCAAGAGCACCTCTGATCCCGTGGTCAACGGCTTCGGAGGGGACACCCCCACCCTTCGCCTGCTCTGCAGCATCACGGGTCAGTCACCGCCAGAGGCCAACCATAACCCATTTAGGCCTGAGATCAGATTCATACGAGGTTTCCACTGGACACACACTGGTCTGATTAACCCATTGTGACCTGAGATCAGATTCATACGAGGTTTCCACTGGACACACACTGGTCTGATTAACCCATTCTGACCTGAGATCAGATTCTAAAAATGTCAGTCGTTCTTCGATTTTTCAAAAATAGCAGACCTACAAGCTCGTAGCGCGCCACTCGGTGGTACGCTATGAGCTCGTAGATCTGCTATTTTTCAATAGCTAAAGTATAACATAATGCTTAGTTAAAACACCAAAAGGGGTTCCCGTCTAGAATGGGATAATCATGAAAGACAGAATTTTAATTTGAAAGAATTTTAATCTGCAGTGTAATTCCACGTATATCAGTCACCATGTCTAATTCCGCTTTGTTTGTGTGTGATAATGGCAGGTGGAACAACGCCCGCCCAATGGGAGGATATAACAGGAACCACGCCCCTAACATTCATCAACGACTGTGTGTCCTTCACAACGAATGTGTCTGCCAGGTATTGCCCATTATCTAGGTCTAGGAGAGTGAAAATATGACGTGACAAAGTCAGTGAGCCCTCAATGGTGGTCTCAATAGCTATGCAATGTGGACATTGGATCTAGGCATGCCTTCATTTGGGAACAAACAATGCCATGTTAGACACTGTGACAAATCTTGTGACAAGTGACAAGTCCCAACAAAATGCGTTTTACATTTTGCTTAATGCAAGGGCTTTCAACTTGTAGGAGGCCGGCATCCAGGGTCTTAATCCCCATCAACAGGGGTTGAACTGTAAGCTTCAGTGGCCGTACATGACCTTTCTTTCATCACTTGTACTCTTGTAATTAAGCAGACATGTCCTAAAAATGTGACTGTCGTAAAAAAAATATCCTTTTATTTGTGTCAACATCCATATACACCTGCGTCTCTCCCATGCACCTTTCTCTTAAAGGTTCTGGCTGATAGACTGTCGGCAGGTCCAGGAGTCTGTCACCTTCTCCACTCAGGTGTACCGGGAGATCATCTGCGTCCCCTACATGGCCAAGTTCGTCATCTTCGCCAAGACCCACGACCCCATCGAGGCCCGCCTGCGCTGCTTCTGCATGACGGACGACAGGATCGACAAGACCCTGGAGCAGCAGGAGAACTTCACCGAGGTGGCTCGCAGCCGAGACGTGGAGGTGAGGACGGAGGAGGGAGGGAGTGATTGGGAAAGATGGATAAGAGGACAATAGATGAAGCACAGACGAATTGGGGGTTTGAAATGCCAGAGTAAAACATCAGGACGACGTGATTTTTACGTGGTCGAGAAACAAGATATACAACTAATAACTAGAGAATGCAGGCTAGAGAACAGGAGGGGACTTCAACTTCAGCTTGAAAGACGAGGAGAAATACTTGGAGAAGTAATTGTGGGTAGTGACAGTATAGAGAGGGATTGTGCCCAGAAGTTGCTGGGAAGGAGAATGTGAATGAGTGCACTACCGTTCCCGGCAATGTCTACGGTGCCTTGAGCAACAGACAACAGTGGAGTACTGCCGGCAGTTAACGTGTGCAAATGTGAGTGTGAAATTCAAACGTGTGTCATCATTTCCCGCTCTATAATTAATATTTGCCATTACTTCTTGCTATAGGTCCTGGAAGGTAAACCCATCTATGCAGACTGCTTTGGAAACCTGGTGCCTCTCACCAAGAGTGGCCAGCACCATCTCTTCAGCTTCTATGCCTTTAAGGAGAACAGACTTGCACTCTTTATCAAAGTGAGCAGCGTTCTTTTTCTTTTTTTTGTTCATTTTGTCCTTGCAAACGATTGGCTGCTGGATGTTGATTGGTAACTATCTTCCATGTTGTAGATCCGAGACAACACTCAGGAGCCCTGTGGTCGTCTGTCCTTCATGAAAGAACCGAGGAACTACAGATCACTGACGCCAGGTGCCATCTGCAACCTCAATATCACGCTCCCATCTTACTCGAAGGTAGGGCTAGGGCCCTGTATAATACAGAATGTGTATTAATAAAGAAGTGTGTTGTGTTCAGAGTCTTAGTGCCAGTCTGACTTACATTTGGACCTAAATCATGCTAATGTCTAATGCTGGGAGTTATCGCCATTTTCTTATGTCACAGTATTTGTCTAATTTCAAGCAAGTTAATTTTTGTCTAATATACTCTTTTGCCCAAGAATATCCTAAAATGTTTGTGTCGCAATATAGTACCGAAGTCCTGACGTCACTCATTCATCCCCTGGGCTGCAGAAGCAATTTAATAACATTGGGTCATTTTAGAATCGTCTCATGTAAGAATTGTGGTCCAAAAATACTGTCTCTGCGATATTGACGGGCAGGTGTCTCTGTATCGTTTATGATAGTCAGTCACCCATATTTGATACAGTCTGTTTCTGGCAAAAATGGAACAAATCCAAATTAGTTACGGCAGTAACATTAGCTCGCTGGCAGTTGTTTCTTATTATTAATATGAGTGAAATCGCCTGGATCATTTGTTCAAACACAGTTCTTATTTGACATGATATTAAAAAAGTCTATTGGAATTCAGAATGGGAAGAAAATTCGGGTAGGATGTGTATGTGTGTAAATATATGTATACTAGTATACTATACTAATATAAGTTTTATTAATTTGTACTTTCTGTGTCAGTAACACATTACAGCACTAACTATTACTGTCTTTGAAGTTTGTGAATATCAATTATTTCTTTATTCTATGAATACATTTGATTGTAGCCCCCCCCCCCTAAATTCCCACTGACTGTCCCTTCTCATAGCTATGATAACCATGCCTCGCTTGCTCTCTCTCTTTTTACTCCCCTATCATTCTGTCTGTCTGTCTGTCTGTCTGTCTGTCTGTCTGTCTGTCTGTCTGTCTGTCTGTCTGTCTGTCTGTCTGTCTGTCTGTCTGTCTGTCTGTCTGTCTGTCTGTGTGTGTGTCTGTGTCTGTGTCTGTGTCTGTGTCTGTCTGTCCACCTCTCTGTCTCTCTGTCCCTGCTTCTCACCACTGCTTGCTCTCCCCAAGGAGTCCGATTCAGACCCAGAGCAAGAGGAAGAGGTAACCTGAACCTGCTCCCCCAACTAACTACTGTCTCTCTGCTGATGTGTACTGGTCTGGTTACTGACTGATAGGCTTGTATGAAGCCAAATATGCTAATGTTAAGTAGACAGAGTCTATTAGAGTGTGTACGTACTGTATTCCAATATGTTAGTTAGTCAATTGCAAATTATGGAATGTTCTGTTCTCAGTGTTCTGAAGTAGAACATTGTAATGGTGAAATGAAACTGATTGGCACTGTGTTTTTTTACAGACTGGCAGAACACTCGACAAATGTAAGACATTTATTATTTTTCTCCATTCTTAATGTTCAAAGTTAGCTAGGATTAATGTATAGTGATGCGTCGGTTGGCCACTGTACATTAAAATAATTCACTATGTCTGGCTTTATTTTCCAGTAATGACGCCCTCACTGTACATTATCCCATTTGTTACATGGCTACTTGGGAAATATATATAATATTGATTTAAAAATGCAGCCATACAAGTTTCCTATTCAATAGAGGTCTGTTATTGAGAACAGTAGTCTGTGATCAAGAAATAAACTGCAGAATGCAGTAATTGACTAATCAGAATCAAGCTTTCAACAAAGCTGTGTAATAAACTACAAAAATACTAATATATAAATAATACCTTGTTATAGTAACTCTGTCCTGATCTTGACGATTAACCAACAATAATATTTGTTCCAAGTTACAGTATATTACTCCTACTGTAGTAAATTAGTAATGAGTGTGATTGTATTAATCTAATGCTTTAGTCCAGCTTCACTTCCCTCTGCTAAACTGTAGAGACAACACGCTTCTTTTTCAAAGCCCCCTTTACATCCTCATGCTTTTCTTATCACAAAAACACAGCAGCACCACTTCCATCTCCCCAAGTCACACATTTATTTTCTTTTGATCATCTCTCACCTGCCACACACGATCTTCACATTTTACAGTAGGTCTTTTCCCCTGACCTCCAACTCCTTTGTGTTAAGCTTAGGACATTGGATGTTTGTACAGTACAGTATGGAGAAGCGTGAGACTCAGCCATACTGTGCTGATGTCTATAGTGCTGTAGTAACCCCAGTGACTAACCAGTCTACACTAACCAGAGCCAGCCCTCCCCTACTCCTCCTAGCCTTTCCGTTTGGTTGTATGAATTGGCCTTCAGCCTCTGAAAAGCAACTAGCAATTGAGAAAATGTACCCTTGCCTGAATTTAACATCACAATCAAAAGACTAACATGATTGTTATCATAGGGTAAGCCTACGGAAGAGAAAATATAGTAAATCGTTTTATTAGCCGAGAAAAATAATAATCGAGGATTCGCCACATGATTGAATAGTTAACAGTCAGTTGACACACAATTATTGATCTTCATTACCACAAATTGATGATAACACTCACTCATATCTTGACTCACCCTCTCCTCACTTCTCCATTTGATTTGCATGGAAATAACTTGCCTAACATAAGTGTGTGTGTGTGTGTGTGTGTGTGTGTGTGTGTGTGTGTGTGTGTGTGTGTGTGTGTGTGTGTGTGTGATTGCATGTGTGTTGACTCTTGTGTTTGCTGAGATTGATTTATTTTTGGCTATGGCTCGGCTCGGTACACTGTGCTATGATTTAGCTGTTATGATTTATACATTTTCATTGTTTATTTGTAGTAAAGATAGAAGGAAGGGCTAAAATACAAAGCTGGCCCTTCCATTTCAGTTTTCCATTTCTTTGGGTTAAGTGCTACTGATTAAGGTTGTCAAAGTAGCTTTGAATAACGGCCTGCTTTGCTTGGTATAAAAAGCACATTGAAAGACATTTTTATGGCTAGTTATTTTCACTGGCTTTCTTTGAGAGATGCAACAATCATTCTTAATTGTTTGCATATTTATGGTTTATTCATATTTTTCTCTTTCATTCCATCTACATGAGCTTTATGTTACTGCAATCTTGAGATTGTCTTCATATTCTAATCCTTTGTTTTTCCTTTTGTCATCCTATTTGTTCATGTATCGTTACATTTGCCTGGTCTACTTTTTCTTTTTTCTTAATTTATTCTTGGTTTTCATTGTGTGTGTGTGGATCGGGTGTGCTGAGTCTGCGTATAAGCAAGTTATTTCCTGCTCATATCCCTTCCCATTATTCTTGTTGGTTTGCTTTACCACAAACTTTACCATAAAATACAACCGAACGTACAATAGGAATCCAATTCCTCCGCTGCCCTGTTGTTGAATCCGTTGTGAACCTTTTTCCCTATGATCGTGATCCCTGTGCTCCGCTCCTGTCCTGATCATATTCTCCGTGTCATTGTCTGTCTCCTTTCATTTGAACTTTTGATTTTCTTTACTCCTTACTCGTCCTTCTTCCAAATGAAAGATGAGGAGTCGGAGACATCAGCATTGAAATCAGAGCTGATCCGAGAACCAGACCTTCTGTCCGACGTGTCAGAGCTGAAGCAAGACCTGATCAAAATGACTGCCATCTTGACTGCAGATGCCACAGAGAAATCAGCGTCATTAGGAGGGGGTGGCCTAGACAGGGGGGCTGAGGAGGTGTCTGGAGAGCCATTAGAAATAATGGAGAAGGACTTAGAGAAGGTCAAAGAGGACCTAGAGAAAGTCAGTGAGATACTGAGGAGTGGAACGTATGAGGGTGAGGTGGCAGAGGAGGCAGCCAAGGCAGAGAGAATGGCTGAAGAGTGGGTCCTGCTCTCAGACAGTGAGATAGAGGAGGCCAAAAAGATGGCCCCCTTAGAAAGCCCTGTTTTGCGTGAAACCAGGGCAAATAAAGGGGCTCCGAGGCCCAAAGCTATAAAGAACAGTGGTGACCTTAAAGAATATCTCCTCGACGCACCAGTGGCCTCTAAAACAAAGGCTAAAAAAGAAGTGGTGGTCCAAGAAACCTTCACTGGCGTTGTCCTGCGTAAAAATACTAAACCAACTACACCAACGAAGTCGCAGGACAAAACCACTGTCAGTGACATAAAAAAGCCAGCAAGGCGGAAGGGCAAGGAGCAAGGGCAGGCAGAGGAGTCAACAGGGGCCACTACGCAGCTAAGTGTACCCACAGTTCCTGCTCCTGTGTCACCAGTATCCCCAGTGATTGAGGAGACTCCCATTGGGTCAATAAAAGACAAAGTCAAAGCACTTCAACAGAAAGTGGAGGCGGAACAAACGAGCAAAAAGGTCATTGGTACCAAACCTTCACAGTTACCTGTTATGAGCAAACCTTCTCCAAAGGCCAAAGAAAGCCCTAAAGCCAAACAGGGCACCCCTAAGTCCCCCAAAACTGAATCTGAGAAACTTGAGGAGACAATGTCAGTAAAAGAGCTAATGCAAGCCTTTCAAACAGGGCAGGACCCCTCGAAAAGAAAGTCTGGGCTGTTTGAACTCAAATCATCCACATTACCTCAGCAAAGTATAGACTCACAAACTATCCAGTCCAAAACAATGACCAAAGCAATAACGCCCAGTGTCTCTCATGAACGAGAAGTATCTCTGGACTCAAAACCTCACAAGAAAGAATTCACTCATCAGGAGAGAGATGCTGAAAAAAAGCCAATTCCCGCCCCATGCTCTGAGATAACTGAAACTGTAGACTTTGGGAGTTGTGGTCTCGACGATAGCTCTGATAGTTCGAAACATGAAGGCGTTGCAGACTCTCTAAGTGCCAGTCCTGGCGATGGCACGTCTCATCTGAGCTCTGAGGACAGTTTCAAACATGAGGGCTTAGCAACTCCAGATATAAGTCCTGAAAGCTGCGCTCTCACTCCCAAAAATGGAGATCCGACCAGGAAAATATCAGCAGACACTACAGCTGTCATCAAGGGTGATAAGAAAGAGAAGTCTGCGGACTCTGGTGTCGGGACCGTTGATGACCAGCTGTCTACAGAAATGACCCTCCCTGTCTCATCCAGTGAGGCTACAGATGACCGTACCACAAGTGAGTCTTTATCAGTACTGAGGAGCGATTCTAAGCCGTCAAAGCCAAGACAGCTTACAGAGAGAATATCAGACACTTTAGAAACCTTTCTTAGTGATCAGGAGAGCCCCGACGGTCAGCTAGCATTATCATTAGCTGGATCACCAGCATCTAGGTCATCGTGTCAGCATCGTGGAAGCTTAGAGTTGCCTTTAAGACTAGACTCGGATGCCCTTAGTCCTTTAGCTGATGACTCTTTGACAATCAGCCACAGAGACTCTCTAGAGGGTAGTCCCCTCGCGGAAGAAAACTCCTCACTTAGATCCCCAGACTCCATTGAGCCCAGCCCCACCATGGAATCCCCCTGTCGTGACTCCTTAGAAAACAGCCCTGTAGCGCAAAAGAGACTTCCAGGCTTCCCACCCGCTCTAGATCCGCCTAATCAATCCTCTAGCCACCCAGAGCCCTCCAAAGCCCCGGAATTCCCCCCAGATGCTTTGCGTAGTAGGCTGCTGCGAGACCACGAGACTAGTGCCAGCGATGACAGTTGTGAGCAGACATCTCAGATGACCAGTTCCGGTAAGAGTCCCCTCTCCCCTGACACCCCTAGCTCTGAAGAGGTAAGTTATGAGGTAAACCCTAAAACCCCCGACCACATGTTCCTCTCGGTTCAGTCGATACCGGCTGTCATCCCCGAAGATACAGAGGGAGAAGATGCATCAGAGAGCAGTGAAGCTCTGAGAAAAATCACTCCTGAGGAAGAGATGTTTAAGATGGCAGCCAAAATAAAAACATTTGATGAGATGGAGCAAGACGCGAGGAGCAAAAAGAACTCTAGGAAAGATATGAATGCCTCAGCAGATCCCAGAGTAGGGGATGACAGCTGCGAAACATTAGAGCCGACAAGTGAGAAACATGAAAGTGGGCTCTCTAGGCCCAGAGAGGATTCAGAGTTAGCTAATGTTGTTGATTCCCATATTAAAGTACAACCTCCCTCTCCTTTTCCAGCAGGTTTGCATGAAGGACCCCACAGCAAAGACGCCAAGAGTGCGACAACAACAACCAGTGTCACATCAAAGGGACCTCATTCTGTCTCAGATCAGCATGGTTCTAAATCTAAAGCAGAAACTGAAACTGAAGTCCCGCCATCGTCAGCAGCTGACAAGGAAATGACTGCTAAAACAGCAGCAAACATAACAGATGAGCAGAAGGAAGAGAGCCTGAGGAAATCTAGGGAAAACAATAGAGATAAGAGTGAAGGTAAATCATTGGCCACTGACAGTCCACAGGCTGTTCATTCAGGTGGCAATGTAACGGATGAAGTGAAAGGAGATCCGAGTGGACATACGGGCTCACCAGAGGCTGGACTCGGTGCTCCCGTTGTCATCGGGCAAGCAGTGGAGACATTTAAACCAGAGGTCTGTATTTATGATGACACAGAAGAGGATGATGACATGGTGGAAGCTCCCAGAACCGAATCCAAGGGTGTCACTGCCAAAGCAGAGTCTGACCCCTGGACTGAGGACAAGGAGGCTGCTTTCGTGGATCACAACAAAGAGCAGGATCAGATACTGAACCAGATACTGAATCTGATGGCCGATCAGCGGTCTCCACAGGCGAGCCCAGACACAACCCCCGTAAGGTCTCCGACAGAGGAGAGCACTCCCACCAGCGAGCCCAATCCCTTCCTGTTCCAGGAGGGGAAGCTCTTTGAGATGACCAGGAGCGGCGCTATTGATATGACCAAGAGGAGCTATGAAGAAGAGGGTGGTGGCTTTGCCTTTTTCCAGATAGGTGAACAGCCCATTGCGGAGGAAATCCCTGAAGAACCTAGGCAAGAAGTTAGCACAGCAGCAGCTGAAACCGAGGTGGCCCTCAATCTAATATTGGAGGTTAAAGTGGAGGAAGATGAGAAATCAAAAGAAACCACTGATTCTCAGCATGCATCTCATGTTGAAGAGAAATCAAAAGAAACCACTGATTCTCAGCATGCATCTCATGTTGAAGAGAAATCAAAAGAAACCACTGATTCTCAGCATGCATCTCATGTTGAAGAGAAATCAAAAGAAACCACTGATTCTCAGCATGAATCTCATGTTGAAGATGATCAGGCAACTTCCAAATCTGATGCCTCTAAATCTAAAATTCCTAGAATGGGCGTTTCAGCCTCAGCCAAACCTACAAAGATAGATCAAACTTCACCTGAAGCTGTAGAAGCAAAAACAGATACAAATCCACAGGAAGGCCCCGTAGATTTAGACGCTAGTTCCTCTGATCCAATGATAACAAATGTACAGACAGCAGAAAGCACAGTAACCAGATCTGTGTACTCTGAACAGGGCCAGGAGTCCTCTGATTCCTCGCCAGAGGAACCACAGTCCATAATAGAAGCACCCAAATCATCAGGAAAGTCCAAACTAACTACACCCACTAGTGTGAAAAAGACGCCCGAAAAATCCCAACCTAAGGTAGTTTGTCAAGGTCGAGGTAAATTGTCAACCTCCTCTTCATCTCATACATCTTCCTCCACAACTACTCTTAAGAAAGAGTCTTCTTTCGCTGCCGAGTCCAAATCTAGAATTCCTGTTAAGGCAGGCTCTCAAAAGACAGATTCTATGGGCAAGCGTACTGAAACTGCCTATGAAAGAAAGCTTAAAGTCCCTGTAAAGAAGGACAGCAGGAGAAAATCTGAGACAGATGCAGGCCCCCGTGTGGAAGTCAAAACCAAGAGATCATCTTTCAAAGCCAAGAGTTTTTGTGAAGGGGAGTCTTCCGGGCCATCTGCTAAAAAGGAACAGGGCCGACCATTAAGCGTTGAGTCCGTAAAGTCCAAGGGCTTCCAATCTAGACTGCCAGTCCGAGGCAAAGCTGGTCAAATCTCGTCAACACCCGTCAACACGTCAACACCCACTAAAGAAAAACGTGGACCACGCAAACAGTCCATTGAGTTCTTTGAAGAAATAAGTGATGAAGCTGCAAAACTTGTGGCGAGATTGGCACAGGCGGAGAAAGACAAAGAGCAAGAGGCCTCAGCTGCCTACTCGGATGATGAGAGCAGTCTAGTTGATCCCTCGGTCATTGAAAAAGAAACTTACCCTGAAATGCAGTTCCCTCCGCCAGGAGACGTCTATCCTATTAGACCGTTGTGGGATGACCCTGTTGAGACACAGATGCAGCGAATCCCAGACGATAAAGTCCAAAGTCAAGGTACCCCCATTCTCTCGGGGCACATTCTTGTGTCTCAGTAGTACTCTGTAGTCGTGAAGTCGTGCCGCCTCTCTGTCAGTCATAGTCTTAACATCTTTTTAGCTTAGGACTCTGTCTCTGTGGCTGTGTTGCTTGAACTGTTTGTGTTTGTGACATGTGTCTTTCTCTCTCTCTTTCCTTCTATGTGTTCTTAAAATCTCAAGATTGAATTAAAGGCTTTATTGTACTGAAGCTATTTAAAGACTGTTATTGAGAGATTAAAGAAATAAATAGTGTCAAATTGAAACTATGACAAAACAAATTTCAGGAATTGGTGTTAGTTAGTGTTTTTTTAATCCATTGTCAGTGGGTCTGTGATGGCCATCTATGACAAGTGTTTACCACCCTCCAATTGTTTTGGTTTGATATAATTAAACAACTAGTTTTACTAAAATAAACCAGTATGATACTTAGATGTGTGCCAGTCTCACGGTCAAATCCACCCCACTTCCAAATTCCCCACACCACACAAGACAAGAAAGCCAGTGAAGATTTTTTTTTAATGAAGTACTTGATGGAAATGAGTGTATAGACGTATTCTGGGCGATCCCTGCGGTTCTGGCTCCTCATGGCTGTCTGGTGGTATTTGCAGTAGATCCACAGGATGAAGCAGAGAAGAAAGAGCAGCGGTTGGCCATCATTGCCGACCACCTGGGCTTCAGCTGGACGGGTGAGTGCCTGTATTCGTCTGTATGTGTCTGTCCCTTTGAAAGTAGACCAATCACAGATCACACTGCAACATGCATGACATCACAAAATGGAACCACCGTCCTGCCATGGCCCACGAACGAACCCGGCATGAACTGCCAACCCAGCCAGGCAATGCCCAGTGAAGTTGAAAGTGAAACTTGTGATCGGTGTGAATGTTGTGTAACACTCGGTAATCTAGGTACCTAAAAACTTCACCTTTCTTCTTGTGAATATCATAGCTACAGTACACCATCATCGTTCTTGTGAAGCACGTTTGTATTTATAAAGGACTCCTTTTTCTGAATTTCCATTTCTGCAACGCATTTGACCAAGTGAGACGTAGACCACCACACACTACATGACTTATACCGTATACGGCTTCATTAACAAGTAGTACATGATGTAGATCAATAGCTAAAGACACCTTTATTTGACTATATACAGTACATGACTATAAGTCTTATTGCGAATGCACTGAGCAGCTTACTATGGAAGCCAAGCAAAACTGTCTGTCTGTCTGTCCGCCATCAGAGGGCACAGCTGTATCACACACAAAAAAATACACACCACACACACAAGCACACACACACACACACACACACACACACACACACACACACACACACACACACACACACACACACACTCCCACTCACACACAGTAGAAAAAGAAAAAATAAGAAGAAAAAAAGATAACTTTAAAAAAAAGAAAACGTTAAAAAAAGTACGTAATTTATTCTAATTGTTGTTATTGCAATTTACGAGCTGCGTTCGCTTCCCGCGTTCGCACGTCTTACTTGTGTTACTATAACTGAGCACCAACATCCACAGAGGCAACCAGAGGAAGTGCAGCTGCTTCACATCTAAATCTATATTACACTACACTACACCAAATATGTTGGGTACCTGAAAACTGTCTCTCAACAACATTTCCGTCAGAGCTAACAAACGTCACACTCTCTATCAATATCATAACATCTTTGTGATCAAACATAATCTCTATGTCAGAATCAGAATCAACTTTGTCATCACATCATGATTACAGAAGTAATAGAGTAGGTGAAATGCTGCAGTCACAGAAAGCGTTAGAATTGGAAAGAGCTAATACAGAGGAAAGAGCCACAGAACAGGTCATTCAGATAAATTAAATATACAAGTCCAAACATCTGGTGCATGATTTAAAAAAAAGGTGCAATGGATAGGTGATTAGGTGTCACTATGGATGACAGAAATGCTTCTTGTGCAGGTGAAAACATCTGGCATCTAAAAATAGCTGGAGGTATATCACAGTGTATTGTGCATTGTGCATGCGGGTAGATGGCAATACAGCATGGCAACAGGCCTCAGAGCACTTGTATCTGCTCAAAACCTAATTTACTGACATGCAGTCAGTCATATCAGGCATACAGTAACAGTATATCAAGCAGAGTGAATCTTGGTGTTATAACCATTTTGTTTTCTGTTCCCAAAGAGCTGGCACGTGAGCTGGACTTCACTGAGGAGAGGATCAAAATGATAAGGATCGAGAACCCCATCTCACTACAGGACCAGAGCCATGCCTTGCTGAAGTTGTGGACGGAAAGGGAAGGAAAAGATGGCACAGGTTTGTGCTAGTGATAGATAGTATCGTCAGCATTATCACTGTCACAACTAACACATTTCACAAATAGTTGGTGTCGGGTGGAAATCTTGTATGTACAAAACCATTACTTTTCAGGAAATGGATGGAGTTATGTTTCAATGTTTTATCCCACAATTTTGTAACCCATTTTTTCACCCAGTTTCAATTATCTAATGTAATCCTGGGCACTACACTTCCTCTGCCAACCTGGGGGGGGGGGGGGGGGGCAGCGGACTGACCTCATGCTTCCTTCTATGCATGAGGAGTCCAAGCTGCTTCTTTTCACCTGACTGGGGAGAGTTTCCCCGGCCGGACGTAGCGCGTGGGAGGAACACGTTATTCCGACCAGTTCCTTTCCCCTCCATCAGGCGCCCCGGCTAGCCCAGGGGGAGGTAGTTTTAGAGACCAGGATTACGGCATGTTTTTGTGAGGGTACCTACCCTAGGGGACACGGGGAGAAGATGCATACTATTCAAAGGTTAACTATTTATAAAACTCACAGACTTAATTAACCGCTTTCAACCTGGGTCTCTATTTTGGGCATGTCATTATAGGTGAACATTTTCAAAACTTGTCCAAAATAGCAGGAATTACAGATCTACACACGTCATGGCACATTGACTGTGTTTACATGGGCAATATTTCTTCATTCAGAATGAGCTCATTTCAAATATTAGTGGAATATTCCTGTCCATATAAATTCATTGTGAGTTTGTAGATTAACTACTTTATGGGATACATAATACAAATACAAATTACAATTACAATTTAGGCATTTAGTAGCCTCTAAATCCAGAGCGATTCACAGTAAGCAATAACACATGTAGAGTTCTATGTCTACATATATGTCTAAATTACACAAGTTAAGCCTTTGCATACGCCTGTAAGGTCGTCGAGGCTAGTGCAAGTGCAATGACAAGTGCTACTACATGAAATATGTAGTTCTTCTGCCCAACAACAGTGATATCCCTTATGGTAATTACTCATTTTGTGATCATTTTCCCACAGAAAATACGTTGATAAAAAGACTGACAAGGATCAATCGAATGGACATTGTTCACCTCATTGAAACCAAGATGAGCAAGTCCACGGAGGATGAGACGTCGTCACACACTTATGCAGAAATAGAGAGAACTATAGCGCTGGACCATCATAGCGAAGGTACAGTACGCTATAATGCTGGCTTGGATGTTGATGAAACTGTATCTAAAGAAAAATGAAATCCCAATCACTGTACCGTATCACTCCTTAGGTTTCTCTGCCCTTCACGAGGACTTTGACAGTCCCAGGTCAGGCAGACGTTCAGAATCCACAGCCAGGAGGAGTCCAGGCTCTGGAAGACAAGTGCCCATGGTGTCAGCGGAGGACTTGTCCTCCAGCCTGTCATCGCTCCAGGAGACGGGACGGACGGAGACGGACGCGTCGGCAACGGGCCTCCTGAGACATGCTCAGAAGGATAAACTGCAAAAAGAAGTAGAAATAACATAGTAAGCATTTCAGGATTGTTAATGAGTGTGACCATTTTTTTGGGGGGTGGACGGATGTTTTGTGGTTTTAAGATCCCTTGAGGAGGCGCTTATGGTGGCGCAGTGATAAAGTGCCTGCTCAGTGCCCACCACCACAGAGGTTGTGGGTTTGAATCCACCGTGGTGCATCTGGCATTGTCAAACGTCTATTTTTGAGGGGTGCTAGCCCCTCCTATGCCCAGCTTTCCGGGTTTGTGTGAACACAAACAATTGGCTTGTGATTGGCTGATCGCCCCATAGCGAGGATTTGATTGACTGAGTGAAGTACATATTGAAGATAAAAGTGAAGGCAGAAAAGTGAAGATGCCAAAAGTGATTGGCCGGAATGACATTTTTGATGATTGTCTGAGAGCGGAATTTGATGTATGATGATAAGACCGCCCCTCACTTCACACAAGTTGGTATACACTATAGTCATGTGATCAAAACGGACCTGTCCGCTTCCCCATCCCCATTGGCTATGATTGCCTTCCAAAGCTTGCAGGATTGGTCCGTTTTGAACAAAATGCCTCAAATCATGAACACAGTGAATTCCATGAAATTGTGCACACACATTCCCACTAGGCCGAGGAAGAAATGCCACTTAAAATAATTCAAATCAGTCTCATGGTGGCACTATAACGGGCCAATTCATGTTCTTACCTATAACTGCACCAAGCTATGTACAACTTTGTAGGCGCACTCCCTATAGAGGCCAAGGAAAAACCTTGCCCTGCTTTTTTGTCCGCTTTCCCATATTCCATCCCGATTACCTTCCAAAGTAGAATTGCAGAATTGGTCCATTTTGAACAAAATGCCTCAAGTCTTCAACACAGTGTGCGATGTCTTGTGAAACTATGCACGCACATTCCCACTAGTTGTATCCGTTGTGGAGACTAACCATTACAAACCCTTTCTTTTCTCAGCACAACGCAAGGAGATTGTGAAGAAGCATCAGAATCGGTGCATCAGGGCGATCTAAAACGAGTAAGTCCTGTCTTCACATTGTACCGCACCTCCCCCCACCAGCTCCGGTCCCATGTGATAGATCCCGCGTACAAAGGGGCGCCCGCATTGTCTGGCCAGGTTGCCCCTCCTCCGTATCCCACTGTTGAGCCAGCTGTGGAGTCGGCGGACGAGGAAGGGGCTGTGGGTGGAGAGGGATGGAGCTTGGAGTGCCTGCAGACGACCCGTCCTGCATACGGCAGCCAGTGGTTGTCACCGGTGACTTGGCGAGAGGCGTCCAACCATTCTCGAACGGGTGTGTGTGAAAGTCGCCCGTTGTCTATGACGGACTTTGGCGATAGTTTGAGGGAGTCTGATCAGGCCGAGCCAGATTTCAGTGAAGCGGCTGTGGAATTGAAGGGAACCGAGGAAGATGATAAAGATCCCTCCGTTGCTTCAGTTACAATTACTCCCCCATTGACTGAGACCGTCTCAGCAAAATCTTATACAAGTAGCATTACACATGAGGTTAGAACTGAAATAATGTCTCTGCCCGGTGAACATCTCTCTGCTGCTAAGGCCGAACCAGCAACCATAAGACAGGCTATTTCAGAGGAGCATTTGAATGAAGTAACTCGTCGACTGTACGGTGTCCTTTATGGGTCTGACATTGATTTGACAGCTTCAGATACTGAAAGTGTATTGCTAGAGGCTAAGGATTCATCCAGTGAAGAGTCAATCCAAGCTACATTGGGGATGGATGAAGTGCAGTTGGCGTTTGAGGTTACAGAGGTTTATGAAGCCATTTCCCAAACCTGTGAGCCTGCACATGACACTGCCAATCAATCATTGCCCTGTGTCATTTGTCCAATTTCAGTGGTTCAAACGGATTCCAAGGTCTCAACAGCCATCATTCAGGTGTCACATGACTCAACTGCAAAGCCCTTAAAGGAGCTAGTAAGTCCTAAATCAGGCAAATCTCTCATACAAGGGGTTGAGTATAGCTTTGAGATAACATTACCACTCACGCTGGATGGAACTCAAAATGAAGATATAGCCTACATAGAAACGGCAGCAGACTCACAGACCTCAACATCAGGCTACGATAAACAGGCCCGTAGGCCTGAAGTAGGTGTAAATAGGTCCCCATCGCCCGAATTGGCATCAGACTCAGAGTGCATTCTTGAACTCCAAAGGTCAGCAGATAGATCATCTCTTCAATCTATGACATCTGCCGATAAGTGTCAGTTGGCATCACCCGACTCGCCAATACATATGAATTGTCCACTCATTCCTGACATGTCAGTACAACTGACAGAGAGTAGATCCTCGTCACCAGACTCAATAATATTTTCAACAAAGGGACTGAGTCATATTTGGCCTGACTCCACTATACCTCATATTAGGCCCTTGTCTCCCCTTCCACCCCCTGTTGTTCAATGGGAAGTATTGCTGACTGCACCAGAGGCTACATCCAAGGTGCAAACATCTGAAACAGAGGAAAGGCCATTGACACCAATGGTTCCAAACAAAAAGCCATTTGGGAGGCCACTTTCACCAGACAGTGACTACAGTGGAGGTAGATCTAACACAGCACTATTTCATGAAGATTGGCCATCTTCACCTATTTCAATTGCATCTGGAGAAGAATACATAACATTCTCCCTTGACTCACCCATACCAGACCTCAGAGCAGAATTACCTACAGAAGACACATCCCCATCACCTGTAGAGTCAATCTCTGAGTTTGATGATGACTGGGTTGTTGTGTCTGTGTCCGACACTGAGGAAACAGAGGAAAGACCAGAGTCAGTAGCTGACAGTAGCTCTCCAGAGTCAGTAGCTGACTACAAACCTACGTCAGCAATGTCGATGGCAGAAGGAAGAGTGTCATCTCCCCAATCTGAGTTATTTTCATCTTATGTCATTACAAATACCTCAGAACGTCATGTAGCAGCCGAGTCCACAGAACCTTTACCTTCTGCAACAATACAAGTGCCTGAGTATGACCTTCATACAATAGCAACAGAGTCCACAGAACCTTTACCTTCTATAGCAATACAAGTGCCTGAGTATGAACTTCATACAATAGAAACCGAGTCCACAGAACCTTTACCTTCTATAGCAATACAAGTGCCTGAGTATGAACTTCATACAATAGCAACCGAGTCCACAGAACCTTTACCTTATGCAGCAATACAAGTGCCTGAGTATGAACTTCATACAATAGAAACCGAGTCCACAGAACCTTTATCTTATGCAGCAATACAAGTGCCCGAGTATGAACTTGTGTATGATGCAGAGCTGTGGAAGTTGATTTCTCAAATCCATGATCCACAGTATGTAGGAGAAACATTCCATAGTAAAACAGGTGTTTTTAAGTATGCTGGACATGGAACAGCATTGTTAACAAAGGACCCTAAACTAAGTGCACCTGCGTTTCTTTCTGACATACTAGTGACACTCGTTTCTAAAACCAGACCTCTTTCCTCTGAATCTTTATCTGACAGGCCACTGTCACCCGAGTCACTTATCTCAATGGTGAATATCAGAGCAGTATCTCCTACATCTGTCTCATCAGTCAATGAACACAGATCACTGTCACAAGACTCTCCAATTCCACAATATGGGCAGTCTGACTCAGTGGCTTTAGTGACCGTTTCTGACACAGGAGATGATCCAATTCCAGTATTTTTGGAAAATAGACCATCTTCACCTGAATCAGTAGCATCAGCTGGAGAGCATAGATCACGGTCATGCGACTCACCCATAGCTGACTTCAGACAAGCACAACCTGTATCTGTACTTCCCAGCCCATCATCTGCTGAATCTTTATCCTCAGATACGGAATATATTCCAATGGCTCTTCACTCGTTAAGCACAGAGGATAGGTCAGAGTCACCAGATGCTTTGTCATCAGGAAAGGTCGATGCAAAGTCTAGTTTACATTTGGAAACTTTGGCTGAATGTGGCTCTGTGGCTGAGATGGTTCAATCTGAAAATGTATTGACATCTGCTGAGCCCAAACCTCTGAATTTGACATCTGCAATGGCACATACTTCCAATAATGACCAGCTAGATGCTAAATCACATATGCTGACTAAAGAAACTAAGGCAGTTACATCTGGATTAGACTATTTAACAGAGAATGTATCTCATGAGTCATCTAAACCAGGAGAAACAAAAGAGGCTAAACCCAGCCTAATAACTGATAAGGCAAAGACTGTGAAAAATCTAAAATCCAAGAAATCAAGCAAAACAGAAGTTGAAACTGCCAGTGATGTTACAAAATGTGAGGCAGTATCACCTGAATCTAGTATAGAAACACAGCTGAAAGTGTCCAATGTAGCTGAATCTTCAGATCATGTGTCACCTCTATCATCAGAAACTGTGCGTGATGATGGCATTACAGACCAACCTATACCAGTAAAGTCTACAGCACCTATACATGAATGTCACGTGGACGTATCCCCAACAGCAGTCAGAGTGCCAGTATACAGACTTGTGTATGACGCAGAGCTTTGGAAGTTGATCTCACACATCCGTGACCCACAGTTTGTTGGTGAAACCTTCATGAGTAAAACGGGAGTCTTTGAATATGCTGGATCAAGGATAGAGCATATTCAAAGTGAACGACATTTGACAGATGGGAATGACCGTACTGGCCTACGATCAGAGCCTAGACCTTTGTCACCGGAAGATTATTATGGTTTAGAATATAGACCCATGTCACCTCAATCGCTGAGGTTGATGGCTGAACTGAGAGCAGATTCTCCACAGTCAGTAAGGAGTTTAGATGAGAACAGCATGTTGTCTCCAGACTCACCCATTCCCCAGTATTTTGTTTCTGAACCCTTCAAATGTTATCACAGGTCATCATCAACTGAGTCATTGTCAGATATGGAACTGGAGTCTGATTTACACAGTTCAAGGCTTTTTGAGGAGAGGCCAGTGTCTCCTGATTCAATAGCATCTGTAAATGAATACAGAGCACTCTCACCCGAGTCACCGATTCCTGAGTTTTGTCTGTTTTATCCTGAGTATGCCGTTTTCTGCAGAGAATCTAGGTGCTCGTCACCCGAGTCAGTATGTTCAGATGTAGAATATGGGGCTATCTCATCATCATTATTCTCTGAGGCCAGACCCTCGTCTCCAGATTCTGGTGATGAATATAGAGCAACCATGTACACAGAAAATGACAAGGGGCCTCTAATGGAAAAATATAGACCAATGTCACCTGATTCTGAGTCCGAATTCCGACCACTGTCAGCTGACGAGCTTAACGTTATCGGATCAGATTCTCCAGCGTCTTTTAATTATTTTATATCCTTTCCACCAGATTCTCCTGTTCCCCAATTCTTTATTTCACATGCGGAAGTTGTACAGTCGGCTGTTCGGTCAACCTCACCAGAGTCAGTGTTGTCAAGTGTTGAATCAGAAACCGAATTGTGCATCCCATGGCTTTTCAGTCAAGATAGGGCTTCCTCACCTGATTCAGTAATATCTGTAAATGAAAACAGGGCATTGTCACCTGACTCACCCATCCCTGATTTTAAACTACCAATGACTGAGTCGGACACAGTTGCATATAGATCCTCTTCACCAGAATCAGTGCTCTCAGATATTGAATATGGATATTCGGCTTCAGAGGCCCATGCTGAGCAGAGACCAGACTCGCCTGACTCTGTTGTGCTCGAGCCTGGAGAAGGGCCTGCAGTAGCTGCGCCAATGTTTAAAGTGATCCAGATACCAGTTTACAGACTAGTGTATGATGCAGAGCTTTGGAAGCTGATCTCTCAAATGAAAGACCCTCAGTATGTAGGAGAAACGTTCATGAGCAAAACTGGAGTGTTTGAATATGCTGGAACAAGGACAGAGTATGTAAAGATTGAGACGGATATGAAAGAGCTCGGTAGAGCTCTGTCACCAGACTCTGTGTCAGAGTATAGACCTCTCTCACCTGATGAACTGGTTGTTCTCAGATCTGATTCCTTGGAGTCAGTGAAGTCCCTGGATGAATACAGGGCTTTGTCTCCAGATTCACCCATTCTCCAGTATTCAGTCTCGTTCCCTGAACCTTCAGTTTCATGTCGTAGAATGTCATCACCTGAACCGGTATCTGACACCGAAACTGAGTTATTTGACACTACATCGTATCATTTTGAGTGTAGGTCACTATCTCCTGAATTGATGAACAAACACAGGCCTCTCTCTCCTGACTCACCAATACCTGACTTTACAGCAGTTTGTCAGGAATCTGTTTCTTTGTTTGGTGTATGTAGATCTTCCTCCCCTGAGTCATTTACCTCAGATATTGAGTATGCACCGTTGATTTATGATCAAACGGCCTATCCTGGTGCTCAGGATAGGCCAGATTCCCCTGAATCAGTGGCATCAGAGGCTGAGGAGAGACCATTTTCACCAGATTCAATTCCAGAGTACAGAACCTTATCGCCTGAGTCAATGATGTTGTTGGAAAAGATTAGGGCATCATCTCCTGAATCAACAACATCAGTCAATGAGTTTAGGTCTTTGTCACCAGACTCTCCTTTACCACAGTATACAAACTATATCGAATCAACCATATCCATAAGTGGAAGCAGACCATCGTCGACTATTTCTGTAATGTCAGAATTTGAAATGGAGGTTTTGGACACACACTTATTTTCAGTTGACGGGAGGCCATCTCCTTCTCTTTCAACAGCATCTGGAGATGACTATAGGGCTCTCTCCCCTGATTCTCCCATACCTGATTTCAGACAGGCTACTCTTCAACTATTGGCTTCAACCGCAGGGTACAGATCTATGTCGCCGGAGTCAGTTATAGATATAGGGTCACTTGATTCTGACTCAGAGGACAGGGCTTTCTCACCTGAATCAGTGATGTTAATGTCACATCTCAGATCATCTTCTCCTCAATCAACTGGATCTCTGAATGAATTAAGACCTCTATCGCCTGACTCTCCCATTCCTGACTTTAGACAGGCACTACACGAGTCTATCATGTCACATCTGGGAACCAGGTCCTCTTCACAAGCATCACTGTCCTCTGATTTAGAGATGGAACCTGAATTAACATTCACAGTGTTCTCTGAAGAGAGAGCATCATCTCCTGACTCAATGGCCTCAGTTAATAAACACAGAAGACTTTCACCAGATTCTCCCATACCTGCATTTGAACACATATTACCAGTGTCATATGCTGTTGCTATGGAATTCAGGTCCTCATCACCTGAATCAGTAGCTTCAGAAATAGAATTTGCCCCTATAATTTTCCAGCTCTTGGGTTCCAATATGGATGTGGAGACTGATTTGTGTATTGAGTGGCTTTTCGAGGACAGACCAGATTCTCCTTATTCTGATGCATCTGGGGATGAGTCTAGACTTTCACCCGACTCTCCCATTCCTGAGTTTAGACAGGCAGTACAAAGTTCTGCCATTATACACATGGGAACAAGGTCCTCTTCACTTGAGTCATTGTGTTCAGATTTAGAGATGGAGCCTGAATTAGCTTTCACAACGTTCTTTGAACAGAGAGATTCCTCTCCTGATTCAATAGCATCAGTCAGTAAACACAGAATACTTTCACCAGACTCTCCCATACCTGACTTCAGACAGGCTATTCTTCAGCAAACAGCTTCAACGGCAGGGTACAGATCCATCTCACCGGAATCAGTTAGTTCAGATATAGAACACGGGGTTGTGTCTTTAGCGGGACTATGCGATGAAGGTCGACCCTCCTCTCCTAATTCTGTAACATCTGGAGATGGATACAGGGCCCTGTCTCCAGACTCACCTGTACCTGAATTTAGAACATGGTTACTTGAACCTCTTCCATCATTTGTTGGTTGTAGAACATCATCTCCAGAATCTGTTACATCAGATATTGAGTATGCACCTTTGTTTTGTTCAACATTTGTCATTGAGGATAGAGCAGATTCGCCAGAGTCATTCCTATCGGAGGTTGAGGAGAGACCTCTGTCACCTGATTCCGAGTCAGAGTACAGGCCTTTCTCCCCTGAATCAGTGATGTTAATGTCATTTATCAGATCATCATCTCCTCAATCAACTGGATCTCTGAACGAATTAAGACCTCTATCACCTGACTCTCCCATTCCTGACTTTAGACAGGCACTACGAGAGTCTATCATGTCACATCTGGGAACCAGGTCCTCTTCACCTGCATCACCGTCCTCTGATTTAGAGATGGAACCTGAATTAACATTCACAATGTTCTCTGAAGAGAGAGCATCATCTCCTGACTCAATGGCCTCAGTTAATAAACACAGAAGACTTTCACCAGATTCTCCCATACCTGCATTTGAACACATATTACCAGTGTCATATGCTGTTGCTATGGAATATAGGTCCTCATCACCTGAATCAGTTGCTTCAGAAATAGAATTTTCCCCTCTAGTTTCTCATCTCTTTGAAATTCAAGACAGACCAGATTCTGTAGCATCAATTGATGAATACAGATGTTTATCACCAGACTCCCCACTGCCCCAGTACATACAGCCTGAGCCTAGCATGTCAGCAGTAAGATACAGATCTGTATCACCTGACTCAATATGTTCTGACATATATTTGGATACGTATGAATATATGTCTGAAACATCCATATTCTATGAAGACAGGCCCTCATCACCAGATTCAATAGCATCTGGGGATAACTACTATAGGGCTCTGTCACCTGATTCCCCCATACCTGCATATGGACAGGCAATATTTGAATGTATTGCAAACCCTTATCGATCATCATCCTCACCTGAGTCAATTACTTCTGATATTGAGTACATATTAAGTGAATACTTGACATCTGGAACTTTTGATACTGAACTTAGACCAGATTCCCCTTTATCTGTTACATCAGAGGATGGGGAGAGGCCACTATCAGCTGAATCATTAACAGAATACAAACCCATGTCACCTGAGGGGCTTATATTACTCAGACATATCAGGTCAGTATCACCAGAATCTACTGGATCTGTTGATCTGTCTCCAGATTCACCTCTTCCTGCTTTTGCACAGAGTTTCATTGAGTCTATCACAATGGAAACTGGTTATAGGTCTTCATCACCAGAGTCTGTAATGTCAGACATGTTCTCTTTGCTTGATGTATCTTTCAATGAAAGCAGACCACAATCACCCACGTCAGTGATATCAGATCATGAATACAGATCACTTTCTCCTGAATCACCAATACCTGACTTTTCAAAGGCCATTGTATATGAGTATTCCATGACTGTGAGAGACTTAACACTGGCTGAATATTCCGATTCCGATGACTTAATGCCAACTGTGGATTATTTTGTTAATGAAGAGAGACCAGTGTCACCTGAGTCTATTGAGTCAGAGGCAGATGAATTACGACTATCACCCAAATCATCAGTAACGGAACTAAACGTCCCAGTGACTACTAAATCAACCACTGAAACTTTATCCACAACAATGGCTCCCACATCATCACAGGAATCAGCCATTCTGGTTGCAGAGTATAACCTGGTTTATGAGGCTGAGCTGTGGAAGCTAATTTCTCAAGTGCATGACCCTCAGTATGTGGGGGAAACATTCAGTAGCAAAACAGGGTTTATGGAATATGTTGGCAGCACATTAGAGTACGTAGAAACTGTTGACTCTGCCACAGAACCTGTTCCAGAAGGGTCTACAATGGAAACTACCCAGGTTGATCATGAAAAACTGTCTGCTGTAAGCCCACTACCACCAATGCTTGAACACGTGACTCCTTCGCCAACCGACCAATACAGACAGACAGAGCAGAGCTTTGAAAGAGCTGTCCCTCAGTCAGGTCTAAGGTCGGGTGATGATCAGGGGGTTATATCAGCGTCTGATTCAGCCATGTTGACAGAAATGAGGGCATCATCATCAGAATCGAACACATCCATTGATGAGTTTAGAGCACTCTCTGCAGATTCCCACCTGCCAGAATTTAGAAACGCATTACCAGTATGCATAGCATCACTTAGGTCTGCATCGCCATCACCAGAATCTGTTGCATCAGATATAGATTATATGCCTTTGGGTTTGGAACATTTGTCCACTGAGCTTAGGCCAATATCTCCAGAACCTGTGGTGCCAGATGATCAGGCTGAGAAAGACAGACCTCTATCACCCGATTCAGAATCTGAATATCAACCTGTGTCACTCGAGTCAGCTATGCAAATGGTTGACCAAAGACTCTCCTCCCCAGAATCGACACCCGAGCTTACTGAAAACAGCCGGCTATCTCCAGACTCACCTGTTCCTCACTTTACTGTGTCACTGGTGGAATACACCACCACATGGACAACACACAGGTCATCCTCATCCGACTCAGAGAGTTCAGATTCAGAGTCCGAGGTGGTTGTCACATCATCAAGAGCCATTGAAATTGAGAGGAGGCCGTCCTCACCTGAATCCATATCATCTGTCAATGAGTTCAGACGATTGTCGCCTGACTCACCTGTACCCGAATTCATGAGAATATTGTCATCCTATTTTATAGATGTTGGCCCTGAAGAAATGTCGTCTTCACCTGTGTCTTTCAGTGATCAGTCATCAGACAGTGAGTTTGTACCAATACCGTTTGATTACTACATTGATGATAGTCTAAGGCCATGGACGCCGCAATCTGTTGATTCAGAAGAGGCGTCAGATTTAGGTTTGGAGCAGGAAAAGGTTTTAGTCTCTGACGCAGAACATTTGAGTCATGTGACACCTGTTTCAACGGTTGACCAACTTCCACTGGCTCCAGACGAAGGGCTTATGGTTGTCGCCGCATTACTAACTTCAGCTAATGAGTCAAAGATACCGTTTGATTATTGCATTGATGATAGTCTAAGGCCATGGACACTGCAATCTGTTGATTCAGAAGAGGCGTCAGATTTAGGTTTGGAGCAGGAAGAGGTTTTAATCTCTGAAGCAGAACATTTGAGTCATGTGACACCTGTTTCAACGGTTGACCAACTTCCACTGGCTCCAGACGAAGGGCTTATGGTTGTCGCCGCATTACTAACTTCAGCTAATGAGTCAAAGATACCGTTTGATTATTGCATTGATGATAGTCTAAGGCCATGGACGCCGCAATCTGTTGATTCAGAAGAGGCGTCAGATTTAGGTTTGGAGCAGGAAGAGGTTTTAGTCTATGAAGCAGAACATTTGAGTCATGTGACACCTGTTTCAACGGTTGACCAACTTCCACTGGCTCCAGACGAAGGGCTTATGGTTGTCGCCCCATTACTAACTTCGGCTAATGAGTCAAAGATTGAGGACGGACATTTCAAAACAGATGGTCAAAAGATAACCAGATCAGAATCAGAAACAATATCTCCACATGAGGAAAATCTACACCACGAATCAGCACACAGTGGAAAGATGTTAACTTTGCAAACCACTCACGGTGAGGTAGAGTTGTCACATGAAGACGGTCCCACTACACCCGTGAAGGCCCAGGACATAAAAGAAACCAGAGAGCTAATCCTGTACGCCAGTGCTGTTGAACAAACACACACGACTGCCACACAGAGGGTAAGAGAAAGAGCATGGCCGTCGTTGCGAGGGGTTGCATCACTTGCCAGTTGCCACAGAGGAACACATTAACATGTCACTTGAATGGAGGACACTAACCGTGTGATGTGTCTGGATGAAGTGAGATCACAAAATGGAGTGTGCTCTGGTTTGTAACATGTGTGCGACAATAAATTAAGTGATTACTAATTTCACTTTCTCCAAAGCTAGATCGGCAGCTAACCCTTTTCTGGCATTGAAGTTATTATAGTCAAGGCACATCTTACGTCTAACCAGATGTTGCTTGTGTGGAAAATAATTGTAGTTTAATTGAATGGTGATGTTACATTGGTGAAAATGTGAAGTGAAGTTAATGGTGCATGGCTGCATGCACCATGAAGTGTACGTAATGTGTTGGTAATCAGATGGTAACTGACATTCATTTTCAGAGCACACCTCAAACAAAGGAAACACAGTTGCAGACGGAGAATAAAGTAGAAAGCAAGCTGCTGCCCATTGCAACAGAGACACAAGAACTCGATCAGTCATCAGCTCAATCGCATGATTTCTCGGACAGTGAGCCTTCTTCACCGATGTCAAGTTCCTATCTAGTGCCACCAGATTACGATGCCATATTTTCAGGACGTCAGGCCCCGAGAGCTTCTGAATGTAGCCGAGCCTCTCCGACAGACCTGAGTCCTATCTCCTCGGTGTTCAGTGACCCCCCTTCAGCTCAGGGTGTCTCTCTGGCCACCCCAAAGGAAACTGCGGAAGACTTCGAGTTCTCTCCAGGCTTCAGGCAAGTCCTCTCAGAGTTTGAAAAAACACTCTCTGAGTTTGGAACACAGCAGTCAAACGTCTCAGAAGAACGCCCAGAATCCTCGCTACACTCCGACTCTGATGTGGAGTTCTTTGACTGCCATCAGGGCTTCTCGGACTTGTCCGAAACAGAAATCAGCTATCGGATCTCTGAGCCCCCATCCCCTATGCCCGGCAGCAGCCCTGAAACTGGCTTCTTTAAAGAAAGCCCCCCTGAATATGCAGGCCAGTCGTTCCTTCGGGTGGATCATCACAAGCGCTTCTCGTCGGGCAGTGAAGAACTCAGCGAGTTGAATTATGATTCAGAAGGTGCTAAAGAATACAGCGTGGAGAGGAACTTGCCTGTTTGTGAGGAGCTACCCTCCAGAGATGAGGCAGGCTTTGATGATGATGATGACTTTCTGGGAAGGGTAAGAGGTCAAGCATGAGCTCACCGCTGCCCTGGTTCGTTCGTGTCCTGCCTGCTCGGGCTGCTTGCAGTGGGGCTGCACTTGACATTAAGAAGGCTGCCAAACTAAAACACACAGCTTGAGAGTTTCTTTTCAAAGAATTAAACTAGGAGGCTAATGAGTGCCATGTTTGCATGTGTGCATTCACCTACTGTATACATACAATAACAGAAAAGGTCTAACAACAACTTTGAGGACAGAATAGAATATTGGATGGTGATTGCTTGGTGACTGAAAATGCTGGCTGCGACGGAGTTGGTGTGCTGTGTTGACAACGGCTCATTTTTGAGCGGTGCACACCGCTCCAATGACTGGCCGCGTGTGTCCCTATGTCCGTATGTCTGTCCGTTTGGGGTATGAGCGGCTGCAATACCGCTGGGTGACCTAAAGTGGCACCGCTGAACACTGCACTTACATTGAGCACCACAGCTATAACAATAAATGTATAACTAACAAAAAAACTGTACCGTACACGTACAGTATAGTAACTACTAACTACCATAATAAAGGTATCGATGCACCGCTCAATTCACACAGGTGTGATTTTTAACTAAACATTGACCTTCACAGGGTGTTGGGACTTAATAGATTGTGTAATAACGCTGTATAAACCACTTTCAACATCGGTTTGACCCTTTTGCTCATTTTGATTTTGGCTTGTCATTTCCATCCATGCACGTCCGTTTTGGTCAATCGTTGTGTGATACATCCACCTGTACCTCCTCTTCATCTTCTTTCAATGTTGCGTTATCCATAATGTATATACCACATTATGTCATACCCTCCCTCATCTATTGGTTTTAAAGAACCTCTCTGTCAAGGTAAACTACGAAAGCCAAATCCCATTGCTAAAAACCAAGAGAAAAGAAGGGACAGGTTTGCCTGCTATAATATAGTGTAGATGACTGATTTAACCTGTTGTGCCTTGATCAAGTCGATGCACAACAGGTGCGCAGCCACACCCAGCTCTGAGTCCAGTTCTAGTTTGACTCAGGCCAGGTGTGACTGCTTAAATCAGTCATCCCTCTCACAATAGTGTATGCCTGCGGTGACACTGTGCACACATGTCATATTGACACATGCCGGCTGTGTGCTGTCTCTCAGGAGATAGCAGAGGAGCTAGGGATGCTGTCCTCTGATAGCTCAGAGGAGGAGGTGATAACCACCAGGGTGGTCCGACGCAGAGTTATCATCCAGGTAAAGCAGCATGTGCATGTACAGTACTGTACAGTACTGTTCGTCGCCGGTGTGTGCAGTGGTGTGATGCTAGGCTAGTTGGCAGCATTTATGTAGCTGTTCCTGTTTCTTTCGTGCAGCATTGACTTAACAGGTGTTGAGATCTACATGATAGCCGTATCAGGTATCATAGGGAAAGACAACTTTGACTGTGAGGAATGCCCATGGCATTTTCTTTGTTCATTTCATTTCTGCATCATACTCATCCATTTTATTTTGTGGTGTTGTCATTGATTTTGCGCTATTTTCCCCTTGTGCCCTATTGTCAACTTTAATTTACTGTTGTTGAAATCTTGAAAATCTACACAGGGGGAGCATGTTTCTATATTATTTGTCCTGGTTTTGAAATGTTTGGGTGATAACATAAACCAGGGTTCTCAGCCAGTCAGTTGCAAGATATTCTGATGGCATCCCAAATCTAAACGACGGAAAATGACTACTGATGTGCTGTGTGTAATATTGGGTACTGATGTCATGTTCATTGTACAATCCAAAGCTCCTCAGTGTGCAACTAGTTGAGAATCCCGGGTCTAGTGTAAATTGTGCCTCTGTGTGCACCACTGTAGCAGAATGTACCTTTAAACGGTGTGCTTGCTCCGTACAGGCGGATGATTTGCCAGACATCCCAGCGCAGACCGTGACAGAGGAGAAGTACACAGATGAGCACGGGAACATTGTAGTCAAGAAGGTACGATAATGTTTAAATGCTTAACAACTACTGTATCCTGGGCATGTCTTAGGTGAACATTCAGCAAAAATGGTAAATCTTCTTCTGCTATTTTTGTAATTTGATGTACTACAGTAACTACAGTAAATAGGGTTTACCTTGCATTAAATGTACACTATCATGATTTTCAACATATTTATGTTGTATTTGTTGGATAAGAATTTGTATTATGTATATATAGATAATCAACAAATTAACTGCACATCACCCACCATTATGGATTCCATTTGAATATGTATTATTTATATTTGCATCATACTGCTCATGTTCCCCAGAGATAGTGTTAGTGGTTAAGACCCTCTTCTCTGGAGACACAGGTCCTGGCCTACGACTGAACCCTGTTAGATGCTTTCCTGTACTTATCCTAATCTGTGTTTCTGTTAAGTGTCTCAGAAAAGATCATTACAAATCACTTTGTAATGTAATTGCACTGCTCATTCCCTGGGACGGCTACAGGGACGGCAAGGGGGGGCTTTAGCCCCCTCTGGTGGAGGCTTAGCCCCCCCTAAACCCCCCCTCAAAACAAGCCCAATTGACTGACTTCTATGTAAACCAAGATTCATTAGCCCCCTCTCTAAATAGCCAGCCCCCCCCCATAGCTAACCTGACGCTGCCAGATCCAAAAAGCTTGCTACACAAATTTGTTTCACAGCTTATTTGGATCTGGGATCGCGGAAGCAAATTCGATGACGGGGCTGTTCCTTTTTTTCAAGATACATGGTAGATGATTGGATGGGAGCGTCTGTCTATCACCGTGTGGGCGTGCAAACACAACCAATCATATCGACGTGTCTATATACCGTCACATCCGCTTTTGCACATATCCCGCCTTTAGCTCACGCTGATTGGTTCGGTACGAAGCAGATCTGACTCAGGGCTCAACTCCGTCAGAGATCCCAGATGAGTGTTGTGTTGGGGAATATGTTTCCCCAATACCGCCCTCATCTGGCAGCGTCAGGTTACCCCATAGCACCCCCAGTCACAATGTTCTGGAGCCGTCGCTGCTCATTCCACTCCATTGCAGCTCTTGAAAAAAACAAATGGTCGAGTGATGTTTTATATTCAGCCATGAAGGAAAAGGTGTCCGTCCCTCTGTGCTGGTTTTAAAACTCTGTCCTCTCTCCACCAGATCACGAGGAAGGTGATTCGTAAGTATGTGTCTGCGGACGGAGTGGAGAGACAGGAGGTGACCGTGGAGGGCTCTCCCCAGGAGATGGTGGCCATAGAGCAGGGAGACGCCGTGTCCAGAGTGGTGAGGAGAACGGTGGTTCGCAGCGGGGGAGATCAGGCAGAGGTCAGTGGCATGATCTATATGATTCTTTCTGATTTTTACACTCACAGATGAAAATGTTACAGTAGATAAAAGTATACATGGTAAAAATCATCCTGTAAAAAACGGACCCAAATGGACCATCCATTTTAATACAGAGGATGTAACTGTGTATATTGTTGCACACAAAGGTACAGACAAATACACATTACGTGTTACAGCTCATTCATGTAACTTAATTTCCGGCGACTTAAGACAGATGATTTGACCTCTGATTTTCAGGTGACCTTCTCGGAGCCTCTGGCCCTGCAGGGCACCGCTACCGCCTCTGAGTTTGAGGCGGAGCCGGTGCAAGGTCGTAAGGTCAGCAAGGTGGTGAAGACGACGGTGGTGAAAGGCGAGAGGATGGAGAAGCAGTCAGGCGACGCCTCGTTGGCCGCGGACCTCCCTTCGGCCAGAGAGGACTTTGAGAAGGTCAGTACCAGACCAGACCGACAATCAACAAGCTCACAACACGTCGCGATGCGGCACGTTGTGAGCTTGTAGATCTGCCATTTTCAATTTCATGGAATTGTCATTTTTTGTATTATTCATTTATGAAATTATTTTGAAAAGAATGATTTTCATTATTTTTGTATTTAATTTATGAAAATGTGTGAATTTTGGGGGGGGATTACTTTGAAGATATTTATAATTAAATGACAAATAAGGAGATATAACTCGCAACCCATAAAAGACAATTTCAGTCCATCTAGGACTCATTTTGATCCACACTAAAGAGGGTTTATGATGTTTCAATGTACTTTTAATTGTCCAGGAATTATATAATCTTCACTGACAGTCCAGCATCATAGCTTGGTTTGCAAATTATCGTGCCAAACGGTTATATGCCATATTTTCATATCAGCTGTTGATAACTATTGTCAAACATGTTTTTGAACTTGGGGAAAGCTATTTCTGTTGTAATCCTACCACTTTCTCCTTCTTGTGTCCTCCCTGGCTGTCTCCTCCAGGCACTGAGCTATGCGGGAGGCTTTGGAAAAGTCCTCCCGCCTCAGTTAGTAGAGAGAGAGATTGTTCAGGACGACGGTTCTGTGGTCAAAAGGTTCGACTGCTAGAGCATGGCAGAGTGCTTAGAAACGCTCCAAAACGAGGCTTCACACAAAGAATAACTAACTGAAACTCTGTTGTGTGTTCACACTAACTAAAAACAAACTAAAATCACAGAAAATGCCTGTCGTTTTTGTCTTTTTTGCCCCCATGACAAATGCCCCAATAGAAAAAACTAAAACAAATGAAGAATAGAAACTAAACTAAAACATGGCTAAAACTAAACTAGCAAAACTGCTTAATAAAACTATAGAAATTAAAAAGAAACAGTCAAAAGGAAATCAAAATAATGACAAAAAAATCAATCTCACAGTCACATTATGTGCTTCATATGTGTCGTAGCCAATGCAGGCTGGGACTTCGGACATGTCAATTTCCCATGTTGTCTCGCATGGCTGTGCAGTGCCGGTTTCCTGTTGAGTAGTTAATTTGACTACGTTGGAGTTTTGGCTCACACTGAAAGAAACTGTTGTTGAACTTGAACTCCAAGCTTCTGATAAAATGGATTTCGCATGCTTCGACTCCATCAAGACCCCTTTGCTCCCATAGAATGGAATCAAACAGTAACACTGCCTCCCTTACATGGAAGCATGGTGTGACTTTAACCAAAGGTTGATGTAGCCTGAAGTGTTGCTTATAGAGTGTCGGCATGGTTCAGGTTATACGGTTTGAGTCCCTTCATACTTCCCTATCCCTAAAATAGACACTATGACGTAAAATTGTCCATTCATTATCAATGGGAATTTAATGTTTGTGTAGGACCATGTTTGTGCACATGCACCAAAAGCTGGACTAGCGCCCGTCAAAAATAAACATTTATAGACTTATGACATATAACCTGTTATAGGGGCTAATTTGCATGCACACAGGTGTGCCTTGAGGTTTTGACCTGCCCTCTGGTGGCGTTGCCCTGCATGCGGGAAACGATGCGTCCGAAAGACGCCGCGGCGTCATCATGACCATTCACTTCTGTCGACTCTGTCCATCTCTTCGCACAGAACCCAGATGCGTAAGTCCCGCACCCAGAAGAGGACCGTGGTGAGGGACGGCCAGGGGAAACACGTGCACCTGGAGCGGCTGGACGACACCCCCGAGGCCCTGAAGCCCGACGGCCTGCAGCGACACCTGCATCTGCTGCTCCAACGCTACTGCGACGACAACCCCGAGAGGAGGGAGGAGGAGGAGGAGGAGGAGGAGGGAGATAAAGAGGAGGAGGAATTTGAGTGATGGGTGGATTCTATACGGCCTGACACACCTGGATTCGAAACCCTGGTCTCCCATGGCATGGGTATAACTAAACATCCACCGCCCCTGCAATGGGGGGCGGGGGGGGGGGGGGACCTCCGCCCCCCATTCCACACAAGTCTCCCAAGCCAGTGAGTCAGGCTTCTTACCCATTAAAAAGCTTGAGAATATAGGTAGAGATCCTCTTTTTTTTTTTTTGGCCTCAAGACCTCTAGATCGTTCCGGCCGCGGCTATCCTGAGGGTTACACTTCGGGGGGGGGAGCCAACTACTAGATGGTTCCATTACGTTTTCACTACTGTGCTGCACCCTGTGTACGGTAACGGTAACACACACACACACCCAGGTTGGAAACTAGGTGGTTAAACTGACTCGTCCCCCGCTAACCCCACAGGCCTCCCTCACTGCCCTGCACAGAATCCTATGGTGATGTAAGGCCTCCCCCGGCCTGCCATGATTTCCCATCCCCGCAACATTTTTGCTCACCCTTTTATCATGAATTGTCGCTGCACACGAGATTTACATATTTTTGTTATGATTGTCGTCGTCCCCCCCCTCCACGGCAATTAAAGGAGCACTACTATTCTTGATTTATTTTGTGCTTTAACTCTTATCTTCTGGACTTCCTGCTTCGTTTGCTCATCTTGTGACCAAAGATAGCTACCCTGTTTTTTTTTTGTCGGGTGACTTTATATTACATTGAGATTTTTCGTGGTTATCCTTGCTTTTTTTCCCGCCCTACTGTTTTTTGCAGTCTGATTAAAGGACAACACTTGACGAACACAATGGCGGATCAACGTTGAGTGGCTCTTGGGACGTTTGCCTCATGCACAGGCCTCTTCTGGAAGAACTATTGTAAAAAAAAAAAAAACACATTTGTAAATAGAGGAGAAGGGGAAACAAATCATGCTCGGACTGGGAAGCATAGAAATGTAAAAGCATTTAATACATTAGCCCACCTTTACCTGCTGTACATGTACCGTGCACCAATCGGAATCGCTCTGCTCTTCAAAGGTGTTTTGAGTCACAGATCGCCACCACACAACGATGAGATTAATGTTACATAGAAAATAGAACAAACGAAGCCACAGCTTTGGCAAGATGACAACACGAGGACTGAATGTGTAAATCTTCCATTGACGACTGTAGGAGTCACTGAACCTCCCTGAACTGGTGTATTTAGAAACCTGCATAGCCATGCACTTGTGTACATCTCCAAACATGTTCCGTTAAGGTTTAGAATCCATGTTCTTGAGTAGTTCTTTGCGTGTAGATTTTCTTTTCCGACGTGATCTTTGTGATTGCAACTCCATCGTCTCGCCATGTGGCGTTGCCGCCTGTCATTTACTTTCTACGTGTCTTGTCTTTGTAACGTGACGTGCATTCACCTATTCTTCCGAGTGGCGTGTCAAAAGCTGCCAACCGTGTGTGTGTGTGTGTGTGTGTGTGTGTGTGTGTGTGTGTGTGTGTGTGTGTGTGTGTGTGTGTGTGTGTGTGTGTGTGTGTGTGTGTGTGTGTGTGTGTGTGTGTGTGTGTGTGTGTGTGTGTGTGTGTGTGTGTGTGTGTGTGTGTGCGCGTGCGCGTGCGTGTGCGCACGTTGATAGACCATAGCATTCTCACCGGCATCATTAACCTGACATGTGAAAGAAATATGTATTGACCAGGAATGTTTCTTTTGATTTCATGTGTCATTTTATTCAATTTGCAGAATGAGCACTTCTCCTGCTGTAGGCATGTCGTACAACATATATAGGTTGACTCAGTGGAAACCCATATGATTGTTTTTGATCCAGCCTGTTATGACTGTAAATTTGGGAAGAGTATAGATGGATGAATGGCACGCTGAGAGATGTGACACTGTTGTTTGATCTGCTGTTGCTGATTCTATTTTGCATTGTTCATCGTTGGTATCAGACGTCTGACCTGACTCTGCCAGAAGGGGGCGGTATTGAGTTCATAGGTTCACAACAGCCTCCATCTGGGATCGCTCAGGGATTGCCGTTTGAACCGTCCCGTGGCCGTGACGAACCAATCAGCGGCAGCTATGGGCGGGATCTTGGCGAGACTGGGTGTGACGCCATCGAGAAGCGCCTCTTGCAATTGTATTTCCTAGCACCTTCAAATTGGAAAACCGTCTGCTTGAATGCAAGCAAAGACATGACCGACACATCCGCCGTTTTTTTTTTTAAGTGTTGAACCTAATGCTATCAGGCGTTTGTCAACACTTTTATCGTTCAAGGGGGTAGACACTAGACACGTCAATATGATTGACAGACGGTCCCATCCAATCGCCTGTCAAGTAGCTTGAGAAAAGGGACAGTTTTCTTCAGCGACTCGGCTACAGAGATCCCAGATGGAAGTACGCTGTGAAACAAAATGTGATTGTGGATCAAGCGGCGGAGTCAGGTTATCAGACATCATCTTAACCACTTAAACCCTTTACTTCGTCTGTACTAGTCCATACCATATCTCTTCGCTGAAAATAGGCAATCTACAACTGCTATTTTTTGCCGAATGTTTGCCTATTATGGCACGCGCAGAAAAACCAGGGTCCAAGTGGTTAAATTCTGTCTTCACAATGATCAGTTCAACGGATTATTGCTGATGATGGCATTTTGTCTTGATTCAACTATTTCTATTTTGAAGCGCTGCAGATACCTCACAGAAGGCATTCAAGCATATGTTTTTCTTTAAATGTATTTATTGGTGGCCCTTAGTGATCCTTCAGTGTCTGAAGCTGAGGGTGGCCTGTGTGTGTGTGTGTATGTGTGTGTTTGTGTGTGCGTGTTTGAATGTGTTCTGAAGTAATGACAAACAAGAAGAAAATGTGAACTTCGGGGGAGTTGAACAATAACTTGCCATTTGTACACAAGACTTGCGTGTTTTATTTGAATTCTGGTTTGCTGTGAACGCTTTCACCAGTGCAGACGTCAAATGAGACTCTGGCATGGAAATGTGTTGGTGTTATTTACAGCACAGATGTGATCTATGTAACAATACAATCCTCACGTTGCCATTTACTTTGAGTGTGTGATCAAAAAGCGCAAATAAAACTCTATGGTCGGAAACAAAAGACCTTTGATTTGATAAATCAGCATCTTGTTTCCATGGTGATAATAAACATATTTACAGTTCCAAAATATCTATGCGGGCATGTATTAGTTATCAAATTATTACTAAAAAGAGAAAAAAACAAAACTGAAACGCTAACATGGCATAGCTGTGGTGTACATGACAAAAAAATAAAATTGTACAGTACATGTGTCAAATGTGGACTGATTACTGTCATTCTTTCAAAACGGTGGATCTGTTTTCCATTTCCATTTCCGCAATTACCATTTCCGCAATTTCCGCAATACACACACACACACACACACACATTCAATTCAATTCAATTGGCTTAAATATACGTTTACATTGCCAAAGCAAAAAGCACAATACAACACACACACACACACACACACACACACACACACACACACACACACACACACACACACACACACACACACGCACACACACACACAGTGTGGAAACATAACTAGAAAGCCCCACTAAGGTACACTATGCAAGACAATGGAATGCAAGCTGATATAGGCCTACACATTTTTGACTTTGTCAATTTTAGACTAGAAAATAGTGGGATACATTTTAAGAGATTAAAACGAATACATTCTCTGTGGGATTACATGTAATGATGTCTACTATCAGTAATTCACCCTTTGTCAGCCTTCTGATTGGTCCCTTACTGACTAACAAGCAGGCTCTTTCTGCCTTGTTCCTGTTGAATTTGCTAAAACATCATTTTTGGAAAAAACTCAAAACAAACATCATATTCCCAGTCACCGTGCTGCACCTGTGATGTTCCTTTTTACTGACACCAAGTTTAAAATAACAATTGAGTGCACAGAATATCAATATGAAGCAACTGAAGTTGTCTGCAGTTGGTTTGCAAGGGTATACTGGCATCTGGTGGAAGTTAGGAGTAACTGCAGCAACGAAAAATAATTTGGTTGCAGAAACACATCAATACCTGTATGTACTTTCGTTGAAATGTAGGCTACCCATTCTACAAACTGTTAATAAAATGTTATCAATCAATTTTTTGCAGAACTGAACCTGGTCTGACTGACATCCACATTGCGAACCTTATCCTTCAAGCCCAGCTAGATATAGAGAGAGAGAGAGAGAGAGAGAGAGAGAGAGAGAGAGAGAGAGAGAGAGAGAGAGAGAGAGAGAGATGCACATGTAAACAGAGCTCCTACCTTTAAACACATCTTAAATCTGAGGGTTTTTTTGTATACTATTTAGTCTTGGAAAAGAAATGCTGCTATTTTGTCCCAAAGTGACTGCAAAAAAAATGTGTTTGTTAAAAAAATACCCTGTATGTAATAATATGTAACGATGCAATGTGACAGTCACATAGCACTGTTTACAAAATGCTGTACCCCCTCCAACTGTATAATATACAGTTGCCTATATTATAGGCTACTTTCAATAAAGTTCCTTTGAATTGAATTGAATTGATACAATTTTAAGAATCCCTGGATCCCTGCAGTTTGTGGAGTGTATAGTAGGTGGCGCTACCCGTGAAAACCGACCTCGACTCTGCTGAGTACAGCCATTATTACTGTATATCCTTAGAGTGTGTATATCCCATAGGCCAGAGTGATGACCACGCTGTGATTGGCTATTCTTTTTTATAGGTTCCGACTCCCGAGGAGGCGGGTGAGGGCAGTGGTACGCGAATTGATTTAAACCATTTTTATCAGGCGAATCAATTTTAACATCTGGTTGTGATTGAGTGTAAATTCATATAAAAGATCAAAATCGAGTGCTCAGTTAACCTACATAATGCTGGACAAAAAAATTAAAATAAAACAATCCCAAAATGTTACATCTGTCACCCCTGACAACCAACACAGCCAACCGCAGCGCCATCGTGCCTCCGAGGCTATGGGATCAAAAGTCTACCTATGTGGATGTCTTTCAGCATCATTAGCCTACTGGCTAGTGGTGGCTAGCTTCTAGATTTGAGCTATTAAACAAACATTTCTTTAAAGGCTGCTCCAGGTCATGCTATGAGCCGAAAAAGAAACCAATCGTTCAGCGACGCGAGCTTGTCGCCGGAGCACCAGAGCGCCTTCATGGAGACGCAGCCAGGCTCGGCCGCGGCGCGAGCCGCCGCCGCCGACGACGATTTCTTGGATTTCGAGTCCGACGAAGAGTTGCTGTGCTCGGTGAGCGACATCACGGAGCACCTCGGCAGGAACATCACGGTGGTGTTGGAGACCGCGCTGTCCGAGATTCGGAAGATGGTCAGCGTCAGGATCCGGGTCTTGAAACTGGAGCTGCGGGAGAAAACAGACGAGATCGAGCTTTTAAAGGTGAGACTGGAGTCCCTGCAGCGGGACGGCAGGGAGCCATTCTCCCCCGGCGGCGAGGCTTCCTCGGCGGCGGGGTGCAGGAAGCACAACAGTGACCCCAAGAAAGCCAAGCCGCCCGCCATGCCCGGCGTGAAGAAGGAAAACATCAACGCCATTTGTGACTATCTCATGAAGGATAAGAATTCGAGGGGTGGTACGGAGATGGACGGCGACTTGCCAAATCCGCCGCCTCCTCCGGGGGCTGGTGGCGACAGGGAGACTCGCCCAGAGTCCGAGCCGCAATCACTGAACCTCTGGACGGACAGCGGCATGACGGGCACCGGTGGTCACGGAGGAGACGGGGAGTCTGACTCAGCCACAGATGATCTCTTTAACATCTTACCTTCTGGAAGCAAACGGATTTACGACTATGAATGGATGGCAGGGATGGAATACACACCAGATCTGAAAGGTATTCGCTTGAGGGGTTATTGATGATCTAGTGACGAGTCTCTCTCTCTCTCTCTCTCCTCTCTCTCTGTCTAATTTTGTTTAATACATTTTTTTTTAAATATTACATTGTGCATTTCAGGTTTAGTTTCAATTATTTCAATGGCCAGTGTGCTGCTTAGTACCCCCTGAATATTTCTGACGCTCCATTGGTCTATGTTGCATGGGATTCATCTACTGTGTATCTACATAGCCACAATACAATGACCAAGTAAAGTATATTTCCCTAGGTGTGAAGGAGCCTAAATGCGAAAGTGCCCCGCCAGAGGATACCGGGGAGGATGGGGATGGGGAGGAGGATGAGGAGGAGGAGGAGGATGAGTCATATAAGAGGGACGGACAAGGTATCGACCAGCCCCAGGCCCCTCTGTCCCATGGCCAACCCCCTGGGTTCCCCTTGGAGGGCCAGGGCTCTCCTGGTGGGGAGGACAGTCCCATGGAAGGCAACACAGACAGGCTCGAGACAGGTGAGTGGCAAGCAACCATAAGTTGGGAGCTCGACTTGGCCTTGAAGTGTGTGTTAGGATTGTATTTTTTCGAACACACTTATACACTCCTATATTTTTCATACCACGTTAAAATCTGTATATAAACTCAGCTCAAAAGGTTTGGAAATGTAACTTTGGCCCATTATTTCTCCACTTCAATAATACCAATTGGTATTGTATTTTACAAGGTGTTCGTGCAGTGAGCAAGACTGCTAAACCTGTGGGTTGCACCCCCAAAACAAATGCCAAAAAGGCAAATGGTTGGTATTCAACCTTTGCTTTTAGTTGCTTAGTGGATTGGATGATTGATTGCACTCTCCCACAGTAATAAGGAAAAAAACAGGGCATCACCCCACTTCTCTCATGTCTAAAATATTTTCTTGGCAAAAAATAGTTTTTTGACTTGTTTACTTTTTTGGATATGGTTAAGCATTGTAAACCCTGTTTCTAAATATGTTGTTTTAATAGTGTGGTGCTGGTGCATGTGGTAGGCCTACCCAATACTAAGTTGGGGTACCCATACTATTGGTACCCCAACTTTTAGCAGCTGTCAAATATTCCCCTAGGGTGGCTGAATATAAATCAATGTGTGATATGTTTGTAACAATCAGCCTTTTGCTTTGGAAGGATAACTAAAGGAAAAACAACGGGATAGAGAGGTTTTTAGCTGAATTATTTTATATTCAAGCCACACAACATTAATCATTGGCACGATGAATGGCAAAATAAAATACACTTGGGATTTAAACAGGTCCCTATCTTTCTCCCTACAAACAAAATAAATAAACAAACAAATCAACAATCAACCATCATTTTACAAGCCCCTCCCAGCCCAACCAAGTCGCAATGTCTGTTGTATTCCCTCTTAGCACTCCTGTGAAAGTAAAGTTCCTTCGGTCCAAACAAAACCGTCCAAAGAACAATGAATGTTTGGGGGACCCCTTATTAAAGGGTAAGACCTCTTTTGTAGAGGTTTGGGTTGTTTTACTTACCTTATTATGGGCAAACTTTTTGCTCCATTGTGTTGTTTATTAGCAATTTAAGAAATAATAAGAATTGACTTCCATTCATTGTAACGGGGAAACAGCTCTCAAATTCACTCTTTTAGCACATAAACAAATGCATATGGCATAAACATGTTCTATAAAATATAAATATCTGATCGGGGGATATACTCTGAATCGGATTGGGAGCAAAATAACGTGATCGGGACATCCCTAATTCAAACCTTCTAATGGTGGAAAGGAAACCCCCGATGTGGGGGCATGATAAGGTCATGTATTAATACCACGCTATACAAAGAAAAAAATGGTGCTACCTAATTTGTGGTGGCGCTACCAACTGAAAAGGTAGGTGGCACCAGTGCTACCTGTGAAAAAGTTAGTCTTGACTCTGGAGCCCTGTCTACACTGCATTGTTCTCGTGTGTAACTTTCAGCATAAGCTGTATGATCGTCTGGCCATATTGCAATAAGGGCTTCTATCTCAATAGACCACGTCTGTCCACGGGGCATCTTTACACGTCGCTGCATAATAATGCCTTCTCCTTCCTTCTCGTGTGCCTAATACCAACCCATCCCACAATGGCATATTCACTCCCTTTTGTTTAGTGCGATTGCATTCACACACCTGCAGTGGCCCGCACTCTGCTGCGTTTTGAGGCAAAGTGAAACCCCCGTTATGTTCGGCTAAAAGTATCAATACTGAAATGTATAAATACCGGTACTCAGTTTCAAGTATTGGCATCAAAATGTACTTAAAGTACAAAAAGTAAGTCTGAACATCTTTTGAAAATGGTAGATCTATGAGCTCACACAATGCACATTGCGAGCTGGTAGATCAGCTATTTTCAAATGGCTGAAATGTATATTGAAGTGGTTAATGTATGTTTTGTAATAATCAAAATAAAGGTTTCAAATTATTGTTGTGTAGTAATTTAGCTATAGGCTACAATATTTGCGTGGAGGTAAAACGATTGAAAATGGGAAATACTCAAGTGAAGTAAAACAAATACCTCAAAATTGTACTGAAATACAATACTTGAGTAAAGGAGTCAGAGCCTCCACTTAAGGATCATCCGGCCAAATTTGACCCGAGAAGCGCCTATAACCCATCGTTTTTGAATTTTTTATTTTTTTAAAAATCCTCCAAAATGATGAAAAACGGCGTGCTATAGTATGCCGTACGATATGGGCTATAGCCCATGGTCCAAAATGATGAGAAACGAGGCTAACTTTTTTTTCCAAAATTTCAAAAAACATGGGCTATAACCCATCGTTTTTTTATTTTTTTCAAATCCTCCAAAATGATGAAAAACGGCGTGCTATAGTATGCCGTACGATATGGGCTATAGCCCATGGTCCAAAATGATGAGAAACGAGGATAATTTTTTTTCCAAAATTTCAAAAAACATGGGCTATAACCCATCGTTTTTTTATTTTTTCATTTTTTTCAAATCCTCCAAAATGATGAAAAACGGCGTGCTATAGTATGCCGTACGATATGGGCTATAGCCCATGGTCCAAAATGATGAGAAACGAGGATAATCTTTTTTCAACATTTCAAAAAACATGGGCTATAACCCATCGTTTTTTTCATTTTTTCATTTTTGTCAAATCATCAAAAATGATGAAAAACGGCGTGCTATAATATGCCGTATGATATGGGCTATAGCCCATGGTCCAAAATGATGAGAAACGAGGCTAACTTTTTTTCCCAAAATTTCAAAAAACATGGGCTATAACCCATCGTTTTTTCATTTTTTCATTTTTTTCAAATCCTCCAAAATGATGAAAAACGGCGTGCTATAGTATGCCGTACGATATGGGCTATAGCCCATGGTCCAAAATGATGAGAAACGAGGCTAACTTTTTTTTTCAAAATTTCAAAAAACATGGGCTATAACCCATCGTTTTTTTTATTTTTTCATTTTTTTCAAATCCTCCAAAATGATGAAAAACGACGTGCTATAGTATGCCGTATGATATGGGCTATAGCCCATGGTCAAAAATGATGAGAAACGAGGCTAACTTTTTTTTTCAAAATTTCAAAAAACATGGGCTATAACCCATCGTTTTTTTATTTTTTTATTTTTTTCAAAATCTTCCAAAATGATGAAAAACGGCGTGCTATAGTATGCCGTACGATATGGGCTATATAGCCCATGGTCCAAAATGATGAGAAACGAGGATACATTTTTTTTCAACATTTCAAAAAACATGGGCTATAACCCATCGTTTTTTTCATTTTTTCATTTTTGTCAAATCATCAAAAATGATGAAAAACGGCGTGCTATAGTATGCCGTACGATATGGGCTATAGCCCATGGTCCAAAATAATGAGAAACGAGGCTAACTTTTTTTTCCAAATTTTCAAAAAACATGGGCTATAACCCATCGTTTTTTCATTTTTTTCAAATCCTCCAAAATGATGAAAAACGGCGTGCTATAGTATGCCGTATGATATGGGCTATAGCCCATGGTCCAAAATGATGAGAAACGAGGCTAACTTTTTTTTCCAAAATTTCAAAAAACATGGGCTATAACCCATCGTTTTTTCATTTTTTCATTTTTCTCAAATCCTCCAAAATGATGAAAAACGGCGTGCTATAGTATGCCGTACGATATGGGCTATAGCCCATGGTCCAAAATGATGAGAAACGAGGCTAACTTTTTTTTTCAAAATTTCAAAAAACATGGGCTATAACCCATCGTTTTTGAATTTTTTATTTTTTTTCAAATCCTCCAAAATGATGAAAAACGGCGTGCTATAGTATGCCGTATGATATGGGCTATAGCCCATGGTCCAAAATGATGAGAAACGAGGCTAACTTTTTTTTTCAAAATTTCAAAAAACATGGGCTATAACCCATCGTTTTTTTATTTTTTCATTTTTTTCAAATCCTCCAAAATTATGAAAAACGGCGTGCTATAGTATGCCGTACGATATGGGCTATAGCCCATGGTCCAAAATGATGAGAAACGAGGATAATTTTTTTTTCAAAATTTCAAAAAACATGGGCTATAACCCATCGTTTTTTTCATTTCGTCATTTTTGTCAAATCATCAAAAATGATGAAAAACGGCGTGCTATAGTATGCCGTACGATATGGGCTATAGCCCATGGTCCAAAATGATGAGAAACGAGGCTAACTTTTTTTTTCAAAATTTCAAAAAACATGGGCATGTAGAATGAGCCAAACGAGGTGCACTTTCTGACAACACGCAGCAGGATTCGTTTCAATCGCAGTATAGCATGCTGGTGTGAATACCACCTAGGTTTAGGTAAAATGGCTTTTACCTTTTATTGAAGTTCATGCTACTAATTGTTTTAAAATCTCTTCAGAATTCTTCTATTACGATCTGTCTCTCTCTCAAACCATTTTGGGGCCGTATTTGTAATGAATGCATAGATAGATGTATTGATGAAGCTCGGATCGTTTCAACCTTGGAACCAGACGGCTTTAATCTTCACACTTTTACACTTTTAAGCACTTTGGACAGTTAAAAGGAAATCTGTCAAAATTGGTCCTATCTGATCTTAAAGTGGAAAGCCTACATTTGTGAACGTGGCCAAAACTTAAAAAAATTGTCTTTTCCACCCAGGACAGTTGAATGGGCTCAGCGTAAAAGCAGGAACTTAAAACTATGTGTTAAAACTAAAACATTATGTAACATTATGACATGTCTTCCTCTCTATATCACCTCCTTTACTGTCACTCCACCGCTGTAGATATTAATATTGTCTAATGAACTAAAATTGGCTGTTTAAAAATAATAATAATAACAAGAGAAACTATCTTGGTTCCAAATATAGAATCTTCCAAGTTCACATTTCAAGAATGGAGTGTGCCAGTCACATTATAATCTCCTTTTGTGTCCACTGTTTTCAGGTCAGCAGTTCCCCGGCCACACCTACATTTGCCCCCTGTGTGGAACTTTCTGCCCTGACTCCTTGTTCCTGGAGGAACATCTTAAACTGATACACACAGACGCTCCTGGCGCCCAGGCCTTGCAGGCCCTGCAGTCCACATCTTCGGCCATCGTCCCGCTGGGAGAAGGCAGTAGTGATGCCAGGAGAGGTGGTGGTGGGGACAACAATGAGGGAGGATCAGGGACTGGTATGGGCCTCAATCGAGGAGTAAAAAGGGAAATTAAAATTGAGGGTGGCTACGAGTGCGGGGACTGTGGGCGCCATTTTAACTACCTGGGCAACCTCCGGCAGCACCAGCGCATCCACACGGGAGAGAAGCCTTTCATTTGTCCGGAATGTGGGGAGCGGTTCCGCCACGCCGCCCGGCTAAAGAGCCATCGGCTGGGGCACAGCGGCGCCCAGAGCCCTTTCCCTTGCCCCCAGTGTGGGAAGGGCTTCTCCGTGCTCTCTGGTCTGAAGAGACACCAGCGTGTCCACACGGGAGAGAGTCCCTACGCTTGTCCGCAGTGTGGTCGACGCTTCAAGGAGCTGGGCAACCTGTACACCCACCAGAGAATCCACAGCGGAGCCACCCCTTACTGCTGCCATCAGTGTGGGCGGAGCTTCCGCCACCTGGGCACCTATAAGAGCCACCGCTGTATGCCGGCCCACAATAACTAACTAAACCAGACCTAACCACAGCCTGAGTCACTCAATGACAGAGAGGAGGACAATGTTTTTGAACTGTGTGAAACCCATGGGGGGGCTACATGTTACACATTGATCATGGGCTGTCTGTTGACACATTCTGGGTATCTGTTTCCACAGACGATGGCGCTTGTATTTCTGCTGCCAGAGGAAAGGGTCACGAGACTAGCCGAACGATTGGCTCCCGATCAAGCTAAGTTAACTGTTATCACAGGATCATCAGGTGCCATGTGAAAAGAAGGCAGTGCTGCTGCCTGCTGACTGTGTACAACTCATTGGGTCTCATTTATCAAAGCGGTGTACATTATGTGTGTACCTTCCTGGTAAAGCTATACGAGCAACTGCCAGTGTATCAGACATTTAGTCTTTTTAAATTGTATCCCGGCATCTGTTGAGGAAGTAACACCGATTAGAACTGCATTTGCCTCGGAATACCATGCATGACACCCACAAAGATGGGTGAGCACTTACCGTTCCAACCAAATATTTGCTAATTCTTTTCATTTTGTCCCTTATATGATTTATACATAGTTGCTCGCCTGTGTCGCTCACCGAATATAGCAATGTACATGCTCAACACGTCACGTCGTGACACGTGAGCTTGTAGATTTTCTATTTTCGCCGTGCAACACAGCGCGCGTCCAAGTAAATGGGGCATACTGTAAGTGTTTTGCAATTAACAGCAAGACTTTCTCATATTTATAGAAGGTTTCTCAATAATTAATTGTAAAAAACATGGGAGAAAGCCTCAAACATTCATGTTCGCCTCATAAGATTATTAGCAAAACGATCTGTAGTATTAGAGAACAGATTGTCAATTTAATGTAAACGGTGTTTGTTCTCTTGCTCGTAAATGTCTGTGAACAAGTCGTATTTTAGGACAGCGAGAAATCCCAATGTGTGATGCCAATGCAGATAAAATAAATAGATAAAACAATTGCAAGAGATTAGTGTATGTTGCTTGATAAATGAGACCAGTTGCAGTATGTTGAATAAGACAATATTCTGTTCCCCATTTCAACACGGCTGACAGGCAGAGCATTGGGAATATGTTGGTTGGAGGGAACAATGTGAATGCATTGTTGTACTAGTTGTCTACAAATATCCTGTGGTAGATGAGCAATGGTACACTAGCACCTCTGTGTGGTCTGCCTCTGCAAGTGCAAGCTGTTACCAGTACCACAATGCATTTCCCTCCCCATGGCTGGTGCTGCTGGCTGTTGTTGACTTTAATTTTTAGGCATTTTCTTTCCTTTTTACTATAATAATGTAACCTATATTACATAACCTATATTCTTGAATATTTTATATGCTCACTCACCTTTATGATGGTACAAAAGGCTATTGTGATCACACAAAAAAACCCAATTTAATGGTTGATTGTGCAATTGAGCTTTCAAACTCGTGTAGAGTTTGATAAACAAGTCCCATTTTAATTTCTCATTAACAGCTAGATTGACATATCCATAGTACTATGCGAGTAGACCGATGAACATGCAATTAAAAAACAAAACAAGACAACCAAAAGTGTCTGATGAGCAGACATTAACCCTGGGTGTGAAACGCTAACGGTTGACAAGCTGCATTCTAATAAACATCTGTGTGTATGGTGTTCTAAGTATGCTCCTTTCATTACTTCCTTCCATTTTTAAGGTGCATATATAGCTGCTTTGTTAGGCCACTGGAGTGAGATAATAGCCACTTTTATAGACTGATCCTGCAACATTGCCGTAACAAATTATCTACTTGTCTTTTTGTACACAGCCAGCACATTGCCTCACTGGCTAAAGACTAAAGAATCTGGAGGCCACAGGTTCCTTGTGATTAGGACAAGTCAAATGGCTTCAACAGAGAATTCCAGAGGAAATGAATCCTCCTGTAGTACAGACAACATAATTTGATTTACAAAGATAATCGTAATATATAGTCGTTTATTTTCTGTTGAAAACCATGAAAAACGGTGTCGTCGAAAACTATAGACTATTTTCATGATTTTGGAGGATTAAAAAAGAAAATCATGAAAAAACGTCAAAGTTCATGGTTTCGTAAAACATAGTCTACTATAGTATGTTGTTTTTGAAAGGACATGGGCTGGACTTGAACCCACAAGCTGTGGCTCACATGGACAGTGTCTTAATCCAGACAGCCATCAGGCTCTTTGAGATGGTGATGGTGGAGTGGATAGATTGCTGATAGATTGCTGATACCTGGATGTTTGCACTGCAGCACTTGCAGGTTCAGCCCTCATGCCACCACCACCTACAGGATCCACCAAGAAGGACAACTTTAAAGCAGCACAGAAATTCCCCATGATTGTGTGCCTCAGTGGCCCAGTGGATAAGTCAAATGTTATCCGTAGTATACCTAGTAGAAGTGTGCCGGTTCAAACCTGACTCATATCTTTACGTTCAAGACCGATTTCAGAAGAAGAAAACAAACAAAAAAGCTTTGTAGTAGTATCCAGCAGTTAGCTCACTGTGATGAGAGGCTGTGTTTGAGAGCCACAGGTCCAGGGTTCAAATCCTGGTCAAAACTGTGACACTTTGCTTTACACACTGATTTCCAGAAGGACAACTTTAAAGCAGCCCAGAAATTCACCATGTTTGTGTGCCTCAATGGCCCAGTGGATAAGTCAAATGGTATCCGTAGTATACCTAGTAGAAGTGTGCCGGTTCAAACCTGACTCATATCTTTACGTTCAAGACCGATTTCAGAAGAAGAAAACAAACAAAAAAGCTTTGTAGTAGTATCCAGCAGTTAGCTCACTGTGATGAGAGGCTGTGTTTGAGAGCCACAGGTCCAGGGTTCAAATCCTGGTCAAAACTGTGACACTTTGCTTTGCACACTGACTTTCTTGAATAAAAAATAAAAACTCAAAAGCACCAGGAGACATCTGCTGAATGCCCCAAGGTGCCTTGGCTCAATGGTGTGGAGCGATTGACCCGTTGCCTCTGCTTCAGACAGTTGGCCGGTTTTTCAACATTTCAAAAAACATGGGCTATAACCCATCGTTTTTGTCATTTGGCAATAATCCGCAATTCCTCCGCAATATTCCGCAATTCCTCCGCAATATTCCGCAATTTGCAATTTCTGCATTTTGCAAATTCCGCAATTTTCAATTTCCGCAATTTTCAATTTCCGCAATTTTCGCAATTTCCACAATTTCCGCAATAATCCGCAATTCCTCCGCAATATTCCGCAATTTCCGCAATTTGCAATTTCTGCATTTTGCAAATTCCGCATTTGCGGAAATTGCGGAATATTGCGGAGGAATTGCGGATTATTGCGGAAATTGCGGAATTTGCAAAATGCAGAAATTGCAAATTTTGGAAATTGCGGAATATTGCGGAGGAATTGCGGATTATTGCGGAAATTGCGGAAATGGAAATTGCGAAATTGCGGAAATGTTAATTGCGGAAATTGCGGAATTGCGGAAATCGTAATTGCGGAAATTGCGGAAATGGAAATTGCGGAAATTGCGGAAATTACGGAAATGGAAATTGCGGAAATGACGGAAATTGCGGAAATGGAAATTGCGAAATTGCGGAAATGTTAATTGCGGAAATTGCGGAAATTGTAATTGCGGAAATTGCGGAAATTGCAGAAATTGGAAATTGCGGAAATTGCAAATTGCGGAAATTGCAATGCCATGGACCAATGAACCATGTAAATACAACAAATTGAGCAGGGCACTGCAGGGAGTTGCACCCCGTTCCGGTAAACCAGAAGTACGACACCAGTGCCTTAGTTTTTGTGTTGTCATTTACAGGTCCTTTCGTTGAAATGTAAATTTTACATTTCAACAGTGTGTGTGTGTGTGTGTGTGTGCACGCTTCGATAACCAGTGTTGGACCTGTAAGGGTCCATTTGGTTGATGAGAAACGAGGATACGTTTTTTTTCAAAATTTCAAAAAACATGGGCTATAACCCATCGTTTTTTTCATTTTTTCATTTTTGTCAAATCATCAAAAATGATGAAAAACGGCACGCTATAGTATGCCGTACGATATAGGAGGCTATGTTTTGTAATAATATTCCCAAATCTACAAAGTAACTAGCAATTAAAAGTTTCCAAATAGGTCTACTTATAGTACATTGCCCACAGTATAATTCCGTAAATATTTACTTTCCACCACAGTTTGAACAATGTTTTGCTTTTTAAGTTTGCTTCCTTCTCAAAAATGACAAACATTCCTCATAATGTTGTCCATTTACTGCCACAACAAATCACCAACAGTCCTATAGAAGCACAAATGTTTACACCAGTGGCGGAGACTCCGGGGGTGCCTAGCTGTATTCATCTGGCCTCTGAGCATCTTACACACTCTGCCTGTAGGAGGCACTATATCCACTATAGAACACAGCCTGTGTATCTTTGTTTCTGCCAGCCCGCGTGCGTGTGTGTGTGTGTGTGTGTGTTTTAGGGTGCGTGAATGGTAGCTATAAAATGACAAATAGAATATATGCTCCCCTTCTCCCCCTGCATCTGTACTGTATGTGTGTGTGTGTGTGTGTGTGTGTGTGTGTGTGTGTGTGTGTGTGCATGCCATGCGTGCTTGCCGGCCTGCTTATAGAACATTTTTCTGGAGACTGGAGTGCGCGCGCGCGCACGCAAACGAGACAGAGACAGAAACAGACGCTTTTTAAATACATTTTGGTTTTGGCAAACCCACCGTGAAAACTAAACATAAACAATAAAACAAGCATGTTACAATTAACATAAAATGACGATGCAAACTGTTTTACACAAGTAAAATACAGACATAAAACAAACAAATACCTCGTTGTCTTCAGGTCCTTATAACCACTTTTATCAACCTAAAAAACGGAGCTTCTGCACCTTGCGTGCTGCTTCTGGCTTGATTGCTTATACAAAAGTCCTGTGTATCCAATTTACATGAGAGCAGACCAAACGAGACACAGAATGTGGCTTAATTTGACCCTTCAAAATACAACAACTTGACACAAAAATACATGAAATAATGTTTTAACATGAATGTGAACATGAATGAACTAAATTATGTAATTTAGACAAGATGCCAGGTCATTATTAGCCTGGCCCATCCTAGCAGTGTTGTTTTTGGCAGCAAAATTTGATTTTAGTTAGTCTCTTGAATAGTTTTCATTTAGTTTTATAGTCACATTTTAGTCACCTGGAATGTTATTCCACTTACAATTGTGAAAAGTAGGATTCACACGACTCAAAAACACAACACCGCCACTATAGAGTCATGCCAGAAGCTATACGTTATCACTTATCAGTTGTTAAAAACTCTTACTTACTTATACCAGTGAGTCTGGTATTCTATTCTCACCATTTCCATTATATATTTGTATTCTTCTTCCTCTTGCTATTCCATTGGGGTTGCCACAGCGGATCATCTGTTTCCATCTGGTTGTTTTTGCATCTTCCTCGATGACTCCTGCCACCTGCATGTCGTCTCTCAACCTCCTCTCTGGCCTTCCTTTTCTCACCTTAACCTGGCAGTTCCATCTTCAGTATCCTTCTCCCAATGTACCCCTCATCCCTCCTTTTCACATTCAAACAATCTCAACCTCACCTTAATCAAACACAAAAAAAAAAATCCGCAATTTCCGCAATTTCCATTTGCGCAATTTCTGCAATTACCATTTCCGCAATTTCCGCAATTCCGCAATTTGACAAAAACGATGGGTTATAGCCCATGTTTTTTGAAATTTTGAAAAAAAAAGTTATCCTCGTTTCTCATCATTTTGGACCATGGGCTATAGCCCATATCGTACGGCATACTATAGCGCACCGTTTTTCATCATTTTTGAGGATTTGAAAAAAATGACGAAATGACAAAAACGATGGGTTATAGCCCATGTTTTTTGAAGTTTTGAAAAAAAAGTTAGCCTCGTTTCTCATCATTTTGGACAGTGGGCTATAGCCCATATCGTACGGCATACTATAGCGCGCAGTTTTTCATCATTTTTGAAGATTTGAAAAAAATGACGAAATGACAAAAACGATGGGTTATAGCCCATGTTTTTTGAAATTTTGAAAAAAAAAAGTTATCCTCGTTTCTCATCATTTTGGACCATGGGCTATAGCCCATATCGTACGGCATACTATAGCACGCCGTTTTTCATCATTTTTGAGGATTTGAAAAAAATGACGAAATGACAAAAACGATGGGTTATAGCCCATGTTTTTTGAAGTTTTGAAAAAAAAAAGTTAGCCTCGTTTCTCATCATTTTGGACAGTGGGCTATAGCCCATATCGTACGGCATACTATAGCGCGCAGTTTTTCATAATTTTTGAAGATTTGAAAAAAATGACGAAATGACAAAAACGATGGGTTATAGCCCATGTTTTTTGAAATTTTGTAAAAAAAAGTTATCCTCGTTTCTCATCATTTTGGACCATGGGCTATAGCCCATATCGTACGGCATACTATAGCGCGCAGTTTTTCATCATTTTTGAAGATTTGAAAAAAATGACGAAATGACAAAAACGATGGGTTATAGCCCATGTTTTTTGAAATTTTGAAAAAAAAAGTTATCCTCGTTTCTCATCATTTTGGACCATGGGCTATAGCCCATATCGTACGGCATACTATAGCGCACCGTTTTTCATCATTTTTGAGGATTTGAAAAAAATGACGAAATGACAAAAACGATGGGTTATAGCCCATGTTTTTTGAAGTTTTGAAAAAAAAGTTAGCCTCGTTTCTCATCATTTTGGACAGTGGGCTATAGCCCATATCGTACGGCATACTATAGCGCACTGTTTTTCATCATTTTTGAGGATTTGAAAAAAATGACGAAATGACAAAAACGATGGGTTATAGCCCATGTTTTTTGAAGTTTTGAAAAAAAAAGTTAGCCTCGTTTCTCATCATTTTGGACAGTGGGCTATAGCCCATATCGTACGGCATACTATAGCGCGCAGTTTTTCATCATTTTTGAGGATTTGAAAAAAATGACGAAATGACAAAAACGATGGGTTATAGCCCATGTTTTTTGAAGTTTTGAAAAAAAAAGTTAGCCTCGTTTCTCATCATTTTGGACAGTGGGCTATAGCCCATATCATACGGCATACTATAGCGCGCAGTTTTTCATCATTTTTGAAGATTTGAAAAAAATGACGAAATGCCAAAACGATGGGTTATAGCCCATGTTTTTTGAAATTTTGAAAAAAAAAGTTATCCTCGTTTCTCATCATTTTGGACCATGGGCTATAGCCCATATCGTACGGCATACTATAGCGCGCCGTTTTTCATCATTTTTGAGGATTTGAAAAAAATGACGAAATGACAAAAACGATGGGTTATAGCCCATGTTTTTTGAAGTTTTGAAAAAAAAAGTTAGCCTCGTTTCTCATCATTTTGGACAGTGGGCTATAGCCCATATCGTACGGCATACTATAGCGCGCAGTTTTTTATCATTTTTGAAGATTTGAAAAAAATTACGAAATGACAAAAACGATGGGTTATAGCCCATGTTTTTTGAAATTTTGAAAAAAAAAGTTATCCTCGTTTCTCAGCATTTTGGACCATGGGCTATAGCCCATATCGTACGGCATACTATAGCGCGCAGTTTTTCATCATTTTTGAAGATTTGAAAAAAATGACGAAATGACAAAAACGATGGGTTATAGCCCATGTTTTTTGAAGTTTTGAAAAAAAAAGTTAGCCTCGTTTCTCATCATTTTGGACAGTGGGCTATAGCCCATATCGTACGGCATACTATAGTGCGCAGTTTTTCATCATTTTTGAAGATTTGAAAAAAATGACGAAATGACAAAAACGATGGGTTATAGCCCATGTTTTTTGAAGTTTTGAAAAAAAAAGTTAGCCTCGTTTCTCATCATTTTGGACAGTGGGCTATAGCCCATATCGTACGGCATACTATAGCGCGCAGTTTTTCATCATTTTTGAGGATTTGAAAAAAATGACGAAATGACAAAAACGATGGGTTATAGCCCATGTTTTTTGAAGTTTTGAAAAAAAAAGTTAGCCTCGTTTCTCATCATTTTGGACAGTGGGCTATAGCCCATATCGTACGGCATACTATAGCGCGCAGTTTTTCATCATTTTTGAAGATTTGAAAAAAATGACGAAATGCCAAAACGATGGGTTATAGCCCATGTTTTTTGAAATTTTGAAAAAAAAAGTTATCCTCGTTTCTCATCATTTTGGACCATGGGCTATAGCCCATATCGTACGGCATACTATAGCGCGCCGTTTTTCATCATTTTTGAGGATTTGAAAAAAATGACGAAATGACAAAAACGATGGGTTATAGCCCATGTTTTTTGAAGTTTTGAAAAAAAAGTTAGCCTCGTTTCTCATCATTTTGGACAGTGGGCTATAGCCCATATCGTACGGCATACTATAGCGCGCAGTTTTTCATCATTTTTGAAGATTTGAAAAAAATTACGAAATGACAAAAACGATGGGTTATAGCCCATGTTTTTTGAAATTTTGAAAAAAAAAGTTATCCTCGTTTCTCATCATTTTGGACCATGGGCTATAGCCCATATCGTACGGCATACTATAGCGCGCAGTTTTTCATCATTTTTGAAGATTTGAAAAAAATGACGAAATGACAAAAACGATGGGTTATAGCCCATGTTTTTTGAAGTTTTGAAAAAAAAAGTTAGCCTCGTTTCTCATCATTTTGGACAGTGGGCTATAGCCCATATCGTACGGCATACTATAGTGCGCAGTTTTTCATCATTTTTGAAGATTTGAAAAAAATGACGAAATGACAAAAACGATGGGTTATAGCCCATGTTTTTTGAAATTTTGAAAAAAAAAGTTATCCTCGTTTCTCATCATTTTGGACCATGGGCTATAGCCCATATCGTACGGCATACTATAGCGCGCCGTTTTTCATCATTTTTGAGGATTTGAAAAAAATGACGAAATGACAAAAACGATGGGTTATAGCCCATGTTTTTTGAAGTTTTGAAAAAAAAAGTTAGCCTCGTTTCTCATCATTTTGGACCATGGGCTATAGCCCATATCGTACGGCATACTATAGCGCGCAGTTTTTCATCATTTTTGAAGATTTGAAAAAAATGACGAAATGACAAAAACGATGGGTTATAGCCCATGTTTTTAGAAATTTTGGAAAAAAAAGTTATCCTCGTTTCTCATCATTTTGGACCATGGGCTATAGCCCATATCGTACGGCATACTATAGCGGCGAGCGCGCCGTTTTTCATCATTTTTGAGGATTTGAAAAAAATGACGAAATGACAAAAACGATGGGTTATAGCCCATGTTTTTTGAAGTTTTGAAAAAAAAAAGTTAGCCTCGTTTCTCATCATTTTGGACAGTGGGCTATAGCCCATATCGTACGGCATACTATAGCGCGCAGTTTTTCATCATTTTTGAAGATTTGAAAAAAATTACGAAATGACAAAAACGATGGGTTATAGCCCATGTTTTTTGAAATTTTGAAAAAAAAAGTTATCCTCGTTTCTCATCATTTTGGACCATGGGCTATAGCCCATATCGTACGGCATACTATAACGCGCCGTTCTTTCATCATTTTTGAGGATTTGAAAAAAATGACGAAATGACAAAAACGATGGGTTATAGCCCATGTTTTTTGAAGTTTTGAAAAAAATAGTTAGCCTCGTTTCTCATCATTTTGGACAGTGGGCTATAGCCCATATCGTACGGCATACTATAGCGCGCAGTTTTTCATCATTTTTGAAGATTTGAAAAAAATGACGAAATGACAAAAACGATGGGTTATAGCCCATGTTTTTTGAAATTTTGAAAAAAAAAAGTTATCCTCGTTTCTCATCATTTTGGACCATGGGCTATAGCCCATATCGTACGGCATACTATAGCGCGCCGTTTTTCATCATTTTTGAGGATTTGAAAAAAATGACGAAATGACAAAAACGATGGGTTATAGCCCATGTTTTTTTAAGTTTTGAAAAAAAAAGTTAGCCTCGTTTCTCATCATTTTGGACAGTGGGCTATAGCCCATATCGTACGGCATACTATAGCGCGCAGTTTTTCATCATTTTTGAAGATTTGAAAAAAATTACGAAATGACAAAAACGATGGGTTATAGCCCATGTTTTTTGAAATTTTGAAAAAAAAAGTTATCCTCGTTTCTCATCATTTTGGACCATGGGCTATAGCCCATATCGTACGGCATACTATAGCGCGCAGTTTTTCATCATTTTTGAAGATTTGAAAAAAATGACGAAATGACAAAAACGATGGGTTATAGCCCATGTTTTTTTTAATTTTGAAAAAAAAAGTTATCCTCGTTTCTCATCATTTTGGACCATGGGCTATAGCCCATATCGTACGGCATACTATAGCGCGCCGTTTTTCATCATTTTTGAGGATTTGAAAAAAATGACGAAATGACAAAAACGATGGGTTTTAGCCCATGTTTTTTGAAGTTTTGAAAAAAAAAGTTAGCCTCGTTTCTTATCATTTTGGACAGTGGGCTATAGCCCATATCGTACGGCATACTATAGCGCGCAGTTTTTCATCATTTTTGAAGATTTGAAAAAAATTACGAAATGACAAAAACGATGGGTTATAGCCCATGTTTTTTGAAATTTTGAAAAAAAAAGTTATCCTAGTTTTTCATCATTTTGGACCATGGGCTACTGTATAGCCCATATCGTACGGCATACTATAGCGCGCCGTTTTTCATCATTTTTGAGGATTTGAAAAAATGACAAAAACGATGGGTTATAGCCCATGTTTTTTGAAGTTTTGAAAAAAAAAGTTAGCCTCGTTTCTCATCATTTTGGACAGTGGGCTATAGCCCATATCGTACGGCATACTATAGCGCGCCGTTTTTCATCATTTTTGAGGATTTGAAAAAAATGACGAAATGACAAAAACGATGGGTTATAGCCCATGTTTTTTGAAGTTTTGAAAAAAAAAGTTAGCCTCGTTTCTCATCATTTTGGACAGTGGGCTATAGCCCATATCGTACGGCATACTATAGCGCGCAGTTTTTCATCATTTTTGAAGATTTGAAAAAAATGACGAAATGACAAAAACGATGGGTTATAGCCCATGTTTTTTGAAATTTTGAAAAAAAAAGTTATCCTCGTTTCTCATCATTTTGGATCATGGGCTATAGCCCATATCGTACGGCATACTATAGCGCGCCATTTTTCATCATTTTTGAGGATTTGAAAAAAATGACGAAATGACAAAAACGATGGGTTATAGCCCATGTTTTTTGAAGTTTTGAAAAAAAAAGTTAGCCTCGTTTCTCATCATTTTGGACAGTGGGCTATAGCCCATATCGTACGGCATACTATAGCGCGCAGTTTTTCATCATTTTTGAAGATTTAAAAAAAATTACGAAATGACAAAAACGATGGGTTATAGCCCATGTTTTTTGAATTTTTGAAAAAAAAAGTTATCCTCGTTTCTCATCATTTTGGACCATGGGCTATAGCCCATATCGTACGGCATACTATAGCGCAGTGATACTCAACCTCAGGCCCGCGGGCCACATCAGGCCCGCGGGACCATTATGACTGGCCCACCAATGAAAATCTAAAAAAAAGAAGAAAAAAAAATCTGGAAAATGAAATAAAAATAAATAAATCTGAATGAAGTTATCTTTAATTACATTATTATAAGTAATACTATTAGAGTTGTACTATTACTCGAACGAAAATAAAAGCTTGGGGGGGGGGGGGGGGGGGGAGATGCAATGCAAATGAAAGACATATACTGTGTATCCCTATTCCCTGACATAATTTTATAGCTAAACGGACAGAATTCTATTTTATTTGAACTAGTCCATACCCGGGGATATGCACACTCAAAGTATTTGCAGACTTTGGGTTATGTGCTGTGTATACTGTATGCATAATGTTTGAGAACCACTGCTCTGAAAGAACATTGGACAATGATGTTTGACAGTCAGCTATATTGTTGCTTATTGTAGAAGTGTTGACAGTTTAGCGTGCCTCTCACACGCGCGCACACATTTAGTACATAAATCGTCTGGAAACGTCATAAGGATTGGAACCGAGAGGTGCGTTCGTCTGTGGACGTCCTAGCGACGTCCAAACGACACGGGGCGAGATAAGAATATTCAGAATGATTCCTATTTGTTTTTTTGGCTTTTCGCTTGCCGTATGCTAACGCTCTGTGCAACTATTAGCTTGTCATTGACTCCCATGAATGACTCGTATCTCCTCATCCAGGGCGCTCTCCGTGGTGATAAATGGATCAATATGCTGGCGCTTCATTTCTGCTCCTCATCCGTCTGTCCCGCAAAATATGAACGCTTTTTGGAGCGTATATAAATATATTAAGATGATCGGAGATTGTGAGGTCACTTTGTGCGCGCGCGCACACACACACACACACACACACACACACACACACTGTGAAGGCCGTAGTACTGTAAATATGACATGAATATGAATGCAAAGTAGCGGTCCATGTGTGGACAGGCTACCTGTCGCCGCGGTGCATAGTGAGATGTGTGCAAACCGTGTAGTTTATCAGGAGAAGCTTACCAAAGGATGCAACACGCACACACACAGTCAGCGGCGCCAAATTGTATAGGGCACAATTTGTTGTGTTGCAGCGCTAGCTAGAGGAAGCATGCCAGTGGGGTAACGGTGAGAACGGTGGCCTGTGATGCAGGTGTCGCTAAGGTGTGAGGGTGCGAGGTTAATTCACTAATAAATTAATTATAAATCATTAATGTGTCAAATCGAAAAAAGGGCTCCGTTAAGACCTCCATATAATTATGGTCCATGCCTGTGTGAAAAGTGGGAGTGATTCGTGCAGTTAATGATGAGATAAAGCGCTGTCAGGGACATTCATTCAGACATTCAGAGATTTGCTGAATTATTATAAGGATATGCATGGTCCAATCCGTGCTTCTTGAATACTGACCTGTGTGTATGTACTTCTCCCATGAGCTCATGTATTACGTCCATCATAGAAATTCTCAACTGACTCTAATCCCGAATGCCTTGACATTTATTACACTGTGTGTGTGTGTGTGTGTGTGTGTGTGTGTGTGTGTGTGCGTGCGTACTGTGTCCTTCATAGTGGCAGGCTGAGTGTTTGGGAGGCAGGAGATTGGCAGCCTGCGGTGCTGTTCATACGGAAATGCCAAACCTCTAATTAAACCAACCTCTCACCTGGCAGCGTGACTTACATAAACGATGGCAGATGGGCAAGGGGCACAGCCTTCCCAGTGGCTGATCTATATTCATCCCTGACAGGGCCGGGTGTACTCTGCAACCAACACCTCAGTGACAGGTCACCATTATGGTGGTTGTGTCGATCACGTTTCTCTACTCAAAGTCAAACGTTGTGGTCATGGGAGCTGACATGAATTCAGGAACCCTCTGGCTATTTAACACTATTTATTCCAAGGGCACATATCAAGGCACAGGGCCCTTTAACTTGTACTTTTCCCTCTACTAGACGTTCGGGCCGCGTCACCAAAGGGATAAGCCAGCCAGTATAATTTCATATAGCCTACGGTATACTGTAGTCTGACAGCTTCGCCATGCAGCTACACCCAACCCTCACTGTTGACCATCAGACAGGACTTTGCATCCTTCTTCAATTAATTCACCAAATATCACATCGGCATAACTCGGGGTGTTTCCCGTGGAATGACAATTTATATGTGTATGTATGTGTGTGTATGTGTATAATATATATAAACAGCAGATATATGTATGTTGTTTTTGTATTTTATGGTTTGATATGGGTATGTGTATATATGTGCCTTTCCCTTTGTTCTGCAACATGTCTGAGCTGAGCTGTCTGTGTCTTTTTTTCTATTTTGTCTTTGTCATAAAATGTAAAGATCAATACAAATATTATCAAAAAAATATGCAATGGCCAAAGGCCATCATTTGGAAGGTATGTGATAGAAGAATGGCAGTAAAGTTGGGAAGGAGCCAAGGAGGAGAAGAATGCATCTTCAAATTAAACGAAGTTGGTGAGAACAGAAAACACAGTATGAGAAGTAGAAGAGATAAAGTCACACATGTATTTCTGACTTGCATATCTCCTGACATGCATTGCACCGAGCCAGGTCACTATAACGGATCTATAAGATCAACTATAAGTGCATTCATTGCAAGCACGCACACGCATGCACGCAAAACACAATGCAGATTATCCTTGAGGCACAGACTGGCCTCCATTTGACTGTCACTCGCTTCTGTGAATATAATCAACATTCAACAAAACCGTCGACATGGCTTCCGTCTCTCTGCGCTTCCATTAATACACCTCCAACAATAATGTAACTGTCTGTTATTTACCCCCCTCTCTGCAGCCAATTTCAATGTCACTCACTGTGAGCGGGTGCCTTATACATTTTTCATGTGTGCGTGCGGGCATGCATGATGCCAGTGCCAGCTACCTGGGGTGAGAGCTACAGGTGAGGTAGCAGCCGCTTTCACTTTCTGGTGACCAGCGTTCCTATGGTAACAGTGGCATCACTCAAAGATATATGTGCCTGATGAGGAGTTTGGAGTGCAAGGCGCGTACACAAGCACACAAGCATGCACGCACACACTCGCACACACACATGCACGCAGTTGGTTTAATGCCTTTGACATAATTGACAACAGTACAGTCCTGAAAATACAGGATGAAAATACATGGATGAAAATACCTGGATGTATTTTAATCCATGTATTTTCATCATGTATTTTCATCCTGTATCCTGTATTTTAATTGTAAGAGGGAATATTTTATTTTGAACCATAAAACAAAAACATTTCTCACACACACACACACACACACACACACACACACACACACACACACACACACACACACACACACACACACACACGACAGATGCGTTAAGTAGATTGTAGACACCTGCTAGGCAGCAGGGGGAAAAAAATAAGCCATGGGTGAATAATAATAACCCATTCCATCTATACACACCTCACAACACCATCTGCCACATGGCAGGCAGGAGGTCACATCACCCACTCTACATATTAAATTCATGTTATGTTATGTCATGTTCATGTTCATAATTTCAACCCAAGGTAACAATATGCTGATGGAGAGACACAGTCTTTCCTTACGTGACATGTGAACGAGCATGTAGAACACTGGTGGGCCGCCCGTGAGGGTATTACAAGTGGGCCCCCAGATAGCTGGCCAAAAAAACTATAAGTAAAAGTATCAATACTGAAATGTATAAATACCGGTACTCAGTTTCAAGTATTGGCATCAAAATGTACTCAAAGTACAAAAAGTAAGTCTGAACATCTTTTGAAAATGGTAGATCTATGAGCTCACACAATGCACATTGCGAGCTGGTAGATCAGCTATTTTCAAATGGCTGAAATGTATATTGAAGTGGTTAATGTATGTTTTGTAATAATCAAAATAAAGGTTTCAAATTATTGTTGTGTAGTAATTTAGCTATAGGCTACAATATTTGCGTGGAGGTAAAACGATTGAAAATGGGAAATACTCAAGTGAAGTAAAACAAATACCTCAAAATTGTACTGAAATACAATACTTGAGTAAAGGAGTCAGAGCCTCCACTTAAGGATCATCCGGCCAAATTTGACCCGAGAAGCGCCTATAACCCATCGTTTTTTCATTTTTTCATTTTTTTCAAATCCTCCAAAATGATGAAAAACGGCGTGCTATAGTATGCCGTATGATATGGGCTATAGCCCATGGTCCAAAATGATGAGAAACAAGGATAACTTCTTTTTCCAAAATTTAAAAAAACATGGGCTATAACCCATCGTTTTTTAATTTTTTTCAAATCCTCCAAAATGATGAAAAACGGCGTGCTATAGTATGCCGTACGATATGGGCTATAGCCCATGGTCCAAAATGATGAGAAACGAGGCTAACTTTTTTTTTCAAAATTTCAAAAAACATGGGCTATAACCCATCGTTTTTGAATTTTTTATTTTTTTTCAAATCCTCCAAAATGATGAAAAACGGCGTGCTATAGTATGCCGTACGATATGGGCTATAGCCCATGGTCCAAAATGATGAGAAACGAGGCTAACTTTTTTTTTCAAAATTTCAAAAAACATGGGCTATAACCCATCGTTTTTCATTTTTTCATTTTTTTTCAAATCCTCCAAAATGATGAAAAACGGCGTGCTATAGTATGCCGTATGATATGGGCTATAGCCCATGGTCCAAAATGATGAGAAACGAGGCTAACTTTTTTTTCCAAAATTTCAAAAACATGGGCTATAACCCATCATTTTTTAATTTTTTAATTTTTTTCAAATCCTCCAAAATGATGAAAAACGGCGTGCTATAGTATGCCGTACGATATGGGCTATAGTCCATGGTCCAAAATGATGAGAAACGAGGCTAACTTTTTTTTTCAAAATTTCAAAAAACATGGGCTATAATCGGAACGAATGGAAATGAAAGGAAGGGGCTTGATGGATCAACTGACACGTAATGGCTTTTCATTATGTCTGCACAGACGAGCGGCAGTGTGTATTTTTCTCCTGATCAAAATAGAGAGCAGTGCACTGTTCTCTGCCAATACTGTACAGTACAGTATGTGCACCCAATGAACCAACTCAACAGACAGACTCTCCAGGAGGTCTCTGTGAGATGCGAAAAGGAAGACATGGAAGGAAATGGCTGCTCATCATATTCATCTTTCCATCTTTTTATATTATTATTATTTTTTTACAGACAGACAAACAGACAGCTGTAGAAATTAAGTCAGTCATACAGATTGAGAAAAATAGAGTAATAAAGGGAGATGATGGGGATGGCTAATAGTAATGCATGCATTACTATTAGCAGGGGTGGGTAACCTTTCCAGGCACATGATCATTAGCCGTCTTATTACTGTATATCTATCTATAAATGCACCATGTCTCTGTACTTACATGTGTACGGCTGTAATCCACGTAACTCGCGAACCGTCCGCCCCACCACAGTTGTCCACAAAAGGCTTCTGCCCCTGTCCAGGCTTCATATGTCCTTTTCTGACATCAAAACACATATTTGTGAAAGTTAGTTTTCTATATTTAATATCAATCAATAGAGCCCCGAAGTCTGGCGTCACTGTCAGTAGAGGGCGCCAGTATACAGGTTCATGTATTTTTTTATTTGCATTGAAATCACCATAGGGCGATTTTAGGTCGCTTCATATAAGAACCGTGTTTGAAAAATAAACCGATCATCCCAGCCTTTCTGTCAGCTAGGGGTGGCTGTGCGTCGTTAATGATGTCCATTCATATTTGATATAGCCAGTTTCTGTAGAAAATGGAATTACTTTGGCCGCAAAAGCCTTGAAACTACATATGAAAGCAATATCGCTGCTAATATACGTCACGCCCAGCTGTCAACACACTGCATTCCTGAGATTCCTCGTTGACGTAAACTCAGCTGGCTTACGACTTCAGATGATGCACAGTGACTCGACTCGTACTATCCACGAAACATTAAATATCAATACAAAAATAATAAAAAAAAGCTGCAACCACCGCCTACCCGGAAATGTAGTCTCTGGGTTGTTTGACTCGTCGTTTCTAACGCTTATTGTGTTACTCTTTGGGTATATTTGTACATTTCCACCGACACGACAGTCGACGCTTCATATCCATATGAGTGAAAAGGCCGGGATGATCGGTTTATTTTTCAAACACAGTTTATATGAAGAGATCTAAAATCCCCCTATGGGGATTTCAATGCAAATAAAAAAGTACACGAACCTGTGGACTGGCGCTCTCTACCGATAGTGACGTCAGGACTTCGGTGCTCTATGGGTAGACCAAAAAAGTCATTAACATTTTGACAAATTATTGCTTATATAGCAGCTTTGACATCAGGGATCTGCATATATGGGCATAACAGGGATTGTATTAGGGCATTACATATATGCCCATATATGGACTTTCTTTTTTTTTTGAGGGGCGCTAGCCCCTCCTATAGGCCTATACAGCTTCTGCCCCCACACGTCTCATATTTGCCATCGACAATGAAAGGAGATATTAGGTCATATGTCCGTCAAATATGACAAACATGGCAACACAAACATTAAATGCCATCGACAATGAAGGGAAAATGTACGTCATATGCAGACGAGCAAATCGGCTAACCAATCACATAAATTAAGTTGTTCATGAGATGATGTATTGTATGATGATGTATAATAATAAGAGCGCCCCTCACTTCACACAGGTGTGATTGTTAGTAAGGCGAGGCGGGGCCTTGGGCCACCCCATTTAGGGCCCAGGTAGGGCCGGACCTTAATGAAAATGAGGCCAGGGTTAATGGCCATATATAGGTTGTCTCGAGTATAGATGGTTTGATGATGTCAGACTGACATACCATAAAATAGGCCTATGGAGATCTAAGGGTCTTCATGATGTCACGTGATGTCACGACATGTGACAAGGTCAGATCCATATATGGAGATCTAAGTGTCTCCATGATGTCACAAGATGTCACGAGATGAGATACCATATATGGAGACATGGGTGACTAACGGACGGGAGATGCAGGTTTTCATAGTAAGTGGGTATATTATATTAAACTTTTTAGAGGTCTGAGCTCCTGTCATTTTAGACAGAGGTGTATACGGGTGCTGCACCCTTGTTGTCGTCAGGCTTCATGATTGGAAAGAGCAGCACCTCCTTGATGTTGTTAGAGTCTGTGAGGAACATGGTGAGACGATCAATGCCCATACCCCAACCGGCAGTTGGTGGCAGGCCATATTCTAGAGCTGTGCAGAAGGTTTCATCAATGAACATAGCCTCATCATCACCCTCAGCTTTGGCCTTGGCCTGCTGCTCAAAGAGCTCTCTCTGCCTGATAGGATCGTTCAACTCCGTGTAGGCATTGCAGAGCTCCTTCTTCATCACAAAGAGCTCAAAACGCTCAGTCAGGCCTTTATCCCTTCTGTGTCCTTTTGCAAGAGGGCTCATGATTTGAGGATGGTCACAGATAAAGGTGGGGTCGATGCACGTGACTTCAAGGAATTCTCCCACCAACTTGTCAAGGAGGCGGGCCGTGGTTCTGGGGGGAGGACACTCCACTCGCTTTCGGGCACACAACTCATCGAAGAACTTACGAGTCTCGTCACTGTCATAGGTTTCAGGAGGAGGGAGCGTAACGTCCATTACCTTTGCCAGGTCACGTGTCATGTTCACTCTCCTGAATGGTGGAGTGAAGTCAATCTCGCATGCCTTTCCCTCTGGGCCATCGGGATGATACGTTATCTTGTACCCACCGGTGATGTGCTTCACCATCCCCGACAGAAGTTCCTCTGTGATTTTCATCAAGTCGTTGTAATCGGCATAGGCCATGTAGAATTCACAAGTGGTGAACTCTGGATAATGAGTGAGATCAATGCCCTCATTTCTGAACTGACGACCAATCTCGTACACTCTGTCTAAACCGCCGACCACAAGCATCTTGTGGTAGAGCTCGGGTGCAATCCTCATGAAGAGCTTCAGGTCCAGCTCATTGTGCCGAGTAACAAAAGGACGAGCCACCGCTCCACCGGGAATTTGGCTCATCATTGGCGTCTCGACCTCCAAAAATCCCTGCTGGTCCAGGAAGCTGCGCAGGTAGGTGATGACCTTACAACGCGTCACAAAGTTCTGCCTCACATAGTCGTTGAGAATCAGATCCAGGTAGCGCTGACGGAATCTGGTCTCCTTGACTTTTAGCCCACTGTGAAGATGTGGCAACACATGCAAACATGGGGAAAGTAGAGTCATCTCTGTTGGAATGATGCTCAGCTCTCCTTTCTTGGTCTTCCCTGGATTACCACGGACCCCGACGATATCGCCTCGTCGCAGTTTGTTGTTGATGGCCTCGAATTCCATCGCAGACGTGTAGAACGTTGAGCTCGCCATGACCTGCAACTTCACGCCTTCCCCTCGCAAGTCATAAAATAGCAATTTAGCACCAGCTGCCCTCTTGGCATGGATGCGACCCGAGACACTAAGAACGACATCCGTTCGATGGTCTTCGGGCTGAAGATGGCTGTATTTCTCAATGAATTCTGTGAGTGACATATCCACGTGATATTTATGCGGGTAAGGGTCCTCACCCATGCCCTTCAGAGCTTGGACGGCCTGGGTACGTATCTTGAAGTATTGATTGGGCTCCAGAGTCTCCTCATCCACCCGAAGGTCATAATGGGCCATCTTGTTGCTTCGAATACGACTGAAAAATAGCTTGGTACTCAACCCAAAATTATGTCTTGCCGCCGATAACACTAAAGAAGTGTGCAGTAAATACCGCTCGGCTGGATGCTTAAAACACTGCACTGATGTCACGATTGCTTAAACAAACATATTGTAATTGATGTTGTAAGATGATAAGAGTGCCCCTCACTTCACACGGGTGTGATTTTTGTTTTTGTTTTAGGTTTTATGACCTCAATTACACCCACACAACCTGAACTTTGAACAGTCAGTGGATTTTCTGTGAACTGGCGTTTTCTCTGTGTGTTCTGAAGCCTTTTGAGCTGCAATGAAAACAGGCAAACAGGCCTCAACAGTGACTGACATCTTCTGGCAAATCCCTATGTCTTACCTCACAGTCCACAGGGAAATCAGAGCACTTGTTTTAGCCAGAAAACCTCAGATCACAGAAAATCTACTGAATGTTAAAGTTCTGTTTTTTGGGATGGAATTGAGTTCCGGGAAAAAAAGAAAAAAAATGTCACGATCTTTTTAACAAGATCTACAACCTAAACATAATTCCATTGCTAAAAATAGTGGTGCTGGCATTACATATAAGTCAAACACACTTGGAATGTTGTGGGTGCTATACTGACGTTTGGGTGCAAAACTTTTGAAAACAAAGTAGGCCTATTTCTTTTTACGAGAGAGATGTCGGAGAGGAAGTTTGTGTGGGTGACTAATGGCCCCATTTACACTGGCTGACAAATCTAGCCTGAATCAGATCTGTGCCACATCGAGATTGAAATCCGATTGGTTTAAAATGTCACAAGACTCATTTAAACAAATCAGATTCCAATCTGGATGTGGCTCAGATCTGATTCAGGCTGGATTTGGGCTGCCAGTGAAAATGGGTGCTGAATAGTCGGTGAACAGGGGGCCAGAGCTGAGGTGCAGAGGCAGTGGAAAGGGACGGTTACACGCTGATTAAAAAGTGGAGCCAATGAACTTGACCGTGGCCATACCAGACCGCACGGAGAGAGCTGGAGCGATTACTGCATGCCATATTCAAAAGGGCCCAGGTTTACAACTGCGTTGTCTGTAAGTAACTATCCGCAGTACTTGCCAATGTACTACCAGATGACCAGATCCGTTGTTAAATGAGATCAGAACAGATGAACTCACTCGCTATACAAGTTTAATGTAACTCTTTTGGCCACCACGGTCACATAAAGTAAAGCCCACCAGAGGCTTCACTTCCTACGCCTCTTAAAGAAGTTCAGTGTGACTGGGGAGGCGTCACTTCTACAGAGCCACTGTGGAAAGTGTCCTCGTCTTCTCAGTCTCAGTGTGGTATGGAAACACCACCGTCTTAGAGAGGAAACAGCTGGAAAGAGTGGTACGCACAGCGTCAAAAGTCATTGGCCTCGACCTCCCATCCGTCTCCTCTATCTACACCATACGCACTAAGCGCAGGACGCACCCCTACCCTCAGATAAGAGAATCCGGTCTCTAAAGTGCAATACCTCCCGCTTTAAGAACAGCACTTATCCCGAGGCTGTTCGCCTGACACTCTTTTCACTCGCACTTTACAGCGTGAAGCTGCTTTGTACTGTATGAACTGTGATGAAATTGCTATTCATGTATTCAACATGAATTGTAACGTTTGATTTATTGGTCCCCCCGTATGATGTTTGTACTTTTGTATCTTTTTCTACTGTCTGATTATGTGATGCGAATATGTGTCTTTTTGTATGTCTGTTTTTAGTGCACTGAAACAAATTCCAATCAACTCTGTTGACATGGCAATAAAGTCTTGAATCTATAAGCATGGATATTGTGTGTGCACAGTGCACCCATATTAGAGATAACAAATGAAAGGATTCAGGCCTCAGCCTTCTCTTGGAATATGTCAGAATACAGCGAAGAATTACTCAACCTTACCACTTTTCCCACATCTCTATAGACCAAATCCTAAACATTAAAATGTGCATTTTTCAAATTATTTTGTAATGACAGGTTTCTGCACTACAACACTACTCTATAACACCCCTCTCAGTGTAGTTGTTGGCAGTCTATTCCTGCTGACACACAGTATGATCACGTCCTATTGACAATCTGTCACCCGAGGAAGAGTGTCTTTCTTACATATCGGCACTAGCACAAGCAACATGGTCCATGTCTGTGCACTTTAGACCTCAATTTCTATTTACTGCATTGATTTGTTTCTCTTAGTGACTGTTCCTATGGAAACAAGTTGAGCCATCTTTGTGACTGATTATCCTGCTATCTGTCCCCCAATAATGAACCAACTTCAACAGTCATTTAGATCCGAATCACTCTTATTGTCACGTCACATGGATTACAGGGAAGAATCAGTGGGTGAAATTAGTTTTCCTGTAAAGCACCATCATTAGAAGAAAGGGGAAGGGGCAGAGAGGGGGAGAGCAAAGAGAGGGGGGGAAAAAATCTAATATATCTACATGATATGGCACTCGGCCCTCGGGTAACACAAGGGTAAAGTACCTGCCCACCACTGCAGAGCCTAGGGGCTGTATTTTGCGTGTCTTAAGTCTTATTACTTAACTTAAGACCTGGAGGCGGTGGTCAATGCTCTTTGCCACTCAGAATAGCCAAATGGCATTGATCACGCCTCCAGGTCTTTAGTTTACTCAAGTTAGGTAATAAGACCTGGTACTTAAGACACGCAAAATACAGCCCTTTGTCTCCAACCCAGTGAAGACAACCCCCCCCCCCATTGGTGCATGCAGCCCACAACGTTACTTCACCATCATACCACCTGCAGCACAGTGGCATACTCCATGCAGCAGACACAGTGCTACACTTAAGTCACCCAGCGGGTGAAGGGAGGGGGGGGGGGGGGGGGGGGGGGTGAGAGTACAGTGTGGGGGAGAGGAGGAAGAGGCGGTTGACTCAAAGAGAGGGATATAGACCCAGTTAGTGGCAGGACCAAAGGGCATGTGGCAGGTACACAGATACTGAAGGAGAGAGGGAGGGAGGGAGGGAGAGAGAGACAGACAGACAGACAGAGAGACAGACAGTCGCACAGACCGATGGAAACACAACTACTGATGCACTCTAGTCAGACAGATATTCCATACATACAAACTTTTTTAGTTTAACATAAAATCAAAAGTCTGCCTGCGTCTTTCGCAAGACGGCTAGAGTTCACGCCCTCAAAAAAAGAAAAGAAAATCACATTGCACATTATTGGCACGTCAACACATTAGCAACCCACATCATGCCAACACAATGACCCAGAAACAGGCCCTATTCATGCTCCCGTTTCACAGGTATAGGTGATGAGGTGACCACCTTTTCGATGGTCACCTCATCACCTAAAACCAGGAGTATGAACAGGCCTTTACAGCAGTTGGTTCTCAAAGTGGGGTCCGGCCGGGGACAACAACAACAACGCACCTTGGACTGGACGTCAGCGTTGTGGTCGTTCTGCAGCAGCAGCGCGGCGGACTTGGTGTCGTCCTTGCGGGCGGCGATGTGCAGCGCGGGCAGACGCACCTTGCCCTTGGTGTCGTTCTCCAGCAGGACGGACACCACCTGATTGTGTCCCTGCTGGAGGGCGATGGCCAGCGGCGTGAAGCCGTCCTGCGTGCAGAGGGGGGGACATGGAGCACAGAGTTATGTCATGGACTATATTAGACTGCAGGGGTTCTCAGCCTTTTTTTGTTTAATAAGACCTGGTACTTAAGACACGCAAAATACAGCCCTATAGTTTGAATCCACTGCGGTGCACCTGGCTTTGTTGATCGTCAGTAGCAACGCAATGGTCATAGGGATGGACAGGTTGTGGCTGCGAGGCGGCATGCAGTCTCTCTCTCGAGACAGACTCTGGACTCATGAAAAGAGGACGCTGTTTTTCCTGTATTCTTTTGCCGTTGGGTTCTCTATGGTGACTGTCCTTAACGCACCACAATGACCACATATAATAGTCTTGTACAGCTCCTGAGTGAGGGGAGCCCGGCACAACTGCCATTATGCGCCTCCGCACCACCTGCCGTATAGCTTTTTCCGTTTGCGAGTGGTGTAGTTCCCATGCAAGGCTGTGTGTGTGTGTGTGTGTGTGTGTGTGTGTGCGTGTGGCGTGCGTGTGAGCGTGTGAGTGTGCGAGTGCGAGTGCGAGTGCAAGTGCGAGTGTAAGCGTGCGACGTGCGTGCGTGCAAGATGGATGCAGTGTCCCAGACAGTAATGGTGTGTTGATGACAAACCCAGCTGGAGGGCATTCCTTCATTCGACACGACACCAACTCATCCAGAATGCATGTCATGTGACACCACCTGATGCAGTAGAGTATAGACTCTTCACATCCAACTACTGAAACTATTCATGCCAAACCGATTTATGCTCCTTCACACATTCAGTTGGAATGATGAATTCACCAACACCTTTTTGGCATTCCTTGATGTAGAAACAGACACAGATTGAACTCCTTTCGTGTTATAATGAACACATTGAGTATACAGTATATACGATTATACGTCCACACGTATACAGTACAGTATACAATCATAACTCTCTATCAGAATGTCTCCATCATAACTGTCTATCAGAATGTCTCTATCATAACTCTATCAGAATGTCTCTATCATAACTCTATCAGAATGTCTCTATCATAACTCTATCAGAATGTCTCTATCATAACTGTCTATCAGAATGTCTCTATCATAACTCTATCAGAATGTCTCTATCATAACTGTCTATCAGAATGTCTCTATCATAACTCTATCAGAATGTCTCTAAAATAACTCTATCAGAATGTCTCTATCATAACTGTCTATCAGAATGTCTCTATCATCACTCTCTATCAGAATGTCTCTATCATAACTGTCTATCAGAATGTCTGTATCATAACTCTATCAGAATGTCTCTATCATAACTGTCTATCAGAATGTCTCTATCATAACTGTCTATCAGAATGTCTCTATCATAACTGTCTATCAGAATGTCTCTATCATCACTCTCTATCAGAATGTCTCTATCATAACTGTCTATCAGAATGTCTCTATCATAACTGTCTATCAGAATGTCTCTATTATAACTCTCTATCAGAATGTCTCTATCATAACTGTCTATCAGAATGTCTCTATCATAACTGTCTATCAGAATGTCTCTATTATAACTCTCTATCAGAATGTCTCTATCATAACTGTCTATCAGAATGTCTCTATCATAACTGTCTATCAGAATGTCTCTATCATAACTGTCTATCAGAATGTCTCTATTATAACTCTCTATCAGAATGTCTCTATCATAACTGTCTATCAGAATGTCTCTATCATAACTCTATCAGAATGTCTCTATCATAACTCTATCAGAATGTCTCTATCATAACTCTCTATCAGAATGTCTCTATCATAACTCTATCAGAATGTCTCTATCATAACTCTATCAGAATGTCTCTATCATAACTGTCTATCAGAATGTCTCTATCATAACTCTATCAGAATGTCTCTATCATAACTGTCTATCAGAATGTCTCTATCATAACTCTATCAGAATGTCTCTATCATAACTGTCTATCAGAATGTCTCTATCATAACTCTATCAGAATGTCTCTATCATAACTGTCTATCAGAATGTCTCTATCATAACTCTATCAGAATGTCTCTATCATAACTGTCTATCAGAATGTCTCTATCATCACTCTCTATCAGAATGTCTCTATCATAACTGTCTATCAGAATGTCTGTATCATAACTCTATCAGAATGTCTCTATCATAACTGTCTATCAGAATGTCTCTATCATAACTGTCTATCAGAATGTCTCTATTATAACTCTCTATCAGAATGTCTCTATCATAACTGTCTATCAGAATGTCTCTATCATAACTGTCTATCTGTCTATCAGAATATCTCTATCATAACTCTATCAGAATGTCTCTATCATAACTCTATCAGAATGTCTCTATCATACCACTCTATCAGAATGTCTCTATCATAACTGTCTATCAGAATGTCTCTATCATAACTCTATCAGAATGTCTCTAAAATAACTCTATCAGAATGTTTATCATAACTCTCTCTATCAGATTGTCTCTATCAGAATGTCTCTATCAGAATGTCTATCATAACTCTCTATCATAACTCTCTATCAGAATGTCTCTATCAGATTGTCTCTATCAGAATGTCTCTATCAGAATGTCTCTATCATAACTCTCTATCAGAATGTCTCTATCAGAATGTCTCTATCAGAATGTCTCTATCTGAAAAACAATTGACATCGTTTCAACCTGAAAATGCAGGTCCTGGTGCTGCACAGCAAATGCTAATTAAGACGACCTCACTGTTCACATTGTTTCAACTCAGATATTCAAGTTTATAAAGTTGACACAACTACAGTATTGTAGTTGTCTCAACCTTGTTTTGTAAGTTATCAAAGTTGATTGAACTTGTCAATTACAGTTAAGACAACCTCACTATTCACTTTGTTTCAACTCAGATATTCAAGTTTATAAAGTTGACACAACTACAGACAGTAGTTGTCTCAACCTTGTTTTCTAAGTTATCAAAAATTGATTGAACTTGTAATAACTTGTTGTTTCACCTTAACCCTGTAACACCCGGATATATTTCTATACTTGCAAGATTTCAACCTTACTGTGAGTTAAATCAAATCACTTAATCAATGCAATTACATTTTCCGTACTGATCGCCCATAAAATAATTAATCAAAAAGATACACTGCGATTATATACGCAATGCAAATTAGTATGCTGTTACCTAATCATGAAGCATCTCCCCAAGGTTGTCAATTACTGGGTTCTCTTCCAACACTTTGAAAGTGGATCTCCATCACTCACATACAGAGAGTGGTCGGCAATTGTGCAATGTCAGAAGAAGATGTAACAAAGAGTGGTATTGTACTTTCGATACATTCGATATATTTTGATGCCAATTTTTACTCGGGTAAAAGTTTGAATACAAGCATTTTACTTTTTTTTACATTTTTTTAAATTGTTGTAATTCTAAGACACTGCATGTGGACCAGAGACAAGCTGGAATCCTAAAAGGTAGAAGTCATGTGCAAAAGCCTGCTGGGTAAGCCACAGGGTGTCGGACTCCCAGTCCTTCCCGACACACCATGAAGTCTATTTAATTTGCTGTTAATGAGACTCGACTCGAGGGGCCTGTATTGCAATTAGCATAACCGTTGCTGTCGGAAAGAACTAACTACAGCATCACACAAAAGTATGGAAAGCAGAAACCTCCTATCTCCAGGTTCTAACTTTGTGTGTTTTTTGATCATACTGTACTACACTAACTACAGCATCACACAAAAGTATGGAAAGCAGAAACCTCCTATCTCCAGGTTCTAACTTTTTGTGTTTTTTGATCATACTGTACTACACTAACTACAGCATCACACAAAAGTATGGAAAGCAGAAACCTCCTATCTCCAGGTTCTAACTTCTCACTTCCCACCAACAAAGACAAAAGTGTATCAAAATACAAATCTAAATTAAATCAACCCACTGTTCTGCTTCATTGTTTCAAGAGGAATAGAGATTACATCACAAACCTTGGTGTTCACATATTTCCCCAGGCAGGTATTTCACCTTTAGTCAAAATAAAAGAAGAATATTCACAATTGACATTGAAGATTTTTGTTTTCATTGGTCATTTTCTCAAAACAATGCCATTTGTTTTGGAAGCTTTGTGTGGAGAGACATTGGCTTTTGTTTTGCAAGCTTTGAGTGCTTTTATTTACTGAACTATGATGTAAATTCCCTGTCTCTCTCTCTCTCTCTCTCTCTGAGACATACAAGAGCTTCAGTGTGAATTCAAAGAATAGCAAATAGCGTTCTACTTGACTTTGAAGTATTAATCCTTTTAGTTTGGGGGATTCAGGCGCTTCTCTTTTTCTTTCTTATTTTCTATTCCACATCTGACATGCATAATTTCCTGTGAATTCAGGTGTACATTTGCCTCCATGGATGGAAGACCCTCCACCACCACTAGTGTAAAACACCATATAGAGGTGCATACAGAATACACTGAATCTGCTACAATATTATGTCTGCGAGGAAAAAGTATAATTGTTATTACATAAACATCTTAAGGAATAATACAAATGCTTGAAGCAGAAATTGTACATGCAAAACTGTAGAATCCAGCTCTCTGTGTGTTCGCTACAGTGCCCTGCCTTTCCCACAATGACGTTCGGTACAGGCTTGACAGTTGACACCACTCTCCCCTTAGACCTGTGATTGTTTCTCGAATATTAAATGTAATTAATTTTAAACCTATTTCAGAGACAGGTGGTGCTCCCCAAGTCTCCATCATGGGCTGTCTACTGGCTTTAATGCAGCCGATTAGAGTTCACTCCCGTGTGAACTGTGAAGTGCAGGGGCCCTAATATCATAAAGTCTAACTCATGTTGATTAGTGTGGTTGCCCTAAAAGGGCAATAGGTGATGTAATGGTGATATAAAACAAACGGTGCCACAAACATTAAATGCCATTAACAATAAAGAGACAATATGACGTAATGAGGGACAATATGACGTACATTTCCCCTTCAATGTCAATGGCGTTTTTAAAACAAACATTGAACTAAAAAAAAAAATTAAACCTGTATATAGGAGGGCCTATAGCGCCCCTCAACAATCTGACATAAATGCTTGGATTGCATTTGGACAGTATCCGAGTATAGTGACAAATAAACCCCTGCTGATCCTTGATGTCAGAAAATAGAATAGAAAAAAATGAAGACACAGTATTTGGGGCAGAGGTCCAGAGAGAGAAACTGCCTGTGTGTGAACACCGCCACGACATATAGGGGATTAATCCCATGTTATCTGGAACAAATTAATTTACAGGGATTTGCCCGGACTTGATCAGGGGGCCTCTATTGCAAAGGATTTCTACGCATACATTTAAAAGTTGCAACTTCTCCATACCCAACAGGAAAGTGTGATTCATACATAGTGATGCATGGAGCGCACAATCTCAGGCAGTCATTACTTTATAGGGCAGGGGTCCTCAATATTTTTCAGGGCCATTTTGCGTAAATGAATGTTTTTTGTTAATGTTGTATTCTCATACATTTAACCTCTTAAAACATTATACTTAAATGTAAACTTTGTTGGATCTGTAGGCTACATGTTCTTTTTCCCCTCTACACCAGACCTCTTTGACAAAATTAAGCCGATCTACATGCGTAGTGAGCTTGCAGATCTGCTATTTTCGGCAAATGGTCTGCACCTCCAAGTGATTAATAACAAAGATAAATAAAAGTTTCTATCACACAAAGCTTTGGTCGACGCCCTGTAACTCTGAGGACCCCCTTGGGGTCCCGGACCCCCTGTTGAAGACCCCTGCTATAGTGCAAGTATTTGTCCTGCATGTTAATTAGTTAGACCTAATGTATGCTCCGTCGCGTGATGGCGTCGCATGCTGAAAACGACAGGGAATAGCAGGTCGACTATTCTCGGTGGGAGACGCCGTATATGAGTATGAGTATCGTATGAGTATCGAGTTCAGTCATCCTAATATCTCCCTATCATACTGTATAGCCTCTCCACTCTATCGACTTCATCGCCTCTGGCTGTTTCTAAAATGATATTCAGAGCCTGAGACTCTCTTCCATTTTCAACCCCGGGGAGGTGAAGTACCCATGCTGCGTATTGGTTTTCCCTGAGATTTGATGAAAGGAAGCAAATTAAGCCACACTGATGAGGATAGCTGGGAGTCGGGACTCGAGGCAATTTAACTCATTCTGACCTGAGATCAGATTCATACGAGGTTTCCACTGGACACACACTGGTCTGATTAACCCATTCTGACCTGAGATCAGATTCTAAAAATGTCAGTCGTTCTTCGATTTAAAAAAAATAGCAGACCTACAAGCTCGTAGCGCGCCACTCGGTGGCGCGCTACGAGCTTGTAGATCTGCTATTTTTCAATAGCTAAAGCATAACATGATGCTGAACACCATAATGGGTTCCCGGTCTGAATGGGTTAAACTCACCGCTATCACATGATTGAGCAGCGATTAGCACACGCCGGAAGGAGGGCAATAGATTGAGTCGAAATCAAATAGCATTTATGTCTTATACCTTTTATCAGGGATGGATTTACAGTAGTATAGGGGCCCCCGGGCTAGACAAGATTCCATGGGCCCCCCTCGGCCGCGTGGTGCGCGGGAAAAATAGGGGTATGTTGTGTTGGTTTCATGCATGGTGGGCTTTAGACTGGATAAGGCTTTCCACAGCTACCCCACAACACAGCAGGCACCGTAACGGTGCACACAGCAGAGCAGAAGCTCTCAATGTTTTAACCATAATACAACTAAATATACAATAACTAAAAACAATCTCGCTTGAATTGGATTGCAATAATTTAGTTTTTTTCACCTGCACCCTAGCCCAATGGTAAATCCGCCCCTGCAGCCAATTATTATTATTAGTTTTTAATCCCTCAATTTCTGTAATCCATTTTTCACACGGTGCCTAATTGCCTAAACCCAATCCTGGGCGCTGCCGCGCTACTCTCCTGGGCGCTATACTCTCCATCTGCCAACCTGGGGAGAGCCCCGGACTGAGCTCATTCTTCTCCTTGAAAACGAGTTGCTGCAACTCAAGGGACTACATCCTCCAGTGACATTTCAAAATAAATAAACAAACAATGCACTCATGTGTCATACGACGCATTGTGAGCTCGCAGATCTACTCTTTTTAAAATATTTCTTTCTAGAATGGGTAGGCTATACTTTCTACTTTTGTTACTAAGTACATTTTGACACCAATACTTTTGTACTTATTTAGAATTGCAGACTTTTATTTCTCCTGTACATTGCAGTATTGCTACTTGTACTTTACAGTTATCTGAGCTCCCATAAGGGGAAGCATCTGTGGGTTTCTCTATGCAGCACCAACAACCATTATTTGAATCACATGAACCCCACCGTGCCCATTATAAAATGAAAATACGTTGATAGGCTATATTCGTTCAAGAGAGAGATGTGGCGTTGAGGAAAAAAGGAGGGCATTAAGTGTAGACCCCTATAGGCGACCCCGGTATAGTCAATTACATATTTAGGGTTTATCGCGTTCTCTGTTAACAAAAATTACCATGCATATTCTCTCATGAAAGAGCAAACAGTCGCTGCCCTTCACCACTATGATGGCGCTGAACGATACATGTTTGAGTGCATCTGGAGAGGAGGCTGAATAAAATGGGCCATCAGGACCACTTGATCCTGGCTGGTTGTCAGAGTGTGTGTGCATAGAAGTGTCTTTCTCTTTTCTTCTGCGCGTGCACGCACGCACGCCCACGCACACACACACACACACACACACACACACACACACACACACACACACGATGATAATCAGCTTTCGGATCACACGCGTGCGTGCTCTTGTTTTTGTGGCCTATGAGGTAATTCTCAAGGGCATATTTCCAAAACGTTTTTGGCTGCCACACATAAAACATCAATGACAGACAAAAATATATTACAGAGGGAGACACAACATTACACCATTGCACACATGATGTGGATAATCTAGCCTCACACAGTTAATGTACTTCCACTTTGGTTCTTTGTATCTTCTCCCAGAGGGCATTTAAAACATGGGTAACATCACTAACGATCTTTTTAGCCTGTTTTAATGTAGCCTGCTCATAAATAGACTGCAGAGAGGGGAGTTGTCTTTACCCCTATGATCTTCCCTGCAGTCTGCACCAATCTGAACAATTTGGACCTCAGTTGCACTGAGAGATTACCGAACCAAACTGTGATGCCAAACCTGACCAGGCTTTCCAAGACTGCTCGATAGAACACTAACATACATCTTTGGTCAACACCATGAACCCTGAGACGCCGAAGGAAGTGCAGTCTTTGCTGTAGTTTACTACAGAGACTGTCTGTAGTATTGTGTATCCTAAGTTAGTGAGTTGTCAATACAGATCTCCAAGTATTTATATGAGGAGACCATGTGAGATGGTTGAGTCATGGATGACCACAGGCCTGTGATCACCAATACTATTGGGGTCAAACACCATCTCCTGTGTCTTCTTAACGTTAAGAATAAGGTGGTTGTCATCACACCACTTTACAAAGTTCTGTACCTCTAAAAAGTAGTCCTCTAAATCCCTATCCTTATCCAGGGCTAAGATGGCAGTATCATCCGAGAATTGAATGATGTAATTGTTCGGGTTGCCACTTCTACACTCATTTGTATACAGAGTAAAAAGGACAGGTGAGCTAACGCAGCCCTGGGGTGCTCCAGTACTCATGGTTCTGCGCTCTGACATAGTGCCATTCACACTGACCCTTTGTGTACATTTAGTTAAAAATGAGTGGTAAGATCTAATAATAAGAGGATGGACATTAATGTCCCTCAACCGTTTTATTAATAGATGTGGCTGTATTGTATTAAATGCTGAGCTGAAATCTACAAGAAGAAGGCGTGCATAGGCTCTGTTATTATCCAAGTGTTTCAAAAGAAAATAGTCCAAGGTCAAGACTGCGTCATCTATACTCCTGTTGCTCCTGAAACTGAAAATCATCCTATGCCTTCAGCAGACTGATAATGATTTTCTCAAAACATTTCAGGACTACTGTGATTTTTGGTAGATGGGACACCAAGCCTCCGCTAAGCTGCTCCTGACTGCATGAATGCAGCAGCCAAGCCACATATCCCGTCTGGACCTGAAGCTTCCGGGGACATGTGTGGGAAAACATCCTCTGGACGTTGATCCACAGTAATTCCCAGATCACTGTGTGTGGGTACAGACTCTATAGGGCAGCATTTTGTTCATGCAAGAAGTCAGCAGTTTCAAACCTTGCATAACAGTTGTTTAATTCGACAGAACACCTCTAGTCAGTGGCATGTGTAAACTTTGCAGCAAGCAGAGCAAAGACAATCTATAACCAAATGAGAAAAAGAGGTTGCGCATCAGCAATGGTTTTCAGTGGTGTGCCAAGCCCAAAAAAGGAACGCTTACGCGTTTCGGCTATGCAGCCTTCAACGTGTAAGCGTTCCTTTTTGGCGTGTGCCAATAAAGAAATGGAAATGTGAGTACTTTGTCCGCAGCTTGTTTAATTTTTGGATGCGCTACCTTTTTGGATTTTTTTTTAATTTTTTGACAATTGAAAAAAATAAGGTTTTTGAAAGGTTTTCAGTTATTATACGTCAATACGGTCTATCAACAATGAATGAATTATATCCATCCACCATTCATTTTGATAGGAATTATGTAGAGTACTATTATGTAGAGTAGACTCTATGAGTTACTGAAACTATATGAATATGAATGAATAGTCGATCACTAATGAATATACAATTTAGGCATTTAGCAGACACTCGTATTCCAGAGCAACATGAGGTAATACATCGAGTGCATAGAAAAAAATCAATCAATACAATCTCGAAAACCTAGGGTGCCAATTCGATTTATAGTGCGATTCTTAACACATAAAACGCCATTGGCGTTGATCTACACCAAGTATTAAATGTGATAGCTTTGGGTTGCTAGCTGGTGTTGTCAATAACACTGGCTCTGCTGTGTTGTGGGGTATATGTGGAAAGCCTTATCCAGTCTAAAGCCCACCATGCACAGCGACTACATGTCTGTCTAACCTCGCCTCACCAGGCTTTCCACCAAAAGGCCTGGTCTCCGTTTCAAAAGTCCGTATGATCCGGCCGGGAGTGGATGATATCGTTATGTCATGTGAAGTCAGGAACAATCAAACGGAACTTCCTTTTCCCTCAAACCGGAAGAATAACAATAAAAGCTCTCGTTATTGAGAAGAATCGGTTTGAGGGAAAAAGAAGTTGCTGCCCCGTTGTTCCTGCCTGTCGACTATACAAAACAATACTACAACATGATGAAACAATATCATCCGCTCCCGACAGGATCATATACCCTAAATGAAATGGTGCCCAGGCTAGTCTGTCTGTCTGTCTGTCTGTCTGTCTGTATGTCTGTCTGTCTTCATATACAGACTAACATCAATTAGTTCATAGACTTTATAGTTGATGATGAGTGAGATGAGCGAGAAAAACGAGTACAGATGAAGGGGGTGTAGCAGTTTGGGAACGGGGTGCTCACCATATGGTGGAAGGGAGAGGAAGAGGGTGAAAGAGATGATGGAGACAGACAACATAAAAAAGGCTAAAAAAAAAAAGAAGAGGGTGTGAAGACGGAAAGAGGCTGCCTGAAGAAGGTCATGGCAATGATGGCATCCTGGAAGAGAGAGAGAGAATGAGGTGTGAGAGAGAGAGAGAGAGAGAGAGAGAGAGAGAGAGAGAGAGAGAGGGGGGGGGGGGGTACATGTGAGGGTGTGATCACATCAGAACGCACACCAAAGACCACAGCACATAGCCAGAGAGAGAGAGAGAGAGAGAGAGAGACAGACTAGAGAAAGAGAAAGAGAAATAAATACTATATAGAGACGAAGACGGGGAGAGGCAGAGGGAGAACGAGGCAGAGTGCGTGCATGTGCACATGGGAACACACTAATCTGGGAAGCATCACACACTACTATGCTTGAGAGAGGAAGAGAGAGAGAGAGAGAGAGAGAGAGAGGTGACAGTGAGGAAGAGAGAGGGAAAAGAGATAAGGGGTTGAGAGGAGAAAAATTCACCGTTTAGCGCTGCTTGCAAAGCGCACCGGTGTTCAGAGAGACAGCATGCGATGTGGGGCTGAGAGGAGGCAAACAGCGCTGTGACACGCTCTCCTCCGACCCAGGGGGAGAGACAGCGAGAGAGAGAGAGAGAGAGAGAGAGAGAGAATGAGATAAAGGACAGGAGCAGAGGAGATGTTGGAACCACAATAAGTTGGACTCTAATCTTATTAGTGATCGTTTGGCAGAATCGATTGAAAGGAAAGCCCCCCTTGGGATGTATAGCGTCTCACTTTCGAGGGCGTCCTAAATTATCATTGTATCGTTTGTTTTGTGTCCTGGACTGGTTACCACCGGAGGGAAGACAGACACCAGAGGATGGAAAGACATCACTAGAGCTACAGCGGGTAAGTTGTTTTAATAGCAAACAACACATACCGATGAATTGCAGTTCATCTAAATTGGCTGTGGTCGAGAAGCACTTTGTATAACTTTGATTTTGAGACGTGCACTGTAAATAAATATTATTAATACAAGTATTACTATTATTACTGTAGTGATGAACAAACGTAACAACAATGTGTGTGTGTGTGTGTGTGTGTGTGTGTGTGTTCGTGAGTGCGTGTCAAGGATTACCTTGTCTTTGAGTGACAATGACAAGCTTTACAAACACGCCTAGTTTGGATTGACAGTGGCACGCATGGCCTTTCAGTAATACTGCGTCTTTGTCATTTGGTTTTTTTTGTTGGCACTTGGCGAGTGCGTGTTACACACGTCAGAGAGAGTGACCGCTTAGCGTCGCTTCACGGGGGATGTGACACATTTTCAGTAATTATCTGGCTGTATACTGTATTGTGTACAGCATGTGTATACAATAAGTGTTCCTTTAAATTATGTCTGCCTTTCAGACAAATAAGCACGGGAGCTGTAGTCAATGTCCCTGTCAAAATGCACCCTTCTCTACCCCCCCCCCTGGCTAATCTAATAGCATGGTGTTTTTCCAAATCATTTATCTTTGTAGTGGCACTGTCTGTCATATCCGATGATGGGAACTCAATAACCTCTTGAACCCCATACTGTATATAGCATCTCTTTAGGGCACAACAGGCGGACATTCAGCCAAAATAGCAGATCTAATCTACAGTACACAAGTGCAACATAGTGAGCTTATATATCGGCAATCTTTGCCAAAGAGATAATAGGAGGGGGGGAAAAGGAGGTGGCCATGGATAGACCCCTAGGGGGACAGCAGTCAATGGACAGCAGATAGCCTGAAGTGGTTTAAGCAGCGAGTGTTGAATGAGAGTGTCAGTCAGGGATGCTGCTCATCTGTCAGCCGAATTAGTTTGTCCCCCGGCGTGAGATTATCTGTGCTGCCCCTACCATACAACCCCCCCCCCCCCCCCCTACCCCCTTCCTGCCAAAAAATAAACCCAACTGGCCTATTTATCGCCATGTATTATTCAGAGGCTCTGCGGAAATAAATCCATACGCCAGCTCATGGGACTTCGCTCGTTCGTCAGGATGGGGAGGTGGGAGAGGAAGAGATGGAGAGTCAGAAGAGGAAAAGACGGAGAAGCAGATACCTGTGTGCTGCGCAGGGACTGAGCACAGAGACATTGGGGAGGTGGGGGTACGTACATGTGGAGAAGGGAGGAATGGAGGGAAAGAGGACAGATATAGAGAGATAGATGTCAAAATGGAGACAGACATGGAAAGATGACTCTTTCAGATTTTTTGATAAACCTTTATTATGGCCCGTTTTGGCCATATTATGTTGTTACTATACCAACCATTGTCAGTCATTTATTTGTGCGTTTCAGTTGTCATATCTGCCCTGTGCAATGTTTGTTCACAAAGCCTGACAACAGGAACACATTGTCATGCATACGTAACAATGTTCCAAGCAAAAAAAACACACAATTAATGATGCATCTCGTTTTTTCTGTATGACATTTAATCGTCAACTAAAATTCCAAAATCGTGCCGGCCCTATAAGACAGACCCCATTAGTAGACCTCAGATCTTCATGCATCACTGCATGTCCAGCACCAGTAATCCATCACTCGATCCATATTGGCCATAAGCATGAGTGACAGCTTCACATGGGACTCCACAAGCCTACAGATTAGCCAATAGATTAATCGATTACGCTTAGTGCAGTGTACTATATATTCAAGGTAAGTAAGAGGTGCTGGTGCATGGTGGACAGTACTGGAGAGACTCTGCTCAGGCAGTGATGTGTTTACACATGCAAATCCCTGGGATGCAACAAAACAGCACATGCTAATCCAATAACACGTACAAACAAACCTCTTTTCTGGAACGCGCGACAGGGGAAAAGCGGTCCGTTTGTTTGGTACGTCAATTAGCTTGATGAGGAACTGTGAGCAGAGGGGCTTATAAGACCATCATCCGCTTAAGGCTTCGCAATAAGGAATCGTATGTTGAACAGTCTTTTCTATTTCAGGAGGAAAAAAAGACAAGCTTTATGTCAATATCTGCAGTGATCTCAGACAACATGTACTCGATCCTACTGACTCAGGGTCAAAAACCACCTGAGGTGTCTAGTCTACTGTATATATCGTATTCATAACTCTCTCCCCGCATCAGTTCCCTTACTGACTCATCCCCGGCCTACACTGTCTCCCTCTTAGCTTTCCTATAATCTGCCTGCCCCCCCCTACACGGTCTTTCCTATCAGTTCATCTATACTTCATCTACACTGCTCTACTCTACTCTGCCTTTCAGCTGTTGTCTGACCCCCTGCCTACGTTGTCTCCCTCTCAGCTCTGCTACGGTCTGTCCCTCTTACAAGGTCTCCTTCACAGCTTTCCTACTGTCTCTCTACCAACTACGATGTATATTACTCAGCTTCTGTCTCCCTCGTAGCTCTCTTACTGTCTGAGCCCTCTAGTCTACAGTCTACATTGTCTCCCTCTGAGCATTCCTATACCTTTCCTACTTTGCTTTGTCTTTAGTAGTTTGAATTGTTTTAGTCTTTAGTAACTTTATGTATACCTAAAAATACATACAAATATTGTCCAAGTGTCATGGACTACAGATTCTCCCATAGGATATTTAAAGCTTGTCACCTGATCCAGTCTTTTCTCAGTAAAAACAGCATTCAAACATGGTTCCAAAACATAGTGCTGTTATTTCAGAACCATGGACAGCGCTGTTTTTAGTGCATTGGCAAGACATGTATTCATTCCATTTTAACCGTGGCATGCTGTACACGTGATAAAAGAAAAGGGAAAACCGTTAACACTCAAGCCAGTTTGCCCGATAGTCAACTTTCGTCAACGTGTTATGTAGCAAAGACAAAAACAGACGAGTCTAGTAGCTTGAGCAGGAGCAGCAGCAATGATAGAGCAACCTGGACCTGAAAATGGGCTCATAGCAAATGAAACAAAATAAGCCATCATATAACAAAAGCTACAAATTCTCTTTTTGTCTAAGGGGTGGTGCTAGAGTCAGGGCCCTGTGGTCACCTAAATCAGCAGGGTTCATAGAGCGCCGAAGTCCTGACGTGCACTCGCTCATCCCCTGGTTCTGCCTGGTTCACGGAAGTAATTTCTCTATGGAGAATAGCATGGGGTCGTCTTAAAATCGTTTCATATAAGCATTGTGGTCCAAAAATGAACAAGCTGTCTCTGCGTTATTGTCAGGGAGGTGTCTCTGTATCGTTTGCGACAGTCAGTCACTTATATATGAGTCTGTTTCTAGCGAAAATGTAACTAATTCAGTAGCAGTAACAATAGCGTTTTCTCTCAGTCAGTTGATTTTTCATATCCATATGAGTGAAACGGCCGGGTGTTATTTTTCAAACACACTAAAATCCTCCTATGGGGATTACAATGCAAATAAAAAGTACATGAACCCGTGTATTTGCACTCTCTACCGATATGGACGTCAGATTTCGGTGCTCAATTCTCCAGGGAACATGAATGCACCTGGCTCCGTATGTTTCATGGCGATCCAGCCAGTAGTTTTCAATTTATCTTATTTTGCAGTTTTTACAGTAATATGTATAAGCTAGTGGAAATTTGAAATGGCAAGACAATTATTTACCTGCAATTGGGACGTTAAACCTAAACACTGTATAAAAGCGTAACAATAACAACTGATATGGATGAGAAATAATTAATTGGATATTATGGCACCCGCCTAAAAAGAATAATGAATATTAATGCATCCCTACCCTAGTTGACAACAAAAGGAATTTTAATTTGAGTTAGAGTTGTATTGTATTCCTTTTCAGGCTCACACTCTGTGAAGGTGAAGGTCATTGTTCATGGTGTTTATGGTAATACCTGTGTGTGAGGCAACAGAGTTACTGAAGCAGGGGTTTGTGACAGGGTCACTAACAGCATAAGTAGAGGTCACCGGAGAACGTGAAACGCAACTCAAAACAGAACCTCCCTATAGCTTACAGCCTCAGTACCCAGGCTTTTATTTCCGGCTGAAAAATGGAAAGCCTGGGGGAACGACACATGAGAGGGAGTGAACTACTGTATACAGTACAGAGGCGCGTCGCTCGAAATTATGGTGACGTCAGTTTTCTTCGCTGTTTTCTACCAGGGAGGGGAGGGGTGGAGGGGGGGCAGGGGGCGGGCAATCGGTGAACCAATATTCTCCAGCGCTTGATCCATGCACGCCCAACCCCTCTAGACCATAAAAGCATGCTGGCTGGGCCAGGCTACTCACTACCTCCGTACTCATTGACTTTCTCCTTCTATGTCAGAGAAAGTCATCCCAGTTGTATAGCAATTCATTATTAATGTAGCAATCAATACATTATATTGATATAGAACCAAATTATCACCAGCTGCCAAGACACATGTCATATGACCTATATAGGATCACAGAGATGTTGTCTAATTGCTACACCATCTATCCCCTGTACTCCTAATTATCGATTACCAAGAACTGCAGCTTCTTCTGTGATGGTTTTTATGGTCTCTCTGGGCGAGAACGTATAGGCTAAAGGTGGTTAATTAAATGTGAATGTAATTATGTTGGGAAATGTGTATGTCAAACCGTAAGTGTGAGACTTCGTTGAAGTGAGTCTCGGAATGGAATTCATGGAGTGTGCCGTTGAGCTCGCAGCTTGACCCTATACAGCCTTCTGTCAGCCAATTACAAGTCTAATTTAAAAGGAAACATCTAATTCGCACAGTCAGTCCTGCTGGACAGTTTAAGTATAATGTAATGTTTAATATAATGTAACCTGCAGCAAATGAAGCACAACTTCCTTTTGTCCTTAGCATGGAGCTGTGCAGTGTGCACCCCAGCAAATCCAGTTTGAACACAAAGGTGGTTACATTATATTCACATGTAATTACATGTGAATGTAATTATGTTGGGAAATGTATGTCAAGTCGTAAGTGTGAGACTTCGTCGAAGTGAGTCTCGGAATGGAATTCATGGAGTGTGCCGTTGAGCGTTCATACTTGCTGCATGCGTTAATTTGTACATTATAAAACCGTGCACTTAGTAACTTCCCATATATATTGTATTATTATTATTATTATTCCGTTTGCCATCAGCTGCACATACGGTAGGCTACATATTCTGCATGTGTCTGTGTTTCATCCAGGGTACATGAACAAGCTGTATATTGGAAAAAAAATTAGTTTATTTTTTGTTGCTTATTCTGTTCTACTTTTCTTGTAGACCCAATGGTTGAGTAGTTTTTAATGCACCAAGGTACAAATTATGTAAAAATGAAAGTTGTTTTAGCGGTCTAGGCTTAGAGTATAGACGTTGAAACAACATTGTTTCAGATGTTTCTAAAAAAACATTCCTTTTTAGACCATTTATAACCCATTTTTTAGTCGACCATTTAGACGTCTAAAAGCCGTATATTGCTCAGTGGGGAAGGTCAATGGCAATGACCTCTCAGCCAGTTCAACGTCCTTGCTCCTTTGTTCACTTCCGGATGCCACGTCACCGGCTCTGAAATGATGAGAATCAATCTCTGCTCCCTCTGTGCCACCAATTTAATTCCAATCTTGACAAAGCAAGCTAAGATTCATGCTGTGAATACACACACATATACTGTAAACTGTGCAGGGAGTAGAGTTATTGATGTTTTGGAAGGGGAGAAAATCACATTAAAGGACCACTTCACCACTTTTCAACATATCTTCATATAATAGGTCCTCACTAATAATCTTGAAAAAAAATGGGGCAATTCTTTTCTACTCGGTCTGTGTCTCATAGGAGGGCAGTTCAGATCATCGATGGGGAATACAAGCTAATAAAAACTGCAGGCTTTCTAGTCCTGAAAAGTTGCAATGCGAAAATGGAATCCATCCTTCTCACGATAATGAGAATCTAAACATTTTTGTAAAGAAATCTTGTTTGATGATGATGTCACTGGAAGACGGTTTCTAAACTGCCCACAGCCCTCCTATGAGACACAGACTGAGTAGAAAAAAATCGTGCCATTGTATCATGATTATTAGTGAGGACCTATTATATGAAGATAGGTTGAAAAGTGCTGAAGTGGTCCTTTAACGACATGAGACCTATTCTGGGGGTAACATTCGCAATCTCCAAGCAACGTGTTGTGAGCTTGTAGATCGGATATTTGGGAGAGATTTGGTGTGGAGGGGAAAAAGAGCAAGAGAAGTTTACAGTGTCAAATCAGGTCGGTGTTGCTAAGAATATAAAAGGTCTACATTTTTAAGCCAGCAAGTGATTGAACCAAATGGAAATGTGCCTTGAGATGATGAGGGGAGAAATGAAATGAACTGTTGCTTTAGGCTGTTTTGAAATTTTATTCTGATTTAGCAATGGCATATGCCTGAAGTGAAGCTTCGCTGAAAAGAATCCTATTTCTAAAGAGTGAAAATTGCATTGCAACACATTGTGCGTGACTCAAGTCAAGTGGATCCTTGGACGACCTTCTACCTCAGCCGCCCCAATATGACAATATTTATCTGTTATTTGGGAACTGAGTCAACCTAATGAGTGAAAAACTGTAGTTTTGTGTGGAAAACAAAACAAAAATCAACAAAAATCAGCCTAGGTGGGCTTCATCCCCCGTTAACAAACTTGTTTCAGAATACTAATACTAATACAACATGTGTGCCTTTCAATAGGCATGTTCGAGATGCCTTTATTATTATTGTTGTTATTATCATAACCTAGAGAGAGCCCTCTTTGTGGTGCACCCGTGTGTCAATTTACATAATTTATAGCCGTGCATAATGGTCAAGCTGACTCACATTATGTGGCGCACTTCCACAATGATTGAGACGTGTACAACCATAACCAGACGAACGTGCAGGTGATAAATATGACAAAAATAATGCATCTACATATACTTCTGTCCTCGTGTGTATGCACAGTTCTGTGTCAGGCTTTTATTGTCAGGGTTTTCACGCCTTTGCGTTGGTCTCACGACGTTCCTCCATGATTAATCACGCGATTCACGCCATGCATTACAGCATGATAAGCCAGAGGTGGACAGAGTACTCGACCCCAGTACTTGAGTATAAGACTACAAATACGACCTGTTCAAGATTTACTCCACTACAAGTAAAAGTATAGTCTCCCAAGCACACAGGCAGCAAGTCGGGTCGGGTCTAATGGATTTCGCCTTCCCTCCTCCATTCATTTTCTGCACATGTTTCAGTATAAAAGGGAGCTTGGGGCCATTATGGCTTGTTTAGTTTGTGTGAGCCTCGACAGAGCCGGGCGGTAGAGTATCCGTCTGCGTGTCGGTTGTGGTGCGCCGGTCTGTGTGGGGAAGAAACAAAAATCACACTTGTGTGAAGTGAGGGGCGTCCACTGTGGCTGCCACATGACGTCACATCCTGATTTCCGGAGGGGGGGGGCTGTTTTTTGGGGGGTTGCCCTAAAATAAAAAGGTGCCAGCTGGACCCGAAACTGGTTCCCAAACATTAAAAGTCCATAGACTTGGCTGCCACATGACCTCATGTCTGAAAGCCAGACAAAACAGTCAACCTATACTCAGTACTCTACAGCCTTTCTAGAAGTTTACTTCTAGTAAAGTAAAAGTAAAAGTAAAATTATTTGTCTTGGAAATTAGTACTCGAGTAAGAGTAATGTGTATCAAAAAAATATAATACTCAAGTAAAGTACAAATCCTCAGAATCAGTACTTAAGTACAGTACATTTACTAGTTACTATTCACCTCTGATGATAGCCTCATTTGCTTTATGTAGGTTGCATCATGCTGTAATACTGTAAAATCAACCACTTCCCCCATTGACCAGAAAGTACGTGTCAGGTCATGTTTAGCACACTGATGGAATGGAATAATAGTAGGGCGGGCGTATAGCTTTATTGGTTAGAGAGCCAGTATAGTAATCAGAAGGTCAGGGGTTCAGATCCCCGCCCGTGTCAAAGTGTCCCTGAGCAAGAAAGTGAACCCCTAATAGGGCCCCTATAGTATTTCAAGGCCGTCATTCAATTTTATGTTCGCTCTGATGGTTTGCGGAATAAGCCAAATGTCACTTAGATAAATGTAAGCTTCTATAGGCAGCCGCATACTGTATGTCATTCTCGCTCGACCGCCACACGCTGACAGGTATAGTACTGCACATGTACAGTAGATATGAAATATATTAAACCGTATTTACAATGGCAGGAGGGTGTATAACTGGACAGCTATGGCACTTTACAACACATTGGTGCCCGTCATTCAATTTTATGTTCGCTCTGATGGTTTGCGGAATATGCCACATATCACTAAGATAAGTTTAAGCTTCTATAGGGCTACTGTATGTAATTCTCGCTCGACCGCCACACGCTGACAGGTAGTACTGCGCAGTACAGTGGATATGAAATATATGAAACCGTTGAAGTATTTACAATGGCAGGAGGGTGTATATAACTGGACAGCTATGGCACGTTACAACACATTGGTGCCTCGCACAGAAGCACAACGATGCAGTGTGGAGCTACTCAAAGGTGCAAAGCCGTCACTTCTGACAGTCACAGGTGTGTGTGATAGAGATTGTGCGGCTGTCAAAGAGGAGTACATGATGTATAGCACACTGCGGGCGTTCCACTGTGTGAAAAGAAAGGAGTGACAATGGAATGAGAGAGGGGGGGGGGGGGGGGAGAGATTGAGAGAATACACAATTCAAGAGAGAGAGAGAGAGAGGGATGAGAAAGTGTGACGGTAATTAGTTACAAAGACGAGAGGAGAGAATGACAGAAGGCAAAGTCATTTTTGAAGTGATTTTCAAACCGCAGCTGTCACAACAACAATGACATTGAAATGGAACTAAACTTAACTAACGAGAGAGAATGAAACGAGAGAGACAAGATGAGAAGAGCATAGAATGAGGAGAGGCAGCGAGAAACGTTTAGGTGCTGCAATCAGTGATGATCAGTCTGTGTAATCACAGGATGACGCATGGAGCAGCTTTGCATGAGTGAATCGTTTTATTTGATTTTTTCCTATATTTTTATGCCACAATTTTTGAAACCCATTTTTTTCACCCGGTTGCCAATTGCCTAAGCTGTAATCCTGGGCGTTATTCTCCCTCTGCCAACCCATTGCAGTGAATCCTCCTAATACATGGAAGTTTGGAACACACACATTGCTGTAGCCCTCAGCCCTACGCACACACGCACGCACAAAGGTTACACAGCCACACATACAGTAGATAGAAGTGCATGTTCACACAGCTCGTATGTGCACTCAAACACACATCCCATCCCCACCCAATCCCACCCAATAAGATGCGTGCGCGCGTGTACATGTGTGAGTGTGTGCTGGGTGGGGGCCTATGTCTTCTATTCCCACACCGTTGTTTGGTTGGTGGGGTTTGGCAGCGGTCCCAGACCCTGCAGACAGTGACGTTTCGCCACAATCCTCTTTGGGCTGCAACGTCTCCTCTATATAGCCCACACTACAGGGTGATGTTCTGTTCTCGCGTGCCCATAGCAATTCCATAGCTGCTCACAACAATGGAAACCTATGCTCCTCAACCGCACTCTGAAGGTCATAATTGGAAGCAGAGAGGATTGAGCCGGAGAGGAATGTACAAAACTCCACAGTGAGTAAGGTTAACATATAGACAGACGTACATTGTATGCCCTACACTTTTACTTTCAATAAAAAGCGTCTTTCAAGACAGCTACGATGTACAAGGTTGCAACGCTTCAAGTTCACAACGGTTACATCCACGATATGAACTTTATGTAAGTTGCTCTCAGCATGCAATACCGTTGCGGGCTGAAGTATGTTTCACTATAGGAGCGACTCGCATGCCAGAGGAGGTTGAATGAACTAGAGTGGTGTCCGTTGGGCACTGGCCTACTTGGAACGATGTAAGTTGGAAATGCATGGCCCACCCAGTTATTACTCTATGTAGGCCATGTGTCCCTTTTATATATGAGTTCTTTGTCAGGCATGCCCAAATATGGAGTCTATGCAGATGTCAGAACATATTTGTGATGTCAGAACAGGCCAGCTCCATATATGGAGCCTGGGCAGGGGCCCTGTCCAGAGCCCGGGCAGAGGCCTTTTGTGGCGGTTCTGGACAACTGTGGGTCCGACCGACTCGACACCGGGCACTGCACTGGCTTAAAATGTTTTTTTCCCCCATGCACCCTCAAATTGTTGAAAACAAAAGTATGCAATTCTTTGGCGTTTTTATTTACTCTTTACAGACAGAGTTGAGTGCAGTACAGTAGGAGAGACAGACAATAGGAGAGCTTTATCAAGAGACAGTATAGGAGAGAACATACGGTAGGAAAGTTGAAAGTCAGACAGCGTAGCACAGCCTGCAGACAGTAAAGCTGAGAAGGAAATAGTGTAGGAGAGACTAACTGTAAAGACAGCTGAGAGGGAGACGCTGTAATAGAAACAGACAGTGGGAAAGCTGAGATAGACAGTATAGTAAAAAGGTGAGAGGGAGACAGGAGAAACAGACAGAAAGCTGAAAGAGAGACAGTAGGGGCAGACAGTATAAGGTAGCTGAAAGGGAGACAGTGTATAGGAGACACAAGACAGTAGGAACGCTGAGAGGGAGACTACATTCCTGTAAGTTTGCCTGTGTTTTTACCAGCTGTGTAAACACAATGTACTACACAGTAAAACGTTAATTTAACGCTGTAAGCGTAAAAATGGAACCTCATGGGTCCCCTGATTTCACTCACTGTTAAACAAGTTAAACACCGAAGCTCACGGTAAATGTATAGGCCTACATACAATTGGCATGGCCTTCAAGCTAGCTTGTATACATACTTGCATACTCCATTATGCAGGATGAATTGAAGGAGGATTTTTAAACTATTTTATTTTTAGAATTATGCAACAAACCGATTGGGTATTCATCACACAACAGTGCCATATAAAAAGAGTGAAAAACTGTTAAACCCTAATTTGGAGTCTTGGTCAGGGGAGGATTATCCTGTTGGCCCCAGGCCCAGGGGCCTCTGAGCTAGGGGGGCCCCTAAAGATTAGGGGCCCCCAATAACAGTTCAATAAAGCACACATGGCATAAAGGGCAATCTTTCAAATGGCTAGAATGTGCTAATATGAGATGTGTGACTACAATGAGAGCAGATATGCATCAGCAATATCACTGTAAACCACATGTGCAGATACGCATATCACACACACACACTCACTCTCACTCACACACTCGAACACTCATGCACGCACAAACGCACGCACGCATGCACGCACGTATAAACTTGATATATGGTTTCCACTGATAAAGTTAATTACATGTGTGAATATTGATACCATTGGGATACTTCCCAATAGTTCCATAACCTGTAGGTTTTTCCATGTAACAATAGAATACCAGTAATCGATAATGAACGCTATAAGCATACTAGTAAATCTATTGTACTATATTCTGATGCCAGTCCTTTTATTCCCCTCATGATGTTTTCTGATGACTTTTAATGAGCAACAATTCTCCCCATTCTTTCGACTCTGAAAGATAATAAAAGAAAATAGAAAATAGCAGTTTTGGATTCCAGCCACGGACGTAATTATCCATCAACTCCCCGATGACTTCTCCCGTTTGTCTTTCTGCCCAAGTTCTGTTGTTGTTTCTTCTTCAGGCATGAACAAAATAAGGGAGGTGAATAATAAGTCGGAGGGAGGTTGAGGTTGAGTGATCGAGGCAATCAACATTTTTGTAGTTTCTTCGGTTCGTTTGTTTTTTAGTTTTGTAAAACTTCGACGGTATTATTATTACAGAGTAACAGTATCGCCTTACAGCCTTGTTGTTTGTGGGGAACCTCATTAGAACAGGATTGCACGGCTCAGTGTTCATTTTCTGTGCTGTGCACACCACGGGCTGCCTGGTATATTCTCGCGAGCGGGTGGCGGCGTCTGTCGGAGCTCGTCTTGATGTCTCTCGCATCCCTCTGTAATTGGACTGGAGATGTACACTGTGACTCGTATACCTCCGTCTTTGCTCGCAGATATGACTTTCTCCTCTCCGTACTCCGTACGGAGCTTTTGTGGCAGCCCTTTTGACATTTTTACAGATAACGGATAAGTGCGGCTGCTCGTCATGAGCTGCCACCGTGCCACTGCATGGCATCGGGAACACATTCCAAACTGTGCAGAAATGTAATTTACGGCTGTCACTTTTAGTTGACATATTAATTGGCATGCAAAGAATTGTGATTAATAAATAATTAAATTGTGTTTTTTGTGGCATTGCACTTGAACATTATGAATAGTTCTATTTGTCTATTTGTAAACAACAATTAAATATACAGAGCCTATTAGGCCTACTGATATGGTTTTAAATGTGTTGCACTAAAATGTCAAAAATAGGCTCACCAGGTTTATGGTAGTCTCTCAAGACTACTCACGGCAACTAGAGGACAAAACAGGGGTCGCTGTTTAATTATGTTAATTTATGTTAAATGCACCCAGCTGTCTTGTATACTTGTATACTGTATGCTGAATTGAAACAATTCTAATGATTATGTAATAATTGTGACTTGCCTAATAGAACTGTGGTCTGGTTGCGTCTGTCGTCCTCTGAACATGCAGGTGTAGCGGTGTAGGGACATCACAGTGCTTTGATTCAACTATGTAGTTATGTTTTACTTTTCGTTTCTCCTTTTCAAGTCACAAAATGCACTGGAAACATGAAAGGCCTCATCAATCATTTTCCGCCTGCAAATCTTGTCTTGAATCTATGCTTTGAACCAGGATTTATCAGATGATGATCCTGGACACCGCGCTCAGACATAAATTTACTGATTTTATGCTCTGTTCTTTCTAACAGGTTCCCCTGAATTCCGCTCAAAGGAAACCGGCGATGCAACACACATACTGGGGGATGAGCCTCGACCAAAAGGCCAGCAATTTATCCCCCCCCCAAATACTTAACTGGGATTTGTAATGGCAGAATTGACCACCCTTGAGATTCTGCCACCCCGTCATTGAAACGTCACAGGAATTCACTGATGCACTCAACAAGCAACAAGACACCCATCCAACCTGACCTGAACTCCACGAAAAACACCCGTCCCGACTTGTGGAAACACCCTATTTCAATCAGCAAAAGGAATGTTCCGTCTGCATCTGTTCTGTGTAACGGAGCAGTTGCCAACAGCTTCTCCCCGGTTCTGATAACGCTCACTCCACTCACGACCACCTGCAACAGATGGCCAGAGCGACGTCGGTTTATTTTTGAATGAATTTGGAAGATTATACATTCGGCGGATGCCAAGAATTCTTGCAAATGAGAGTGTAGGTACTGTAGGTGCCTCTCGCAAATTGCCTCAGTGCTCGGGGGTTGAGGGGCGGGGTGCGCCGCTCAAGGCTGCCGGGGCTATTGAATCGAGTTATACATGAGTGAGAGGGAAAGAGGAGACGCTCAAGGCCTCTCATTTAATTGAGATTAACCCAATCCCTGTCCCAGCTATGCAGAGAGACTAGGCTAGAATAACCGTTTCACTCTATCTCACTGCATCACCGACACCCATTATCCAAGAACGAGGAGTACGGTTTATTTATCCGCAACACCCCACTCGTGAGAGGATTATAAAAGAAACCAATTTCAGCACTGTGGGGACACTCAAGAGACGGGGGGAGAAAAAAAAGCAATCCATCCGCGATGGATTTCAACAGGAGCCAGGACGCCGCCGCCGACGCCTATCCCACGGGGTTTCCCTACAACTCCAGCGTGGACTACGAGGACTACTACCACCAGGAGCTCGACGCGAGCAAGATCATCATCCCCTCCATCTACGCGCTGGTCTGCTGCGTGGGCCTCACCGGCAACGCCATGGTCATCTACGTCATCCTCAAGTACGCCAAGATGAAGACGGCCACCAACATCTACATCCTCAACCTGGCCGTGGCCGACGAGCTCTTCATGCTGAGCGTGCCGTTCCTGGCCACGTCGGCCGCCGTGCGCCACTGGCCCTTCGGCTCGCTCATGTGCCGCCTGGTGCTGAGCGTGGACGGCATCAACATGTTCACGTCCGTCTTCTGCCTGACGGTGCTGAGCGTCGACCGCTACGTGGCCGTGGTGCACCCCATCAAGGCGGCGCGGTACGTTGTTCAGAAAGTATTTTTTACGTTTTCAACCCTTTTTGAGTGGTGCAACCACTCCAAGGAACAGCAATGTCCGTGTTCACCTATGTACCTTAGGTACATAGGTGAACACGGACACCGCATAGGTAGGTCATGAGCACCAGTATATGACTATTAGTACCAGTAGGGGCGCTGTTTGCCAGAAACAGAGAGAGAGAGATAGTATTACTGCTGCACTGTTGCCTGCTAATGAGAGAGAGAGAGAGGAGAGGAGGGGGGGGGGAGAGGGGAGTTGCACCACTCAGTTCACACAGGTGTGATTTCTTTTTACATCAAGGCCCGTCATATATTCTGCATTTGAGCCCACGGACGCAACCATTTGATGAGGTTTAGCCTCTGAGAATCACAATTGGAGAATATTTTGTTGCCGTTGGATACAATTTTGTCCACAATAAGAGACAACAGGCAGACATTGATCAAAATAGCAATTATTCTGCCTTCTCTAATTGTGTATAGACTTCTTGCTTAACAACAGTTTAACTCTTGAGAGTGTGAAATGAAACCAAATGTCCCTTACGGGTCCATTTGGTTTCATTTTACGCTCTCAAGAGATAAAGGTCCATTTTGGTTAACAACTCTCCGTCATTAAGCTGGGGACCACCTGAAACCCCACTCAAGGACCCCGGACCACTGGTTGAAAACCACTGCTAATAATAGTAATTCAACAGATCAGGGAGAAGCAATGGAACTGCAATGTCAGGATTCAAACTTCATTCTTATCATAGTGTCACCACACCACAGAGAGACGCTTGTGTCTCTCTCCGATGCTTCCTCCAGCAGCCCCTTACACACATGTCCCGCACATCTCTATACTGTCATGAAGTGTACACAGATGTAACAAGAGACGCTAACTCCTTACATGGACTCTATACTATTGACTCATTCACTACACAGTCGGCATGTTTGAAATAGGTTTGCATGAGTCGGTATAGTCTGGGGTCATGGAGAACAGGTGACAGGTGGTTAAAACTAAAAGTTTAATCTATACTAGTTGGCTATACATTCAATTAATCAATACCACAATGTCCTCTATATGTGTTTCGCCACCACAGGTACCGCCGGCCCACCGTGGCCAAGGTGGTGAACGTGTGCGTGTGGGGGCTGTCGCTGCTCGTCATCCTGCCCATCATCATCTTCGCCGACACCGTCCCGGCGCCGGACGGCGCCGTCGACTGCAACTTCCTGTGGCCCGAGGCGGCGGGCTGGTCCGAGGCCTTCGTGGTCTACACCTTCCTGCTGGGCTTCCTGCTGCCCGTGGCGGCCATCTGCCTGTGCTACTGCCTGATGGTGGCGCGCATGCGCGCCGTGGGCCTGAAGGCGGGCTGGCTGCAGCGGCGGCGCTCCGAGAAGAAGATCACGCGCATGGTGCTGCTCGTCGTGGCCGTGTTCGTGCTCTGCTGGATGCCCTTCTACATCGTGCAGCTGGTCACCGTGTTCCGCCGGCCGCCCGACCCCATGGTCACGCAGCTCTTCGTCATCCTCAGCTACGCCAACAGCAGCGCCAACCCCATCCTGTACGGCTTCGTGTCGGACAACTTCCGCCGCTCCTTCCAGCGGATCGTGTGCTTCCGCTGGGTGGAGTCGGGCCTGGACGCCGAGCAGGTGGACTACTGCGCCGTGGCGCTGAAGAGGCAGCAGGTGGCGTGCCGGCCGCCGGAGTTCCCCGGGAAGGACGCCTCGGTGTTCCGAAATGGAACCTGCACCTCGCGCACCACCACTCTGTGACACTTGAGCCAGGGTTTGATTCTATAGTCTAAAACCTAGAAATAGGAGATAGGCTCCTTGCCCTATGGGCCACATGGCTTATGTAGAATCTAGAGAAACGGGGACAATGTGCAAATGCCGGGGATGAGACGAGCAGAGCTTTCTGACAATCTGTGGGGATGGAAAAATGTCTGATATACTACAGTAAAATATCATGTATATTAGATTAAAGTTTAGATCCCACTAATAGGCTGGTGCTCCGAGGTGCCAGGCTGTACAGCACAGGAGAATGTAAGTGCATAGATGTTCAAAATGTCAAAAACAAATGTTCAAATGTTCGTTACATGCGGTGCATTCCACAAAATGGTGAGACAGCTGCCATGCATATATTTCATTATGAATGAAGAAGTATTTTTAAATGAATTAATATTGTCCTTCGCTAGAGGTTTCCATGTGACTTATGAATATTTATGTCTCTGTGTATTTATGTATTGGCTGTTTCAATATCAGTTCCTTTTTGAGTGGTGCAAACACTCCAAGGAACAGTGTCCGTGTTCGTTCACCTATGTATGTGACATTAATGAGCAAATGAGCACGGGTATGACTATTAGTACCAGTAGTGGCGCTGTTGTGCAAAAACAGAGAGAGAGATAGTGCTGTACTGTTGCCTGCTAATGAGAGAGAGAGGGGGGGGGGGGATAGAGGGGAGTTGCACCACTCAGTTCACAGGTGTGATTTTTTATCAGTGAATGTGTTTACAGTTTTGGTTGTAAAAGCTTTGGTGTTGTTTGTACTGCACAATGAGTGTGCTGGCTAGGGACACAAGGTTCCTCACTTGTAATGGTTAAAAAGAAACTAAAGCAAACGTATTGTTTCACAGCTTTCTCACGTCTTTTCCATGTTTGTTACCATTACAAAGAAATCGTATAGTGGCTCTCTTGTATAAAGCTATCTGAAATAAATGTTTACTTTGGCTGTTTGGTTTTCTTCCATATTTACTTTACTTTATTCGTTTATTTCGATGAGACAAGCATATTCATTAATATTACAACCAAATGCAACGCAAATACACCGGAATTAGCAAAGATGCTAAGTTTCATCCACAGTCCCCACACAAAACAGACAGGCAGTGAAGCACACTGCTTCACTGCCTGTACAATCTGATGTACTGCATTCACTTATTTTAATTATGCAAATTCAACAGAATTCCTGCCAACAGTGCTGGTTTCAACCTACAAGCCTTCCCCTGCAACCTTATATGAAAGGAACTTGAGTTCAGAATGCCGACCTCCTTTGATCGAATCTTCCTTCAATCAACCTGGGAAGACGGAGCTGCTGTCCCGAGTTCACACGGCAGCTTCTCCCTCGAGAGCAGTCGTGATGAATTTTTCATTTGAACTCGGTAAAGCAGAACATTTCCTGGACAGGTGATGGACACGTGCAATACATGCACTCCCTTCACCCACCCACGCCACACACGCATGCCACGCACGCACGCACGAACACTCCAAGCAATACTACAGTGCCACTGTGCCAAGATTGAAAATATTGACTTACCCGCAGGGGATCTAGCATACAGTACAGTACATATATATATATATATATATATATAACATACAGACTTCCAGCTACATGAAATCACACGGCAAAGCCACTAGATAACTGCAATCAATCACACTCTGGGTGGGGCCCGCAAGCCATATGAAGCTTGGCAACTGCCCAATCGATTTTCTCTGCCTCCCATCTGGAATGCCATCACTGTGGAGATTGTCTCCTTGCGCATTAACCCGCATAAGGTATGTGTCAGTCACATGACAGAGATCATCTGGTGGCCAATTAAAGGCTCCATGCCTCCCGGCTGTCTGCCTCCTCCAGTTGGACGAGATCAGTCGATCAAGAGAGCAGGATTCAATTAAGCCTCCTCGTGTACTTAACTGCATACACCCGAGTGTATACACTTCAATCAATTCTGTCAGACGCCCTCGTCAAGTTGAAAACCACTGAGGATATCGACGTGACGCTGCATTGCACGCCGCGTATATACAGTATGTGGTTCATATGCTCCATAATCATATTACGCAAGCGTGACACAGACACTGAGATCACAAGCCCCCCTGCGGAGCGACATGCACAGTTATTACATGACATGAATCATGATAATAATAGACGGTATGAATGAACCCCTCACAGGCCAGAACATAAACACAGATATTATAAGAACATGCAGAACATACTGTATATGAACCCACATCGAGTGTGACACCACTGACATGCTGACAAAGTGACAGATATAAATAAATGCTATACTATAGAAGGCTGGGCTTGGTAGAGGGAGTTTGTTCAAAGATGAGCTGTCATTTCTGTTACTGTTAATGTGGAACATAGAACAGTGAGTGTTGGTATATGCTTAAATAGACGGCATACTTTATCCATTGAGATGGTGGGGGTTTGTGATTGGAGCGTGCAGGGGCGGCCTTAAGGATCGGGAGGCCCCGTCCATGACGTCATCATTTTAATAATTAAGGGTGCAGGTCCTTTTTCGACAGCATATTGATCCGAAACCTCAATCCTAAACTAACCCTAACCGCAAGCACGGGAGCAGCGCATGTCGGACCATCGCTTTTTCGCATCGCAGCGAATGTCCCCCCGCTGCGGATCGGATCGTTGCCCCGTCGGCTAGAATGCTGTCGGAAAAAAGGCCGCCTCCCAATAATTAATAATTATAAAAATAAAATAAAAATAAACTAGAAAATACACACATTTCTGAACTTCCCACAGCCCTCCTAAAATTTTACTATTTTTGATTATTAGTGAGGACCTATTATATGAAGATAGGTTGAAAAGTGGTGAAGTGGTCCTTTACGGTATAACTGGAAGGCAGCATAGGCTATATAATGATGCAATCGCAACTGTCAGCGCTGCTAGTGCAGTGAGTGCACACACTGGGGTACAATTACAACCAAAAAACATTACTATACTAGTATACTACTACTACTACTACTATTTCCTTTTTACAAAAAAAACGCCACTGGGAGCGTGTATGAGTGTGAGAGCAGCTCAACTTCTGTGCCTGCCTGAACACGAGTTGTTGCCGTTGAAATTGCATAACTATAATTCCCTTTCCCAGGACAATGAACATTTCCTTTTCCAGGTCAGTCTCCCATAGCTTCCTTTGATTGGCTATAGCAGCAGAGTTGAACAGGAAACACATGAGACCTTCACATCAAATACAGCTACGGGGACTACCTTTTTCGCAGAGCCTGGGAGTCAATGGGCGCTGATGGGGGCCCTTGTTTTACAGGTTAGGGTTAGGTTTAGGCATAGTTTTTGTGAGGTTACATAACCTACCGGTATACTAGTAGTAGCCGGCGCTGTAAAACAAGCGCCCCATCAGGGCTCTGGCTGTGCGAAAAAGAGAGTCCCATGCAGCTATGTAGGCCTATATGAGAAACAGACCCGGAACAGGACATGTTTATACCAAGTATTTTAAAATGTTTTTCAAAATAGTAAGTTTAGGGATAAGGGGTATGGCACAGGCGAAAATAGGGCCCATAGAGCCTGCTTCACTGATGAAGCCTGTTGATATCAGTGAAAGTGATGACAATTCAAGCCACATTTTCTGCGTCCACCACATGAAGAAAAGTGATGTAGCAATAATGATGGAATCATACATGACAGACGAAAAAGTCTGCCATGGACCTTTAGTGAGAGGGAGAGAGAAGCTGCAATGGATTTTACATCGGCCAAACAGTGCAAGTGAATAACAATGTGCAGATCAGTTACAAATTGCATCTATCAGGGAGTCACAAATCAAGTGCACATGTTGTGTTGGAAGCTGTAGACAATGAGAGACCGATAGCGTGGCCAAAAGCATGCTGAAATCCCTTTAGACTTGGGTGGCTTTCAATCTCCAAATTCAACTACTATTACAAATAGCCTGAAAGTAGGCCTATACCCAAGCTTTTCTTGGCATAGAGGGGCGGATCAAACTCGCATTAGGGAAATACAAGGTTCCCTTCCACTCACATTTCCTGGGTTATTCGCCTGTGGTTCCACGAGGCTACTATTACAATAAACAAGATGTAACTAGTATCTGGTTTACTTTAATAAAAAAACTCAGCCATTAAACTTGTATCAATGCACCACGTCTCTGTGTGTGTGTGTACACATACTGTACGTTACGTCTATAATCTACGTAACTCGAGAACCGTTCACCCCACCGACTCCAAATTCGACACACGTGTGCGGTGCCCGGTGTCGAGTCCGGTTGTCCAGAACCGGGACAAATCCTCTGCCCGTGCTCTGGACCTGATCTCCCGTATATCTCCATATATGGAGCTGGCCTTTTCTGACATCACAATGTTCTTCTTGACATCTGCATAGACTCAGGACACAGACATAACTAGAACTGCACTCTGCCGAGTGCATACTTGCTTGTTGCACACTAGTAGGCCATAAATGGCCTACTAGTGCGCAAGCAGAGCGCGCAAGTACTTTCGACCGCTAGAAACCATCACATCTCAGTATCTCTGTGAAGGAACGTTTGAAATGTATAATCATTACGTGTAACTATTTGCTACCTAACTATAGGTAGCAAATAGATAGTATGTAGTTGTAATTTGATTAGCAGTATACTGTGGTTACTTGGTTCCAAAAAGTGAAGACAAGTTTTCTTCAACGGTAAATCTGTGCCTGGTTTGCTGGGACTAGTTACAACATTACGTCATCCTTGAGAGAGTACATGGTGTGTATATGACGTAATGTTGTAACTTGTAACTTGTAACTAGTCCCAGCAAACCAGGCACAGACTGTATGTAGTTGTTCTAGTTACAACTACATACAGAGTATGTAGTTGTAATTTGATTAGCAGTATACTGTGGTTACTTGGTTCCAAAAAGTGAAGACAAGTTTTCTTCAACGGTAAATCTGTGCCTGGTTTGCTGGGACTAGTTACAACATTACGTCATCCTTGAGAGAGTACATGGTGTGTATATGACGTAATGTTGTAACTTGTAACTTGTAACATTACGTCATATACACACCATGTACTCTCTCAAGGATGACGTAATGTTGTAACTAGTCCCAGCAAACCAGGCACAGATTCACCGTTGAAGAAAACTTGGCTTCACTTCGAAGAGACCAAGCGAAACGATTACTTGCGCGCTCTGCTTGCGCAAGTAATAACTGGGTGGGAAATCAACTTGCATCGTTCCAAGTAGGCCAGTGCCCAATGGGCACCGCTCTATAGTCAATATAAAAGACAAAACTGCTGCTTCTTACAGAAGAGTAGGCCTGTCTTTTTGAGGGGCACTAGTCCTGCATGCAGATTTGAGGGTTTGTGTAAACACAACATTGAAGACAAACAGTGAGGACGTGTGACTGGCCGGAATGAGATGACGTACACTCAGTACAGTATTATGATAAGAGTGCTGAAAGGAGAAATAGGTAAAATGTCCACCAAATATGACGTAAATTTGTAGCAACACAAAGCCCCTCACAAAATCCCCTCACTTCACACAGGTGTGATGTATAATGGAGACAAAGGAAATAATCTGTTTCCATGCGGGTTACGTGCATGATACAATTAACCCATTCAGACCGGGCACCCATTTTGGTGTTGGCATCATGTTATGCTTTAGCTATTGAAAAATAGCAGATCTACAAGCTCATATCGCGCCACCGAGTGGATTTTTAGAATCTGATCTCAGGTCAGAATGGGTTAATCAGACCAGTGTGTGTCCAGTGGAAACCTGGTATGAATCTGATCTCAGGTCAGAATGGGTTAAGTAATTCACATCCTCCTATCATGTATAAAACGTTGAGCAGGCCCAATTAACCTCAATTTTGAGTACGGTAAGTCGGTAAGTGGTGGCATGGATGGCGGGAGCTTTTTGCAGCCACAAAGACTGGTTATAGTGTTTCCATAGAAACAGCGAATAAAAGTGACATCTGATTACATCTGCTCCACCTGCCTCGCTGGACCCTAAGCAATTTGCACACCGTCAAAACAGATCCACCGATGACACAATTGCCATGGCTCTTCACACCACCCTGTCACTTGAATGACAGAATGCTGTTCGTGGACTATACAGCTCAGCATTGAACACATAGTCCCAGCCAGTTTACACTTATTAAGCTCAGAGACCCTGTCCCATGAGCATGTGCATGTGACTTCACTGGACAGTATAGAGACTTCCAGACGAACCAAAGGCTCACGCAGCCACAATCCGTTCACGCCACAAGCAAGCGAGCTCTATATAGGGCCCAGCAAAATATTCCAAAAGGGGCATCCAGCCCGCATCCTTGTTGTGGGGCAAGTAGGACCCTGGGATAGACACAGATCAATCACTTTGCTATAGAGTGACATGACGAGCTTGTAAATGTGACTTTTACAGTGACTTTTCCATGCTATATACACTACTTTAATGGTAGTATCAAGCTAATGTGCACTGACGGCGCACGGAACCGTGGATGCATAACAGCCAAGCACTGGTCATTTAATTACGCCACAGTATATATATAATCTATGAGGTTTCTATTTTAATTGGGTGTATAGCTGGTCATGTCATGATTTTATTTACTGTATATATTTATATATCACTATTAGTATAATTATTGTAATCCATTTTACAACCTAGTGAGCTTGCAGATCAGCTATACTTTCAATGAACAGGTTTAACAGTTAAAAACCACCCGATCTACATTGTATTGTATCTTGTTAAAGTGTTCTTGATCAATGTATTCATTTGTTTAAATGAACACACAGAAAAAAAGCCCAAACTAAAAAAACAAACGCATTTCGAACTATAAGGCTGAGTGTCAGGCTACTGGTGACCTGCAGATCACCTGAACAGAGTTAATGTGGAGATTAACAATCAATTAAAAAAAACGCATATGTATTGTTAATAAGTGTTCTTGAATCATAGCCTACCATGTGATATGATGTACAAAAGGGCATTCAAAAGCACTCAACTAGAAAAAGTATTGACGCTTTTCTGTTTGCACTAGTCCGTCGATGTGAATCAGCAGTGTGTATTTGAACCACATCATCATGAAATATTCCATATTATTCAATGTTTATATATACTGTTGCAGTACGCAGTATACTGTGCATAGTGATGACTGCATGCAAGTGACTGCATGGTACTCTGGACATGAATTCGGTAACTAAGCTTTTGTCTTTATTACAATGATACAGAAATAAGGCCTGGTCTTCTCCATTCATTTATGCTGCAAGGTCAAAAGGTCACATATAGAACAATCATAGACTACAAAAGATTTCCGCAGATGTTTTCGCTAAGCAATTATATGTAGGCCTATAATAGTTTGTTCCTTCAATAAGGTAGGCTACTGGGCTGTGCATCAGTTGTAGCCTTGAAAGTGGGGCAGTAGCTGTCAAAATCATCTTTCCATTCTGTGTGCGAGTGTGTTCATAATATCCCTGATTTTGCTGAGATAAAGCTCTCTTCCTAGCTTGTACTTCTTTAGCTCAATCTTTAGTCGGCAAATGAGTAATTTTACAAACGCAAAGCGTGACACCGTTCAGCTATGGTTCAGTTCATAGATGGTTCCCCACAACACGGCGAGGGGGTGGAGATCAGAGAGAGGGGGCTCTCTATGACTAGACGTTGCTAGTGCCTGAACAGTTTCTACCCAGCTACCATCAGACTGTCGAACAAGACCTGAACACTGCCTGTCGCCAGGCTGGCCTACCGCACTAGAATAATTCCCTTAGGTCTAGTCTCCTTATGATGGATTAGGTTCCTTAGAATCATGTAAATTATGTTCACTACTGTGAACTACTGTATGTGGATTGTCCTTTCCTTGATGCACAAACTGGTCTAGTGAATAGCACCTTACTGTAAGAACACTGCTGGCCTCTTATGTGCGCACCTGCATATGATGCTGATGTGATATGATGTTCTAAACATTATACCGGCTACTACATAATGATATCGATATATGTACAGTATATAGATTTATTTGACCTATCTCTTATCCTCTCTCTTCTCACGAAACATGTAAAAATGATGGAACATGCATGGAAAATCTATAAACTTGTGATGTGACAATAAATAGTATATGATTCTGATCTGCATTTCGATCTATGTGTATCATGTACAGGGGCAAGTAAGAATCCATGAGCCCAACTGTCAGTTTTATCATCACTGTTTTTGAGGGGCACTAGCCCCTCCAACATCTGGCTTTCGGAATTACGTGGCTGCCAAGTCTAAAGCTTTTTTAATGTTTGTTTTTAGCACTTTTAGAGTGACGTCATGTAGCAGCCAGGTCTATGGACTTTTAATGTTTGTTTAGAGCACTTTAACATTACCAGATGCCCCTAACTTCACACAAGTGTGATTTTTGAGACGCTCCAATGCATGGCTTTCCAAGATTACATCATGTGGCAGCCAAGTCCATGGACTTTTAATGTTTGTTTAGGGCTGATAAAAAAATACTGCCCTCACTGCGCCCCTCACTTCACACAAGTGTGATTTTGTATTTGTTTCTTAAGAGCACACACATGAAGTTGTCTCTAAAGCGCACACTGGTGATGATGCAATGAAGAAGCATTTCTCCTCATCTGGTTTGAGCCGACATCCCTGTGAGGGAAGGGTCACTGCAAACTAACACAACTCTATCCTGATGGGAGTGGGTTCTTCCAGGACACACAAGGGGTCACTGAATGGTTTGAGGAGTATGAGAATGATCTTAATAATATGCTATGACCTTCACAGTCGCCAGATATCAGCCCAGTTGGACACCTGTGGGACATTTTGGACCCATGCGGACCGACGTGCCAAGACATTGTTCTCTACCACCGTCATCAAAACACCAAATGAGGGAATATCGTTTGTCATCAGTCATTCAATGCCATTGCACATTGAATCATCATGACGTGTCATAATTGTAGCATTTCATCATTTCATTCATTGGACAAAACCTCTGGAGAGAGGTTAGAAAGAGGATAGACCAAGTGAACAGTAAAAGATAGAAAAAGTCTCCTAAAATAATTGATGCAGCCTAAACATAATGTTAACCTGGCCAGACTAAAAATCACGTGGGTTCTTAACATTGAATGTGTTGTCACTCTTATCACTCTGTAAATATTTAGTTTTATTTACCAATGCCAAATAAAAGGTTTAATCACTTAGGCTTTCACAAATGTTGCCGAGCTACAACATCACAACTGATGCACCGTTTGGGAGCTATACTGTAGTAGATTGCAAAGACTGCAGCATCTGCAGACGTTGACGCACGATTGATTACATTGATTAGCTAGCCGACACCGCACAAAGCCCCCTCCCACTACCACCACTTGTAGCGCCAACTGTAGCGTGACTGCAATCCTTCAAGCTTCCCAAAACATAAGCGACGTGGGAGCCATAAAAATCTAATTTGACTCGTCATTACCTCCAGTGGTTCTGGCAGATTCTCATGTGGCGCTGGGTAAACACATTTGGCACCGTTTAAAAAGAGTGGAAATCGTATACATTTTATACACTTAGTGCGCCAGTACCGGCACCGAAAGGATGGGGTGAAAAGGTGAGATTATGGAGGTGGATGCAGTGACGGCGACAACGACAACACCGGGGAAAGGAAATTACTGGATTTTTTTTTTTTTTTAAAGAATGCAGCACAAGCCAAAGAAAAAACTGAGACTGAGATTGAGAGAATAAGAGCTAGGGAGAGGAGGGGGTTAAAAGAGAGTTCGAAGAGAAGCAGATGTCTGAGATGCTGAGAGAAAGAGAAGCATTATGAAATCTGTTCCAAGTTTTCTTCAATATTGAAAAAAAAATCACCCCTGGCAAAAACAAACCAATGTGATAAAAGAGTCATTGATTTAGCTGAATACTATTCTAAATGATGTACTTATGTTTCTACAGTCATTTCTTCTCCCTGACAGCACAGCATTTATTCCATATGTCAACTGGGGTGATGTTTGAAAACTAAAAGCTTGCTTGACTTTACGCTCGTTTTGTGTGTTGTTGTGTGCCGTTTAACAAGGGCACAGTCAGTCAGTCAGTCAGTCAGTCGCACACACACACACACACACACACACACACACACACACACACACACACACACACACACACACACACACACACACACACACACACACAAAGACAGAGAGGCATTGTTAGGGGCGTCACTGCAGCATGAGAGAGGGGGGGGTGAGGTTTGGTCAACCTCAGTGGACCGTTCCACAAACCATCCGCTTGTCTCTTTCTCAAAACGTTCTCACACCACCAATGGTGGTTTATGGGAGAACCATTTAACCATGGGGTCTAATTAGGTCCCCAGAGTCACAAACACCCAGCCAAGCTCCTCCGTCAGCAAAAAAAAACAACTCAGCAGACGGCATCCCACTGTCTCTGAGAGCTGCAATTTTAACAGCGGGGCTGCAGTCTAAACGGAGAACAATGCATTTAATGGGGTGGCAAATGATGGCCAACAGAGGAGAGGGGCATGTTGCGTAACACTGCAATGCTGCGTTCTAGACACAGTTCGGCATCAGTGTCATGTAGGGGTGCAACAGTCAAATCGAATTAATCGACTTAATCGATTAAAATAACAATAACGTATCATTGATATCGATTAATAATAATAATCTAGTGTATGTTGTAAGCTTGTACTATCTTCACAGTTTTTGCACAGCAGGGGATGTGCAAGGGGAAGTTAAATACCATGTGGTTAATGCTGAAGTAAATGTACTAAGCCATTTTGGGGCGGGAACCCCTTTTGGCGTTTTAAACATTATGTTATAATTTAGCTATTGAAAAATAGCAGATCTACAAGCTCATAACGCGCCACCGAGTGGCACGCTACGAGCTAGTATAGGTCTGCTATTTTGGAAAAAATCGTAAAAACGTGGCGCAAATCTTTGAATATATTATTCTTTCAAAGTGAATGTTTTTAACTCAGGTCTAAATGTACTAATAGTGAGAGAACTGTTTTCTCTCCCTATATAGCACACAAATGAACATAAATACTTGCCTTGAAAAGTACTTTAGTAAGGCCAAAATACGGATAAGAAAGTCGGAGGCAGACAGGCAGCTAACGTTGTTCCGGAGTTCCATTTGAGTATAGCATCAGCCATGGGCCCTGAGCCCCATCCTTCAGCCTTTACGGCTTCAGGAGACTAACCCACATACACAGACAATTCTGACTAGTTTATAAAGAAGCCCAATACATGTGAATAGGCTCAAACAGACAGTCATTTCATTTGACACCCAGACCAAATGGTCAAACATATTTCCATATTAGGTGTGGTCACAAAGGAAGCACAGTAGGACCCCAACACTCCCAACACTCCCATCGATTATTTGAAAAAGTATTCGTTAAAACAATCGGCAAGAAAATACTTGATACAGTAGTTGCAGCCCTATAATGTCACTGCACGACTGTCCTGTCCTGGCTAGGTAATAGGTATACTTCCACCGCATTGTCACACACCACCCAGCCGGCACACACTACCTGTCTGTCAAACCAGACGAGGGTTCAGTACTTAGAGTTTTACAACAGCTAGAATAGCCAGCCAGTATATACCCAGCCAAAGGTCTGCCATATTCCCTGCAGATGTAGCGGATTCACATCACCGTTATATCTCTTATAATTAAATACTTCTGACGGGAGGATGACATGACATTCACAGGGCACAGTGTGTCCCAGTCCCTGAATGGTTCAATGGTTTGAGTATAGAATGATGTGAATCACGCATAGCACCTATCACATATACCGATTCTTTCTCTTCACCTTCTTTATAATGCTGCAACAATAATATTTTATCTAACACACACTAATGCAGGGGTGCCCACACTTCTTGAGAGCTACTTTCAAAATGACACGCTCAAAAACCAAAAACCAAATAATAATATCATCTGCAACATAAAAGTGCAGGCATAAAAATGCCAAAACCAGGATGAGTAAGCATTTTTTATAGCGGATTGAGTCATTGAGAGCAGAGCCCAGTAGAATGAGAACTGGACTCAGCCAAGCTGAGAGCAGACTGAACGGACGACAATGTCAGCCTTATTGTCCAGTTGCCATTGTTTTGCCTCAGTCAGGCTGGCTGGTGATTCATTCAAAAGAGTCAATAAAAGGTTCATAATGCAGTGTTAACAGATCAAAAAGCTACTTTTGTTTGTTTTTTAGGAATCGGTGCCCCTCTCGATCTGTTCTGTTCCAGGGGGGGGACTAAAATACAAAAGCCAAACAACAATGCACAATAAACAGGGCCACAAAAATTGCCTAACAAAAAGCCAAGGAGTACAAGTGAGTTTTCAAACGTGATTTACACACAGGCAAGGTTTGGGAAGCTCTCTCTAACATGAGGTGGAAGATTGTTCCACAGTGTGGGCGCTACAAGGGGAAATTATCTATCTCCCCGGGTCTTCAGCTTTGTTGGTGGGACCTTAAGAAGTGAATGGTCACTGGTGGTACTATATGCTAATAGAAAGTCATGAGTACAAGGATACGAGTGTTTCTCCTTTTGATGTTGTTTTCACTACAGTAAGCAAGCACTTATATGGGCACTCTTATGGGCAGTACTAAAACTTTTTCTTCTGTAGCTTATGTAAGTTTTAAAATAAATTAAAGACTCACAGGGTGTGCTCCATTAGCATTCTGGCAAGCAATTTGGTTTCATTATAGCCCATTGAATCACTTTTTACGGAGGCTTCTTCATTAAGTTTTACAGGACGCGCGCACACACACACACACACACACACACACACACACAAAGTACACAAAGTACACAAAGTACACACTCAGTCTGAGTCTCTCAGCCATTCCAGGATTATTCCCACAACAATCATTCAACACTTCCAGAAATGTTTGTGCCAAACTTTTCTTTTCCCTCAACTGAATCCAGCCCAAGTCATAGAGGGGTTGAGCAGAATATAGTATAACACATGGGTGTGTGTAATTTCTGTACTAAACTAGCCTTAGAATATGGGATGTCATCAATAATACTTTATTTTCTTCATTTATTTGTTTAAGATCGTTTGTTGGCAATTTCATTCATTTTACATGACAGATTCAAACTCTGGTCCTCACGCATGTGGTCTGTGTATACTTACTGGCTGGGCTACCAGGCATCAGTAATCATCAGAAAACAATTGCCCACGACATTTCTCTGCCAAAAGGGAGAACAATTCTCCTCACACAGCAATTGAGCAAAAGCTCACGCTAACAAGTTGCGCCAACTCCTGTTCCCCCATCTGTTTCGGTTTTCTGTGTATGCCTCTGTCATGCCCAGCCACCTGCATGTCCTCTCTCACCAAATCCATAAACCTTCCTCTTCTCCTCTTGCCTGACCGCTCCATCTTCAGCATCCTTGATCTCCCAATGTATACCACCTATATGCAGTATGCACATGTCCAAACCATCTCAACCTTGCCGCTCTTGTTTTATCCCCAAACCTTCTAAGCTAGAGATACAACTCACAACGTCCAATAGAAGCCAGGATAGACCAGGATAGCGCAAAAAGTCAGAAGACTTTCCTTTTCAGTCCCAGAATAAAAACATAAAAAACCATAAGGGGTCTCAGCTGAGCCTATATGGATTTGATTAGATTTTTTAAGGATCCCCATTAGCTGGTGCCATAGCAACCAGCTAGTCTTCCTGGGGTCCACATAAGAATAAACATTACAGTAGACATACAATTACAAATACACATTTTAAAAAAAAGTCAGTATTCAACTTACATTAGTTCGGATAAAATAAGAATTGAAATTGCTAAGATTACAAGTGAGATTTTAGATGCTTTTTAAACGTTAATTTACTGTAAATGCAACAGAGGTTTCGAGGCAGGTTATTCCAAAGTGACAATGATCTATAAATAAATGATCTCTTTAGAAAATTATATTTTGGGCGAGGTAACACAAGCTGCTCATTACTGGAACCTCTAGTGTCATGATCATGGAGGGTATGGGTTCTTGGGGAGAGGTAAAGGGCTATACCCTCATTAGTTTATTTTGAGCTATATGAAGGTTATCTTTTTATATATGCCACAACAACTACCGTGTTAAACAGGTGTAGTCAAAATGGCATTGACTAATGCTGAAGCCAGTATAGCCTCATCATGGTGGTCTTTGGTGTCAGGAATGAGTTCGGACTTCAGAGGAGGACCCAAGAGCATGCGACAGACAGGAGGCAGAACAGATTCTTCCAGAATGGGCAAACAAAGGCAGGTAATAATAAATCAAGCGTGCCAGCATGGCTGGCAGCACTGTAGAGCTCGGGGGACCTGATGTTGATGAGTCCGAACTCATTCCTGCATTTTCACGATTTTTCAAAAATAGACCTATACAAGCTCGTAGCGCGCTATGAGCTTGTAGATCTGCCATTTGCTAAAGTATAACATAATGCTTATAGTTAAAACACCAAAAGGGGTTCCCGCCCACAATGGGTAAGTTAGGATCTTTTATTTTTGATTCTGGGACTGAAAAGGAAAGTCTTCTGACTTTTATCCTGATCTATATCCTTCTATTGGACATAATAAATTGTATGTTGAATTCATCAAATGAATTAAATCAAATAGGAGAGTGTGGAGGGCATTGATCCAGGAGTCCCAAGTTGGTGCTGGCTAGACCTCACTCTCGCAGTAACTAAAATGCATGGGCTTCTTATGCCAGCATTCTTCCCTAGTGGGTGTTCTGCTTTGGGGTGGGGGCTTGTTCGGGGGGGGGGGGGGGGGGGGGGGGGTTGCCGCCTCGAAGTGCTGTCTCCATGAGTCTACTCTCAATGTAATGATTTGGTGCCTATATGATGACTGTATTGTCTGTCAACAATGTGCAAAGACAGCAGCAAGATTTGTGAGTTGCTGTGATAGGAGAAGGATATCAAATGGAACACAACCACCCTAAAGACTAATCATTGTGTATATCCCTGCACTATACCTGCATCGAGTGATCTTGGTACACAGAAGTTGATCTATTGAAGATTCTGACCTTCAAAGTACATAATTTTTGTTTTGATTGTATTGCTGTATTGTTCTTTCTGCTTTGGCAATGTAAACGTATGTTTTCTCATGCCAATAAAGCCCTTTGAATTGAATTGTCTGTCTTTTTAATATATACAGTATGTATGCATTTCCTGAATAGGAGTCTATCAATAGCCACTTATTGCCATTATGGTTCATTGTCTTGACATGTCTTTGTATATTCCATCTTTTTATTTACAATAGTGTTGTGACTGAGCGGTTTTTCTTTTCTTTCCATCAGTGCAGTGAATAGAAATTACTGTAACACCATCTTTCCAAACACTCATGGAGTACAAAAATATGCAATTAATCCACAGAAGCTTTTACTCTTACTGACGAGAGTAATAATTTCCAGACTAAACTCTCCCGTTGACAATGCAATTAATTTACTTCAGAAATTAGATTGTGTGATTCTATGATTCTTGGAGAGGCATTGTCAGAATAAGTAACCCGGCTACCATATCAGACCCAACCAAATTCTGTCTAATTTAAAATGAGAGAAAATCAGGCAAATATAATAGAACTGTCCTCAAATCATAGCTGTCCAACCGTTAACATTCAAATGAACGAGAGTGTATGGATCAATAAACCCATCCTTGCAGACTGGAGGACACTGCAGCTCTCAGAAACATGTAATGATCGAGCTGGGTTGCATATCATCCACTAATTTAATTTGTAAGGCAGGAACGTTGCCATAGTGTTCCATAACATATTTTATGCAGCCCTGCATGTTAGCATTATTAAGCACATAAACCCTAGCTTTCCTGTTCGGAGCATGCGGTATTATAGCCTAATAGGCGAATAATATAACATTCTGGGAAAATAACAGATCTGATTATAGATCTCCTGTGGTTCAGTTTCTTGGCTCTATAATACAATTAACCATTTTGATTACATGCCATTGATCATTTTCACGCATTATCTATGGTTGATACTGTAACCCCTTAAGTAAGCTAAAGTCAAACTTTAGACTTTCGATCTCCTCCTTCCTCCAGCTGATTTTGTGATGCTGAACTTGGACTGCAGGCTTACAATCTGTGCAGCCATTCAGGTGCAACATTTTTAAGATCACTGTCCTGAAGCTCCTTGGTTTTGCGCTCTGACTCAAGTTCCAACTCATATATATGCGCGGGCACATTTCTCTAGGGAGGCTTTCATTATTATTCATTTTACTATTGATTTTCCATTCATTTGAATCAAGTATCAAGTATCATTGTTTTCAGCTATTGCAATACTGCTGCAGTGCTTCAGGATCTTTGGCATTCGTGCTCATGCCTTTCTTACTCATGTTACTTCTAACATGCACAGAAACCAGGTTTTATGCACATATGTGTCCATAATTATTGACATGAAATTGGTCTGCTTACTTTCTTCCTTCACAGATGTTAGAGGTTTATGTGCAGTGTGCACAGAGCTTATTGTCATACTTGTGGAACTCGCCAAAAATAGACAAACATTCAGAGCAAATAAGCACTAAAACAAGTCAACATGCAACACGCTGTGAGAGTGAAGAGATTTGGGGAGATTTGGGGCCCTGTTTTCGTCAGTATCTTATCTACAAGCTCACATGTCGATGTAGATCGGCTAGTTCAACAATTTTAAAATGTTTTTCAAAATAGTAAAAAAGTCAAAGAAGTTTAGGGATAAAGGGTAACATTGCTACAACAGGCTACATTGAAACACAGGGTTTTACATTTCCGGTTTTGGACGTAGAAGGTTTCCACCCTTGAGTTTATCATTCTCAGCTCTGACTAGACACATATAAGGCCTACCTACAGTATCACACCACCTAAACATGAGTGTATTATTTTTAGCCAGTAGCCACATAATTATATTCAACCGCCAGTCTTTCACCACTACCCACACACTATCTCTGTTCAGTTGGCATCTGCCATAGCAACAAGTGACATCAGGTCCTCCCGCCAAGAATACAGAATAGAATACTGCCAAGTTGCTAAAATCGTGCTGCCAGACTGAAACATCTCTTTAATTACAGAAATTAAATATATATATATATATTTGTCACTGCAGGTGGACGGGTTTCTGAATTTCCCACACCCACAGCCCTCCAATGAAACACAGACCAAGTAGATTGTTTTTTTCGTGAGGACCAATTCTACGAAGATAGGTTGAAAAAGTGGTGGAGTGGTCCTTTAAAGTACAATATTTGTCTTTGAAATGTAGTGGAGTGAGAGGCATATATCCAGACACTCGAGTAAAGTACACTGATGCTCAAAATAGTTAATGAAGTACAGGCTACTCAAGTGAATGTGTATACTTTGTTACTGTCCACCATTTTGAACAGCACTATCCCTCCGGTGAGCACGTAGGATTATTCCAGCGAGGGCCACGCCTGCGTGGGTTGGAAGGTCAGGTCACGGAAGACAGATCGCCGTGTCAGAGAGACTGAGGTGGGGAACACATTATAGGAACGGAGCAGGTCCATGTGGTTTTATTACCCAGCACACATCTGGTTCTACCTTGTCCACTCGCTGCATTTTGTTTAGCAATAATGCAACCGCCCGCAAACCCCTTCCCCACCCGATGTTTTTCCCTGGGATATGGGATGGCAGGGGGAAGCGCTATAAACGACGTTAAACTCACTTTGACACTCACTTTTGTCACTCGATTTGACACTCACTTTATGCATGCGCATACTCTCAGTGCTTATTTTCGATTGAACCAAAGCACTCTATTTCTAATCATTGTGTTGTGGCAGCACGGCACAGCCCTGATTAGTGCGGGGTTGTAATTCCCCCTCGCTCGTATGCGAGGAGCACGGGCTCACATCGCCCATATCTATAGGCTGCTTACCGAAGCAGGTACAGTTATGCACCCTGTGCATTTAGAGGAACAGACGGCTGTGTCCTGTCCGACCAAATGTAGCTTCAGCAGATCTCTGAAATCTAGTTAAAGGTGAGTGTTGTTGGTGACTCACCTCATCATTGCTGCCACACATTCTGAACACATCTGTGACATTTGAGTCACGACCTGAAAATTATATTTCTCAGTACTTAATTACTATTGTGACATATACCGCTGAAACGCACAAGAGCTCCCCAACCCCCATAGAGAACATTAAGATGAAATTAGATTGAATGCATACAGACGTATATGGCTTCTACATTATACACCAGGACCCGGCCTCGTGGTAGGTCTACATTGGATTCTTATGACATTACAGCTGATTATAGAACATATCTCACTGTTGAGCTCTATTCCTATACTCGGACTTTAAACTGGACGGATGGTCGCAGATGGTCGCAGCTGGCAGTTTGTGTCAGGTGTTTGACCTTTCGCATAACCCCAGGAAGCAGCAGAACACTTAATGCATCAGTCAGAACCCGAGAGGAGGTGTTGGGGTCCATACTAACCTGACAATGAGACAAATGTCTCATGGCTGGAAGCGTGGAATGCATGTGTCCAATCCCTCTCCATCCGCTCCTTCGCTGCTCCGCTGTTTAACCCCTGACCTGGCCCACGCCACACGGGCGGATGCCACACGGGCGGATGATGACTCATACCTGTCAAAGTCATACAAATAAAAAGGGGGTTTTAAACATACGCCTCAAGTCAATACTTGAACGTTCAACTCAGTGGCTTCTGTGCTCAATGATTACGCAGTGTGTTTTGGCTTCTGATTAACCCTAGAACACTAAACATGGTTGACTTTCACCCGGACAATTATATATTTTTGTAATTTTCATAATGTTGCTGATGTATGAGCGGTGAGTGGGTCTTTCAGTACCTTCATGATGCTCAGTGACATCATAGAAGGTAGGTTTGTTTCCCTGTAGAAAAGAATACCAGCACTCACGTAGTATCCTGGAAGGATTAAAGTTTTATTTTGTTTCACCCCCAGCAGCAAACAACAGCCACTGACTGTTTGCTGCTGGGGAGAAACAAAATAAAGCTTTAAACAAAAAGAGAAACAAAATAAAGCTTTATAATCCTTCCAGGATACTACGTGAGTGCTGGTATTATTTTCTATAGACTGTAGGGGACGTGCACCCATGACATTATGACATGGAAATACTAAACCGAGTCCTTGCTTTTGCCTTCTTCTTCAGGTTTGTTTCCCTGCCCACACATCCCTGTTTTTGAGTGGTGCAACCACTCCTACAACCAGCAATGTCCGTGTTCACCCGCCTATGTGTATCTGAGCACAGGTATATGACTATTAGTATACCAGTAGGGGCGCTGTGCCAGAAACAGAGAGAGAGATAGTGCTGCTCTGTTGCCTGCTAATGAGAGAGAGAGAGAGAGAGAGAGAGGAGGAGGAGGAGGAGGGGAGGGGGGGAGAGGGGTGTTGCACCACTCAGTTCACACAGGTGTGATTTCTTTCTACAGGCAGGTGTTTAGTGGTAGTGTGATAGAGACTCACAATGGATTTTTTTTTTTTTTTTTAATCCTAGTGTCTCACACCTTCCTCTTGACAATACAACCTAGATTCTCTGTGGGGTTCAGATCAGGCCAGTTGGCTGGTCAGTTAAGCACAGCAATACCATGGTCAGGTATACACCAATTACTAGTAGTCTTGAACCCAACAGAGAATCTAGGTTGTATTGTCAAGAGGAAGGAGTGAGACAGTAGATTCAACAATACAAATTAATTTACAGCTGTTATCAAAGCTGTTGAGGTGTTATGGAAACCTGTGCTTCTCAACAGTGAACAAAAGGCTGATCACCTCATCACATTGATGAAATAATTTGTTCAAAAGTAGCCCAGACCAAGTATTGACTGCATATATTAATATACTATAATTCTCATAAATATTCTAATATTTTGAGGTGTTATGGAAACCTGTGCTTCTATAACAACTCAACAGTGAACAAAAGGCTGATCACCTCATCACATTGATGAAGTAATTTGTTCAAAAGCAGCCCAGACCAAGTATTGACTGCATACATTAATATTCAGAGTGGCATTCATGCGAGGAGGCTCTCGGCATAGCATGGGGGGGGCAGACAATACGGGCATCTCACCTTGGTCGCCGAACATTACATATTATTCAACTTGTACTCGAGTCGGCCTCCAGAAATGGATTATTCACAGAGTGACAAAGGAAAACTTGGCTTCCAAAATGCTTTTCACGTATCGTTCGGGGCTGCAGTCAATATCTCCATTATTGCTCCAATAATGGAGATATTGAGTGTCCAATTGCACCATGAATCACAAGGCCCTAGAAATCTAGAAATGTTGAATTATTGCGACGGTAGGTCGCATTTACTATGAAAACCTGCATCTCCCGTTGGTTCGTCACGCCTCCATATCTGGTCACGCCTCGTGACATCACGCCTCCATATATGGTCACACCTCATGACATCACAACTGTATGGTCGTCTCCATATATAAAGATCACGACACACGATCACACCTAGATTTGCATATTATATAACATCAAACCCTTAGATCTCCATATATGCAGCTGACCTGTTATGTCATTGCATATGTTGATCGTCCCCCACCCGTCCTTCCTCTTCAATGTCTCCCTTTTGACTTGTACCTGTCCATTCAAACTCTAGACAGGCCTGCCCCAAAGTTATTAGTGCAGCTGCGCCTGGCAGCCGGCGAAAACTAGAGTTCTCGTCAGGCCCGAAAATTAAGGCCCAGCCCTACCTGGGCCCTCATCAAACCCTGTACACTCGAGACACCGCCCCCACTGCCATATATAGATCTCCATATATGGAGCTGACCTGTTCTGACATTCCATAGCCTATGTTGAACTGACCTCATCAACCCTGTACACTGACATGCTCAATATATAGCCAGACCTCATCAAACCCTGTACACTCAAGACACTGCCCCTCCTGCCACCCATATATCTGTGGAACTGTGTGGAACTTCCGGGGACCCCCACACGGATTTGCACCACTCACTTCACACAGGTGTGATTTTTGAACTTGCAGTAGTTCTTTAGAGAGAGAGAGAGAGAGAGAGAGAGAGAGAGAGAGAGAGAGAGAGAGAGAGAGAGAGAGGGGTGAAATGGGGAGAAGGGACAATCACAAAACAAACAAACAAACAAAGAACCAGACAGAGAAACAGACGCACAGAAGAGAGATATTTCCTCTCTGCTGCCTGTCCCCCCCTGCTCAGGAACAGCGCCGTGCATGCTCCTAGACATCTGCTTCTAATATCATACCTACTTTACCCTCTCCCCGTTTCGCCCCTACATCCTTCTAAGGGGGTCAGTCAGTCCCAGCCTGTCAGCCCTGTTACCGTCGCTTCAACTCGCTTGAGCCCAGAATGAATACAGCGGCAAGCCCCACAGTGCCCCTATGCACACTTTGCACAGTGTGCATGCAAGCTGGAGGCACACACAGATCTGGTGCATGCATTGCAGACAAACGTGCAGACAATGGATACACTTTCTCACACTCTTGACAGATTATAACCATCACTCACATTATATTACCCTCGTCACGAGCACATTTTGTACAATGGCCTCGTGACACCACTTGCTGTGTCAAATGCTCTTCTAAATATCAGGATTCAGCCGCACAATGGATGTCGGCTGAGAATCAGGAATAATCATTGTATTGCTTAAAATGAAAGTATTTTCCTACTTGAACAAGGTCAATTTTGACATAGAAAATGTGTCAGTATGAATTGAATGGATTCCATTCTGGCACAAGATCTTTGTCACATGTTAGTCCCTTTCTCAATGAAGGAAGGACAAATTGTGGACCATGCTGCTTGTACAAACCTTGCTTCAAAGCTTGTGGGCCTTGTGATTCAAACCTTGCTTCAGGGCTTGGTCCCTTAAAAAAGAAAAAAGGAAAAAAAGATTACACACAACCCCCGAGTCCCTGGTTTTAGAATGACAGAATTTAAGGGTATAAACAGCTCTGGATCTTTCTCAAAACAAGTTCAAAAGTGGCACTGAGTGTGAGCGTCTTTAGATGAACATTATCAGATATAATATTAAATAAAAATCCTTTCAGTTGCTTTTACTTCATCATAACAATTCTAATTGTGTGACATTTAGAAACTTAACTCCAGTCCCTATATCACTGTGTTGTTTTTGCTCCTTCCAGCATTAATACAGCTGTTTCCAAGTTAGCAAGTCTGCTTCACATGTGGCTCTGCTATTTATGAGCTCTATTGATTTGCAGGGTGGACATGTTTATGTGAACTCTTCATAGTGTGGGGTATCTTTATTGCCTTGTGATGTGGATATGTCCAAGTCTCTCAAGTGATTTCTCGGTCTCTAATTCGAACAGACAGCATCAAAGGCAACATCATTGAGCTTTTCCCGTTATTAGCGTGATGTGCAAAGTTCAATGTGTGTGGAGCACAAAGGCAGAGAGAGCCTGTCAAAGCCAGTTTCTATTTAACGCCACTCTTTCAGCAAAGCATGGGAACGAGTTACCAGCTTCTGCCCGCTATACTTATTTATTTATTTGACAGGGACAAAGCTCATTAATCAAAACATGTCAGTTTTCACCTCAATGTAAATGGGTCAGAGTTAGCCAAAGCTAAATCTCATCTGTAGTCCCTGGGCAGGCCCTTAAAAAAATGAATGATAAAAGAAAGACAGAGTGTATAGTGTGCCAGCACACAGCACCATACGTTGATGCCATGTGTGTGCATACAGTATGTGCAAGCACCCAACACTATGTCCATACGAGTTACCAAGTATAAGCAGAAGCACATATTTCTGTCCATGACCCGTGTATGGTCATCCATCCCTAATATGACTGATGTGACTGAGCATCAGTCATCTATGTTGGACTCTTGGTGGGGCGAGGCCGGTGTCATGGAGTAGAACCATTTCACACAGGGCCCCCCCCCCGCCAGTCAACCTCACCCCATGCAGGTTCTGTAGCCAGTAGGGATGGAAGGGATGGCAGGGAGGCGGGAGTGAGGGTTGACCATGACAAAATCCCTGGCGGATGGATCAAAGCTACAACTCTCCCCTATACCCCCAGAATGATGTGACCTGAACATCTGCTTCAGCAGCACCCGTGGGAGTCGATAAATCCGTCTCGACATCTCGGCGGGATCTCAGAGAAGAACCGAGGATAGCCGCCCCCGCCCCCCCTCCCCTCCCCCACAGCCACTTAATCACTCGGTAATTTGTGGAGCTTTCACAGAGACTTTTGGTTATCCTGTCCAGACGTGATCCGAGGCCCAGAAAAGAAGAGAATTATGCATGCATGTTTCACAAGGAATGGACCAAATATCCTCCATGATGCTTGTCCAAAGACAGAACTCAGGCAGTTTGCACAGTAGAAGAAGGGCTCAGTCTGAATGACTGGGAATTATTCAAATGTAGCCTCAGCACTTTAGTGGGACTGCTTTGGCTTAAATTGCTGAGACGGGAGAGAGAGAGAGAGCGCGCTCTGTGTGCACAATGCACGCGCACATACGTCTGCATCTATATACATGACTGCCTGACGCGGGAATGCAAACATGTGCGGGGCTCTCATGGGGAAGGCGTGGAGGCTGCATACATTCACACATCATGATTCATGCGTTTGAGTCTGTTCCATCCATCTCATTCACACAGTCTCATGTTAGCATAACGACATGCAAGCTGTATGCACTGTGACTTACAGAGGAACATGTGTGTGTGTGTGTGTGTGTGTGTGTGTGTGTGTACGTGAGATGTATGCACGCAGGCACACACACACAAAACTCAAAACAATAAACAGGCCCCCTCCACCCCTCCCCCACACACACAGTATAGTACGCATGCACACGTACCCTGAGGCCTGAGTTTGTTATTCCAACATGACTGGTCTTTCCTCATCCCCATATGTTCCAATTGGAGAGTGTAACAATAAAGCCGGCTTTGTACTTCATTGTGCACCGATAGGAAGATGTGCGTTAAATTGATCACGTATACGTAGGTGCCACATTAACACTGAAGGTATTGACATCAAGAACAATCACATTCTCATTGCATTATGTATTTCCGGTGAAAGGCATTGTGTTATTGAGACTCTTGAATCAAACGTTGAAAGACCAAAAATGCTAGCGATTGATGCCTGCAGATGCAAGTCAGTGGAACGTGGTCAATGCGGCGCGCTTAATCTCCCGGGGGAACCCCCCCGAGGCGCTAGCACAACATGAGAGCCTCAGCCAAGTATGATGGAGAGGCCTTTACTGGGGGGGGGGGGAATGCTTGCTTAAACCCAAAATCCAATTGTGCCTAGGAGTATAGGGAGAGCATGTGAGAACACTGGAGAGAGTGCGATTAAGCTAAACGAAGGCAAAACTGTGCAGAGAAACAGCCAAGCAGAGCACAAGGATCAAGGATGAAACCAGCACTGAATGCAACTGAACAAGCACTGAATACTACTGAACTTTGTTCTGTGACATTCAGTGAGTCATCTGTAGGATTTAGTACTTTAGTACTGTAGGAGTCCATGCCTGTTCCGTTACTGTACTTGATCCCTGTGCGGCAGACAGTTAGATGGCTGGTTCAGTATACAGTGTCACCTTTGTTTTGCTTAACTGCGGTCGACGTAAAATATTACGTTGACAAACCATAATCAAAACAAAGCAGTGCTGTCCCAGCCAGCGTCAACCTTGATTCTTTAATCAGATTCACCCAGGGCCAGTATTGTTACAGCTTGCTTCTTGGCAGTGTTATACAGAAACTGGTAACCTATCGAGGGGAAGTAACACACACCAAAGAGTGTATAGGTGCTGATGTCACACTCTATAGCTTCTTATGCATTGACTTTAATGACTGACAAAGTGTCTCTGCGAAATTGTCGGGGAGGTGGCTCTGACTCGTTTACGACCGTCAGTCACTCATATTTGATACCGCCTGTTTCTAGCGAAAATGTAACTAATTCAGCAGCAGTATAACATTAGCGTTTTATCTCAGTCAGTTGATAAAGCGGTGACAATCTTCAGCGTAAACGGATAGTCAAGAGCATGTGTTCACTGAAGAAGGTGATAGGAGTAAATGTCAGTTCTAAGGTTATAGCAAGCAGAGTGTGTGCAACATTAGTTCCCACTTTTTTACCTAACCGTTTCAATCTTACAATGCAAATAAAAAGTAAATGAACCCGTGGCCTTCTACCGATATTGACGTCAGACTTCAATGCTGAATGAGTTGTACAAAGGGTAAAAGTCGGTTTAGAAATTGCACGTGCTGTAGTGCTTGACCATGAAAATGAATGAATGAATATAGTTGTGACAGCGTAGGAATCAGGTATAGAATATCTTTTGAAATTTCAGTACACTTGACCATGAAAATAAATGAGACTGACACTAGAAGACTCCACAATATAAAACTGGTCATGACAAACACACACTGCACAGATGCTTCCATTAATTGACTGTCATCAAGCTCCTTGGAGGGGTGGCCATGTGTAGCATCATATACCCTTATCTGTGTTGCCTAATTCTATTGTAATTGTTTTGTGTGATGTGATGCCTTGGAAAACATTCAGACTCTAAATGTGTAATTGTATAGTTGGTCTAACTCATGGGTCATGGTTTACCTGGTTTGAGTAGATTGGTCCAATTACTAATCATTGTGGGCAAAAACCTTATTGGCTATTTCCCCTACCATCAGCCCTCAATGAATTGCATTGAATGGGAATTGAATGGGGCTATGGGGTGTTGTGCTAATTTGCTTATTTCCATCGAAATAAGTAGTAAAGTGTGCCGCTTGGGTTATTATTTACATAATTATGAAGAGGATATATACAAAAAATATATAATTTTATAATTATATAAAATAAGCGAATTAGCACAACACCCCATAGCCCTATTCAATTCCCATTCAATTCAATGCAATTCATTTAGGGGCTTATGGTAGGGGCAATAGCCAATAAGGAGCATTTGCACAAAATAACACCTGGACCTCTTTGATGGGGACGTAACAACTACAAAGAAAGGTAAGAAAGCCTTTTAGCATGGAATTCTCCTTTAAGACACTGACATGATAAAGTCTAGGCGGTTTATTCACTTCAAAATACAGCCTATAGCCATGCAGGAGTAATCCTCCTCATGGCCAGGGAGGCGTGATGAAGTCAAGGATCTGGGTTTAATGATTTTGGGATCAGGCTACGAGAGCGGAGCAGCGCAGGGAGAGAGGGATTGGGTTACTGTGGCCCCCGCGGTCCCACAGAGTGGCGACCTGCTTGTCCATCTCTCTGTAAAATGCCACATAACAGAGATGAAGTGATTTCCTGTGTTTGTTGATGCAACGGCCGAGGCTGGGAAAGAGAGAGAAGTTAGCCCTTTGGTCAGTTTGTTATACAGTGGTTGCAACTCATGGTAGCACAGAAAAGGGACATCATGCGTGAGAACACTCCAGAGCTCTCTCTCTCTCTCTCTCTGCTGAATACATTTCTGCCTTCAATTGAAGACCCAGGAATGTCTAATGAGGAAAACTGATGCCGGTGAGCTCTTCTCCCAAAGTATAAAGTGCTCCAAACGTGACTGGCTCAAGGTCTAAAAGGTATACGTACCAGTTCTTTATTTTGCCATTACATTTAACACTCTGCAAAACACAATAATCACAAATCTCAATAATAATGACAATTCTCTGAAATAATAAAGCATATCATGCCGTTGCTGTTTATTATAATTTTGCCCCACTTTGTCATATAGGCCTACTACAACAGCATGAAAAAAATAGCCGATCTGTGGTTATTATAAATAATTAACCAACCTTGACAACTATTTAACAATGTCTTGTAACTAACTGCATCGGATCCATTGGACTCTTTCTCCCCCCGCCCCGCCATTTCCTGAAAACAACAGTTTTGGACATACAAGGTTTCCGCCCGACAACGACAAAGTGTGAGTGTTGATTGGATGCTCATAATGCTCTATATTATTCAAAAGCGCTGATGAGGACTTGCATAGAGAAAGGTTTAGACTCCCACGCCATGCTGGAAAGTAAAGGTATACAGGCCAGTGCGTCATTGTCTTGGGGGAGAAGACAGCCTCCACGTGGCCTCCCCCGCAAGTAGGTCTATACTATAGCTAAAGAGTATTTTTTCAACCAAGGTTCATGTTTTAGGTTGTTATTTAGAGAAAGTAAAATATGAGTATAAATGTTTATTTGCTGCTTTCTTTCATTTTAGCCATTTTAGCTATCTATATGAGGCTAAATATGTAAAAAAAAATTACCAGAAATGATGGTGATTTCTTTCTCTATTATTTACTGATTACAAATTAAAAATTACATCTGGCCACAAAAGATCACAGGATCTATTGGATGTGAAGGGGGAGGGGACAAACTGACATATATAGACCAATAAGGGCCTTTCTCGGCCCCACCTCTCTCCCATTGTTTATATTGTGTTTTAGTTTCCAAGATGGCCGCAGCACCAGGAGGGGGTGGCCTTACTGGGCTGAGTTCACACATTCAATGGCCTCTCCAATGCATTTCCAATGGAAGCCCATATGTTTTGACCAAACATTTAGTTTGATGGGGGGGAGGGGGGCAGAGCACATCTATCAAAGCTGTGTTCAGACACAAGTCAGGTTTCAGTGTCTTGAATGCAGCCCAGTAAGGGCATATGTCGACCGCGCCCGCTCACCTCCGCCCCACCCCCTCCTGGTGCTGCGGCCATCTTGGATCCTAAACACAATATAAACAATGCGAGAGGGGTGGGGCCGAGAAAGGCCACAAATATTGAGACTGGTCACCCGTGTGACTGTTTCATGTAATCAATTCCCGACAGATCTCCAAACTGGGCACTGGTTTCAGTTCATTCAACCTCCTCTTGTGTGTTTGCTATTGAGGTGCACCCTATAGGAGACATTTATACTTCATTGCGCAACAGTATTGCGCACAGAGAACAGCTGATATACAAGCACACATCACATCGCATCGCGGAGGCGACTGTGAGTGTAGAGGTCTGCGTGCGCAACACCATTGCGGGGCGAAGCATAAATTATACTTGATGGGCTGCAGGTGCGTGTGCAGCCGTGCACAAACAGGCTCTGCCGCCGTGATCATGAGCGCACCTCCCGTTCTCATGACAACGACTGGAAGTGTGGTTTTGAGGACAACTGTTTTGAATTGCTATTATTGTTCACACACACACACAACAGAAACCAATGGATTATATATTTCAAGAGTGAGAGCTCACAATAAACATCCTAATCGTTCTTCCTCCACACTGGGAGAAAAACAGTTCGACTTTTTTACACGTGAGTGCAGTTCGAATTTTTCCATTGCATCTTATGAGAGGTGGGGTTCTTGTGCTGCCGGCCTGCGTGCACATGCTGGTGCTTACGTCGTCTGTTAAGGCGCCTATAGAGCCTACGACACACAGTATAGCATCCCCCTAGTTAGTAACCTCTACCTTCCCATTCAGTAGATCCTGTGATCATTTGTGGTCAGATGAAATTTCCTGGGGTCTAGTAGGACTATAGTAAAATAATAAAGAAATCGCCGTCAAATGTTGTAAAAAAAAAACAATAATACGTATTTAGCCCCATATTCGAATGCCCCTGCCCCCCCCTGTCGAATAGCTAAAATCGTGAAAAAGTAAGCAAGCAAATGAAAAAAATAAATAAGTAACACTCATCTTTTACTGTCTCTAATAACAATCTAAAACATGAACCCCCCAAAGTTGTCCTTTAAGTACAGCCTCAGCGTTTCTCAAGGAACTATACTGGTAAATTGATTTCTGTCTGCTGCTGCACAATCTCCATACGTTACACATTTGAAAACCAAAACACATTTCCTCCTGATTGCTTCTCATTCTGGAAATGATGTCTCCAAAACCGCGGCCGGGCTGATTAGTCTGTCGACTCTGTCGGCTCATACAACGAGTGATTTATCAGGGCGTATTGATAAAAACAATACAATTCCAATATACAATGTATACTATAGCCTACAACACAAGGTACATTAAGGGTTTGATTGGTAAAACAAAAGCGAAACATTTGAACACAATGTTGTCGTACGTATGACAAATAGCAATGAAGCTCTACAAGCTCACAACTATTCCAATCATGGCATGCAGTACAGACAATTTGGACAGATTTTCACAAATTGTGCAAACTTGCCCAAAATAGGGATGTCAGGGTTAATTAACAAACTGTTAAACTGTGGGAATATAAAGAATATCAAACATATATGAGACGAGGTCAGAACGGCTTGAGGGGGAATATCAAAAGCAGATCAGAGGCATGAGTCAATCCCTGAATATATACTGTAGGATTTATGTGCGGTTTCATCAACTCGGGCCAGGGCCAAAAAAGCCAAGAAATAAATAAAAGAAAGCACAATCAGCTGATTGCAGTGACAGGTGATCCCGAGTATGAACACATAGTCAGTGAGGACGTCTTTAGAGTAGACCCCCTCCCCCCCCCCCCCCCCCCCCCCCCCCCAATTTAATGCAAACCGACTCCATCTGGCACTCTGCAGTCTTACGTAATGTGGTTGAAATGGGTTTCCTTCAGTCATCAGCAGAAGTGTTTGCGAGCAACATCAATACACTTTTTGACCATTACCGCAGTGCAACAGCACATGGTGTTCCAAATCACATTCCCTGGCAGGGCGTGATCCCTCGCATATGGGGCCTATAGGGTTCAAAGACGGCCCCGCATCATCGCAGAAGCCTCTGCCAGGCCAGAAATCCTACAGGCATGTTTGCAAAGGCTGGCCAGGGGTTACAGAGGGTAGCACGTGTGGCTCATGCTGCCGTTCAAGGATCTTTGTGTGGGGATTGACAACGTTGAAGATGGCTCAGAAGGAGAGAGAAAGAAGCTCATGGATGTGTGTGGGGGTTAGACAAGGTGAGGTGGAGAGAGGGGAGAGAGTTCTACCGTGGCCCAGAGAGGGAGACACAGAATATTAAAGGGACACTTGACACTTCACCCTTTTTGCAAAAAAAATATATGTTAATGACGTTTAGAAGATTTAGAACACTTTCCTGGGGGTCTTTATGTGTGTAATTGGTGGTTTTAGATAGTTTAGATTTTAGCAGTCCAGCCCAGTGTCTCTGATGTCATGGACACTGGACTCACTTACTTCCTGGACTACATGTTGTCTCAGTAAGACAGCCCTCCCCCTATCCACAAGGAGGAGCAGTGCACCAAAGCATTATGGGAATTGTAGTACAGGAAGGAAGTGAGCCCAGTGTCCATGACATCAGAGACACTGGGCTCATTGCTAAAATCAAAAATATCTAAAACCACATATTTCACACATAAAGACCCCAGGAAAGTGTTCTAAGTCTTCTAAACGTCATGGTGAAGTGTCCCTTTAACGCTACAGTACAGTATGTAGCTTATATGTCTTTTGTCCCGTTCTCCCGATGGAGATACAGTAGTAGGTTAACCGCAATTATGTCCAAAGTGAAATAAAGATAACGTCGAATCTAGTGTAATCCTGTGCGGCGTCTTCTTCACATAAACTGTATATGGTATTATTGGTTGACCAGGTTCAGAGAAGTGGTTCTCGATGTGGGGTTCCAGGTCCAAATGGATGGACCCTTGGGCAGGTCTATATCTCAGAGGGTGTAAAAATGGATCCATTTGGTTCCATTTTGTACTCCCTCAAGAGTTCTGGTGGTGGTCATTGAAATGAAAAATAAGATGATAAAACGTTGAGAACCACTGGAGTACAGACACCACCTCCGACCACTACACATTGTAATGTTCTATACCGCAAAGACATGGTTAAGTAATGTTTTAATAATTCAAACAAGTCCTTTAAGGGTAGCGAGAGTGGGGGAAGTCAGACAGAGTGGTGAGGGGATGCCCTGAGAGGGAGAGAGAGAGAGGGAGAGAGAGACCCCCACACACACACAGAGAGAGAGAGAGACCCCCACGGAGCTCCAGTTAGCTTAGCCTGCAAACCTGTTTCTGATCAGCACATTCCATTTGCATGGAATCACAAAGCTTTTCTCCTGCCAGCAATGACTGACACACACACACACACACACACAGAACTTCTCATTATGCACTGTTGCATTTCGCGTTTACAAACGTCCCCCACACTCCGTGAGGGGGGGGAGGGGGGGGGGTCTCTTCACAATTGCGACATCTTGATATTCAAAACATTTCTATCTTGTCACTCCGCTATGGTGAGTTTATTTCACATCCCCACCGGGTTGCTCTATCCAGCTTCAAAAGACTGCTCCCATGATGTCCAATTGTCAACACAATAGGCTTCAAATTTCCATCCGAGACCAGATTCTACAAAAATGTCTTCTAAATCATGACAGCTTTCTGGAATGTTTCTATATCATTGGTTATCAAGCTATATTTCATGTCAAGGACCCCAACAATTGGCCGCCGACCCCATCTGAAAATATTTTGCTCCAGGGAACCCATTAGAAGCAAAGATATGTGTTAAAAACGTTCGCTGTGAAAAGCTCATAGCGCAGTATACCGAGTGCCGTGCTACAAGCTTGTAGATCTGCGATTTTTCAACAGCTAAAGTTTAAAATAGTGCTTAAAGTGGTAAAAAGAAAGCTATAGGCTAAGGTGACACAGATGCGTTCCCATCCTGAATGGGGTAATGTCTCCACAACAGCAAATAAATCACCACTAAACCGTGGCATAACATTTTAATTAACACCGATTTGAGTCGTAACAAAAGGTAGGAAATAAAATTACAAAAAGGCATCAAACACTCTGTAGAATTCACAGTCTGTGGGTACTACTGTATATGAAGGCACATTGTGTACTTTTTAGGGTGCATGGGGATTGTCTCGTGTGAAAAAAACGGCTGCAGTTTAACCCCCTGTTGGCCAGGGGTCGCATCCGCCTGCTGCAATCCCGGGGAAAAAAAGTTGGACCTGGTCCCTCTGCAGCCAAAGGCTATAAAACATTTCAGGGCTGCTCCGTGACAAAGGGCTTGCAGAGTGTGCTGGAGTTATTATGGAGGCACCGGAGTGGAGAGGGGCTGAGCGATGGCCATTTGGCTAACACGGTCAAGGCTAATGTCAAGTAGCAGCCCCCTCTCTCCCCCGCGGTGTCCCCCCATACCACACGAACATCTGCACTTTCACCTCTTTTAAAAGGAAAGAGCAGGGTGAGCACAGTGCTCTCAAATTGGACTTGGGAATGGGGGGGAGAAAACGTCTCCGGGGGGCCGGGAGACATTCCTAAGAATATCACAGGGTTTAATGCGCTTCATAAACAAAAAAGCACTTCGTTGAATCCTGGATGCGATCACATTTCTGCCAAAAAAAGAGGACAAAATCAAACTGGTGTTGCTACAAGTGGCATGTATACAATACAAATCCATCGATACAAATAAAATAACCACAAATACATTATATACATACATATGCCAAGGTTTTAGTGTGTGTGTGTGTGTGTGTGTGTGTGGTTTCTTTTTGGTCTGTGGTATTGTTATGGACTCCAAAATCAACACGGGGATTTAAAATTGATTGCTTTGCCAACAGTATCATTCATTCGACAGACATGCATAGTTGGGTTTCCATCACTGGAATGTCCTTTGTCCTTTTTTTTTTTTAAGAGGACATTTTGTACCGAAGTGTCCTTGCATCTACCACTGTGAGTACACACAACTATGTCTAAAGCTTTTTAAACACAATTCGCAATAACAGTCATCTCCAGCTAAATGTTCCTACGTTTACTTTAATTTATCTCTTTAGCCTGAATATTTTCTTGCATGAAGGTTTCAGTCAGTTTCATTCACCTTCACCTACAGTACATTGGATTGTCCACGGCTCTCGGCGCAAGCTGGCCTAATTTCCTTTCAAATGTATTCAACGAATAACAACAATAACATCTACTACACACACATCCTTCTTTTTTTTTTTTAGACGTTTACCAGGTGTTACAGCATTACCCGTCCTGGTGGCGGGCCATGACCCCCCGTTAAGCATAGTGCAATCACGAAGCAATCACATCTCAAAACCGTGTGCAGGTCAGTGTATATGCAACATCATGGCAGATCTCCTGCCTCATAGAAGAAGTCAAAGACAAAAAGTGATCAGTGGTTTGTTCTTTGTTTTGCATTTTTTCCTCTCAATCCATTTCCCTCTCCTCCTACTCCTCCTCCTCCAAATGATATTCCACGGTAATATCCAAAGGTTGTTAAAGGGGGGAGGGGGCTTAAAAGTGAGAGTGGGCGCTCGGTGTTGAGAGATGAAACAGACAACTCTCCCAAGTCCTCTACTGGGTTCACTTCACAGTCCACTCGCTTATCTCCGTACCAGAGTCTTGTTTATATACACTTCAGTGTCTGTTTCTGTGTGTGACCTGACCCCTGCCGAGGGGGGACGGGACGGGGGAGAGGGGACGGGTTAGGGGGAGTGGTTCACAACTTTTCTTCATTTCAGGGACCCCCGTTTGATATGCATTAGTATAGGCCACGTACTGGATCCCCATTTTATCTAGCAGGGACCCCAATCTATACACTGTAAAAAATATCCTCAGTGTTTATTTAACTTTTGAGAGTGTACAAATGTACAGAGAGTGTACAGAACAACGTGTATGTATACACTCTCAGAGTTATCCATTCGGATCCCCCCGCGGGCGTGGTGGTGCCCCCCCCCCCCTCCCCCCTGGGCCGAGATCCGACGCTGCAGAAACAGCGTTGGGCTAGGGGCACCCCGCCTGCCCCGCCTGCTTGTCGTGCGCCCCGGAGATCCAGTGGTAGCAGTCGCTGGCGTTCTTGTCGCTGGACGGCTGCACGGCGCAGCGCGTGCAGTAGACGATGCCCAGCGCCACCATCACCACCACGAAGATGCACAGGGGCACCAGGAGGCCCACCAGCAGCCAGCTGCTGCCGCCCTCCTTCTGCTCCCTGCCTTCCAGGCCGGCGTCGCCACCACCGCCCTCGCTGCCCTCGCCGCCCTCGCCCTCCTCGCCACCGCCACCGCGCGCCGGCACGGCGGTGGACCTGGGGCCGGCCTGGGAGGGCCGGGCGGGCTCCGGAGGGCTGGTGTTCTCGCCGTAGTCCTCCACCACCTCCACCCCGACCTCCACCACCCGCACGGGGAACCGGGAGATCGAGTCTGGATGGTCCACCTCCTCCTCCTCCTCCTCCTCCCCCTCGTACTCGGTGTAGTCGGGAGGAGGCGACGTGTCCGACGTGTCTGCGAGCGGCTCCGTGGGCGCCGCCGCTGCCGCGTCGTCTCTGGGTTTCTGAGCGGCCGGCGTGGGGCTGAACCACATGAAGTTCCAGGCCCCTCCGGAGATGGTGGTGGTGGGCTGGGCCGAGGGGCCGGTGGTGGTCTCCTCCTCCTCCTCCTCCTCGTCGTAATAGTCCGGGGTAGGGGTGATGGGCTCGGTGGTGGGCGGGGGCGGGGGAGAGGTGGAGGCCGCGGCGGTGAAGGTGGAGGTGGGCGTGGCAGCCCACGCAGACTGAGCGTTGCCCCCCCACTCGTGCCAGTCTGAGTCCTGCCTCCCGGTGTCCTCCTCCTCCTCCTCCTCCACCTCGGCCACCCGCCGTGTCGGGGTGACGGGCGCCGTGCGGATGACAGGCGGCTCGTCCTGCGGAGGGCTGGTGACCCAAATCACGTCCGAGCCCGGGACTTTGGGCGGGTCCGTCAGCCAGTCCAGGGACTCGTCCCCCTCCTCCATCCCCTCCTCCTCCTCCTCTGGGGGCCAGTCGGTGTGCTGCGGGGCCCAGTCGTAGACGGGGTCCTCGGGGTCCCACACGGGGTGTTGGGTGACCCAGGGGAAAGGAGGGGTGACGGGGACCTGGGGGCCGCCCTCGCCGACCTTGCGGCAGGAGAAGTGGTCCGACAGCAGCTCGTAGCCCACCTCGCAGTAGCACTCGAAGCCCCCCTCGTAGTTCACGCACATCTGCTCGCACGTCCCGGGTATCTGGCACTCATCCGTGTCCTGGCAGCGGCCGGGGTCCTCGGGCAGCGGGGAGAAGCCCAGGTGGCAGTGGCAGATGTGAGAGCCCAGCGTGTTCTCGCACGCGTGCTCGCACGGGTCCCCCATGCACTCGTCCACGTCCTCGCACTCCCCGTCCTCCCCCGCCCGGTAGCCGTCGCGGCAGCGGCACTCGAAGCTCCCCGGAGCGTTGACGCACAGCTGCTCGCACGGGCTCTGCAGGCACTCGTCCACGTCCACGCAGGCGCGCTCATCTGGCGCCAGCATGTAGCCCTCGGGGCAGGCGCAGCGGTAGCCGTCCGACAGGGGCAGGCACTCGAACTGGCAGGGCGCCCCGCGGCACACGTCGGCCGGCTCGCAGCTCTGCCCGTCCGCGCCCAGCAGGAAGCCGTCCGAGCACTCGCAGCGGGAGTGCTCGCCGTCCTCCCGGCAGAAGTGCTCGCAGCCGCCGTTGTCCTGCCCGCACCAGTCGTGCGACGCGGGCGCGTCGGTGCAGAGCGGGGCGTCCCGCGACCAGCCCACGGTCCGGCCGTCCTGCCTCAGCACGCACAGGACCGACTGCTCGTCCCTGGTGTCGGCCGGGCAGGGCACGGTGGCCCTGGAGCCGACGGGCGCGTGCGTGAGCAGGCTGCTGAGGAGGTTGAACGGCGTGAAGTAGAGGGCGTTGCCGCCGCCCTCGCCCCACAGGGCGGGGCACATCCCCTTGTAGGTGTAGCGGCACAGGTAGCCGTCCACGGGCACGGAGCAGGCGCCGTCCAGCCACTTGAAGTTATCGAGCCGCTCGTGCGCCTCCGTGCTGTGGCTCATGACCACACAGCGCGGGACGGAGCAGGTGTTGGGAGAGTCCTCGCGCTGCCAGTTGGTGTACTCCGTGTCCTGGTCGCCCGTGGTCCAGGAGAAGCCCCGGAGCGGGCGCGAGGCGGTGCACTGGCGCGGCTGGCGCTGCAGCCCGATCCACACCCGCAGCGCCCGGGACGCGCCGCGCGGGGAGGAGCGCTGCGTCTCCACGCCGGCGAACAGCTCGGCGACGGTGTCGGCCTCCGCCTGGCGCTTGATGGTCGCCAGGTTGCCCCCTCGCTCCTTGCAGGCTCGCCAGGCGTCCAGGAAGATCTTGCGCTCGAAGTAGACCACGAAGCAGCCGTCCTCGTTGCACAGGGCGTCCGTCTCGCGCAGCTCCTGCGCCAGGACGGGTGGGGGGACGCCGCCAAATGAGGACAGCAGAGAGGTGAAGAGGAGAGCAGCTGCACAGCGCAACACAGAGCCCATCCTTCATTCGCCACCGACTCGCTCTCTCAAACTTGGATCTTTCTCTCTCTCCCTTTCTCTATATGTTTAACTTTCTTTGCCTTCTTTATCCCTCTGCCTGTACAAGTACAAGGTTTTTCCAGCAGTATAGTTTCTTCTTCTTCTTCTGTTCCCAATCTGAACTTTCCTCCCTACATTTGGACTCGTTCCTGCCGTCTTTCTCAGCTTCGTGCTCCTCACTCTACTCAGCTGAAAGAGTTCTGCACTGGAGTTGAGTGTTTGCAGATTGTCCCCAGATTTCGGAGGGAGGGAGGGAAGGAGGGAGGGAGGGAGGGAGGGAAGCGAGGGAAGGGAAGGGATGGAAGGAGCTGAAGGGGGGTAGGCAGAAGGGGAAAGAGGGAAGGGAGTTTTGGGAGAATTATTCTTGCCGTTTTTGGAGGACGTAGAGCAGTGGGGGCTCTGTGTGTGTGTGGGGGGGGGGGGGGTATGTGTGCATGTGTGCGTGTATGCGTGCGTGCGCATGCGTTGTGTGTGTGTGTGTGTGTGTGTGTGTGTGTTGTGTAAGAGTGCAGGGGGGGTTGCGGGAGACGCACTGATACAGTACATGCATTTCTCTCTCTTTCAGAGCGTGTCGTATGGTTTTCATAAGGCCGTTTATGGAAATGGTCTGGTACTCTGCCATTGTGCCCTGCAGGGCGCACACACACACACACACACACAAACGCATGCATACAGTACTGTACACACACATAAACAAATCCTGTTATGGCACTTTTCCTTTGTGCAACAAAGGAGAGAACAATCAGACAAAGAGATGTCTTCTATCCAACAATCTATCCGTCATTTGCTGTTTCACCCGGCTCTCTCTCTCTCCCTCTTTTTTTCCATTTGCCGCACGCACATACACATACACACACATACACATACACATACACACACACACACCTTCTTCAGTGTGACTATAGCTGCCAGATGTGTCAGATTCCTCTGATGTGAAATGTCTTCTTCGGTTGTCCGAGGGATGCCGTTGTACTGTAGGTTATGGAGTGTTTCAGAGAAAGCTTACATCTCAACCTGCCGTGACGCTCTCAAGGTCCCTCTAGCTTTGTTTGACAGATGTGTACTGTACATGTATGCAACTATGCATGTGTGTGTGTGTGTGTGTGTGTGTGTGTGTGTGTGTGTGTGTGTGTGTGTGTGTGTGTGTGTGTGTGAGATAGTCTCTTTGCGTGCTCTGAGTCTGTGTATCTGTTCATGACAATGAAAATTATGATTCCGTTTCTGTAATAATAACTCATCTCTCAAAGCAACACAAGACTGCTGAGAAAATAGGCCCTTCTGACGGACTGCAGCCGCATGTTGACATGAAAAGATCCCTCGCCACATCTATGTCACTCTGAAACAACACTTGCTGCACACAGAGGCCAGAAACAAGACGCCGATACCTGCTCCAAAAGGTTTACAAGCCGTGCTAACCCGCCATGCTATAATAACTCTCATATCGCGGCAGGGGCGGAGGCAGTGAAAGTTGCCCAGAGGTCACTGGTGCGCCGGCGAGGGCCTCTGGGTTTGCTGTGAAAACACAGGCAGGATGGTGAAACGGAGGCTTGTGTTTCAAGGGACGGGGGAGGTTCGTGGGGGTGGGGGATAGGCGTGGGGGGGATAGGAGTGGGGGCGGGTCGCTAGTCTGCAGAGGAAGTAGCAGGAGCCGATGTGAGCTCACAGTAAATGCAACTCTGCCAAGGTTGGCAGCATCAAAACTATAGCCGACACATGCACGCACGCACACTATACTAGGACATGTCGAGGAAATTCTGAGAAGTAAACATTTAATAATATTCCTTGCCTATATGTTGAGTATTTTCTCCATGTGGCTGTATTCTATATAGTATATTCCCCAGAGAAAGTAACCTTAGGATTTTGGACTCTAGCGAGAACTCACATGGTTATTTACGTCCTTTGTTTGCTCAGCTATGATTCGCATTGTCCTGAGACAGCAGCCCTTAATCTGACCTTATCAATCAACAGACGCTCATGTGACATGCAACATGTATGCTATACGTATACTGAGTCCTATCAGCCTGAGTTGTAGCTATAGGTGGGCAGGCATAAAAACTGTGAAGCCCAGTTTGCTCGTCGAGCCAGACTGCATGGGGACTTCCCATTGCATTTCTCTGCTCCGTTACCAAAGTATATATAATCTCTCGTGCATTTAGACTCTGAACTTTTGTCTCTGCCTTATTTTGTCTGTTTGTTCTGACCAAGCCCAATTCAGATTTCCATCACAGACGTCGACATTTTTGCACAGCAATTTGTTTTATTATATTTATTTAATGATAATGCAGACATCCTCATTTAAAACGATGAATTACAGAATCATCGGGCGCGTCGGTGCAGAGCGGCGCGTCGCGCGACCAGCCCACCGTCCGGCCGTCCTGCCTCAGCACGCACAGGACCGACTGCTCGTCCCTGGTGTCGGCCGGGCAGGGCACGGTGGCCCTGGAGCCGACGGGCGCGTGCGTGAGCAGGCTGCTGAGGAGGTTGAACGGCGTGAAGTAGAGGGCGTTGCCGCCGCCCTCGCCCCACAGGGCGGGGCACATCCCGTTGTAGGTGTAGCGGCACAGGTAGCCGTCCACGGGCACGGAGCAGGCGCCGTCCAGCCACTTGAAGTTATCGAGCCGCTCGTGCGCCTCCTTGCTGTGGCTCATGACCACGCAGCGCGGGACGGAGCAGGTGCTGGGATAGTCCTTGCGCTGCCAGTTGGTGTACTCCGTGTCCTGGTCGCCCGTGGTCCAGGAGAAGCCCCGGAGCGGGCGAGAGGCGGTGCACTGGCGCGGCTGGCGCTGCAGCCCGATCCACACCCGCAGCGCCCGGGACGTGCCGCGCGGGGAGGAGCGCTGCGTCTCCACGCCGGCGAACAGCTCGGCGACGGTGTCGGCCTCCGCCTGGCGCTTGATGGTCGCCAGGTTGCCCCCTCGCTCCTTGCAGGCTCGCCAGGCGTCCAGGAAGATCTTGCGCTCGAAGTAGACCACGAAGCAGCCGTCCTCGTTGCACAGGGCGTCCGTCTCGCGCAGGTCCTGCGCCAGGACGGGTGGGGGGACGCCGCCAAATGAGGACAGCAGAGAGGTGAAGAGGAGAGCAGCTGCACAGCGCAACACAGAGCCCATCCTTCATTCGCCACTGACTCTCTCTCTCTCAAACTTGGATCTTTCTCTCTCTCTCTATATGTTTAACTTTCTTTGCCTTCTTTATCCCTCTGCCTGTACAAGTACAAGGTTTGTATGAGTATACTATATTCCCCCAGAGAAAGTAACCTTAGGATTTTGGACTCTAGTGAGAACTCACATGATTATATTTACGTCCTTTGTTTGCTCAGCTATGATTCGCATTGTCCTGAGACGGCAGCCCTTAATCTGACCTTATCAATCAACAGACGCTCATGTGACATGCAACATGTGTCCTATACGTATACTGAGTCCTATCAGCCTGAGTTGTAGCTATAGGTGGGGCAGGCATAAAAACTGTGAAGCCCAGTTTGCTTGTCGAGCCAGACTGGGGACTTCCCATTGCATTTCTCTGCTACATTACCAAAGTATATATAATCTCTCGTGCATTTATAGACTCTGAACTTTTGTCTCTGCCTTATTTTGTCTGTTTGTTCTGACCAAGCCCAATTCAGATTTCCATCACAGACGTCGACATTTTTTTGCACAGCAATTTTTTTTATTATATTTATTTAATGATAATGCAGACATCCTCATTTAAAACGATGAATTACAGAATCATGATTTTATTTTTTTAAAAACAAGACAAGACTAACTCAAAAAAAGAAAACAAAAAAAACAAAAAACAACCCCCCCCCCCACTCACCCCAACCCCAGAAAGGTAAACTACACGGCTCTCATTATTGCACAGCAATTTTGTAAAATGCCATTTTATATCTAACCCTAGAGACTGAGTTATATATCGAGTTGTGTGCGAGTATCGCACGCCCCGACAAGAAGACCCTGCCATCGCAATGGTCCTCCTCACAATCTCACACACACACACAGACACACACACACACACACACACACATCTTGTTTCACACCCACCGGCATGCATGTGCCGACAGATTGGACCTCAGCCCAATGAAATGTAAGTCAACGGTGACCAGGCCATTCGTTCCCCTGCTGTGGCAGCAGTTAAACCACGGGCCGCTCAGCCAGCCCCGTTTACGACAGCCCGGCGTTTTGAGGTTAACCGTGTTTAATGGTCGCCATCACCCTCTAAACACTCTCTGGCTGTAAACCATGTAACAATCCGCCCCCCAACCCCACACACACACCCCCAGCTGTCTCCCAGCATCCATCAGTAGACAATGTATTCGACATTTTTACTTGAGTATATAAACCGGATTTTTTTGCATAGAAATTACAGCATCAAATTAGAACTAGATCAAAAGTATAGCAGATCCACAGCGCGGTGTGAGCTTCTATAGATCGGCTGCTTTATAAAATAACTTTAAGGTTTTTGTGGTTGGTATACGATTATAATGCTTATCTACAAAGTAGATCGCTTAACTTGTAATGAACGTTATTTAACAAAAGTATTAGCCTTTGTCTGAGTTGTATAGTGGAGTGGAATATAAAGTATTGAGAAATGGACCAGTAGTGAGGTTATATAGTAAATGTACTTTTAGTTTTAGGTAATCTTCATCACCGCCCATGCAGGGTCATGCCTCCAGACGTCTGTGTTCGAACAGACGAGCAATTATGTTCATGGGAAGCCATGATTTGTTTGCATGTGCTGGGCATGTGTGAACAACAAATAGGAAACTCACAGCAGCATTGTAACAATTTAATTAGATTATCCGGGGCACAACGACCTCTATTCAAAAGGATGTCTAAAGGCTGGCCACGTTATAATGGGATTCAAACCTTGCTATAGCGCATGCACTGAACTGAACACTATAGTTCATGGACATTATTAAGTCTACTCTACATGTGGGTTGCACTACTGACTCTTTCTAATACTGCTGCTTCTATGATTATTCCATGTGTCCTTTTGTTGTTGTACTAGGGGTGATTATCATCATCATATAATTAGTATTGCTGCAACGTCTGAGTCAGACACAAACAAAATACAAATTTGACACTTATACTGTCGGCATGGGAGCCTATATATCCTGTTTCTGTATAGCGTGAGGCAGCTTGATGTACAAGTACACCCCCTGGACATGACGCTAGTATAATGTCGCAGGGACTTAACCCAATCCAACTCTTGATGCTGAGTGCCAAGCAGGGAGGCACTGGGTCCCGTTTCTGGTATGACCCGGCTGGGGGTCGAACCCCAACCTTCCAAAGTTCCAGTCTCAGGGAGGACACTCTAATAACCACAAGGCCACTGGTTTACACAAGATGTAATAACAAAGAAACCGTGGATGAGTTGACTATGTCCCTGACAGATTGCGGCTACCTAAATATGATGGGAGTTCACAAACACATTACTTCTGAATTATGCGTCAGAAAACAGCCGTTCGAAAATATACTAACAAACCAAAAATTGTAAGCACAGCAAAAGATGTATATTTCCTTCATATAGGAATGGCCTTTTTGAAAACTATAAGCTATAGGAAAGACAGGGCAGAGACGTGCTTCACAGGTCAAACTGAGGACATTGCATGCAGTCTGCTGATTGTACCGCGGGGGCGCCTCAAACTGGAATTAATTGGACACACAATTGGACCATTAAGCTTGTGCTTCGGGGGAAGTTCATGACAATGTCATTTATTTGGAATAATAATAAATGCTAGCGATTATAACTTCTGTCCCAGGGGCAGTTTTAGTCTGTAAACTGGAGCAGATTTAACGGTAAGAGACATGTCTGTCCACAGATCATCTCAGTGGTCATACCGACATGGCAGCCATCTTGCTCTCACTTTAGGCGCTATGGATGTTATCAAGGGATACAGTCAGGAGCTCGTTCTGGTTCTACTGTATTCTCCTGTGACAATGTGCACCCCGTTCGACTGTTTCAGTGCATAGAATAATTATGCTAAATGAACCGTCATCAGGACCATGCAATGGGCCCAGTATGGACATTTTCCACATACTCACTGTTTCAGTATGTCATTATCAGCTATTGTGACGGGGGACAATGGTAATTTTTTGTGTCACTGATGTCAATGACGGAGGCACGCTGTGTCTGCCTGTCTGGTGGCCTTGAGCCGAGCGAGTCGCCGTGCCGAGCGTTGCGAAAGGCCACCAGACCCGACTCAGCGCCGTCCGAGTTACGTCCCGATAGGCAGAGAATAGTACTGCATATAATTAGTTTCCATGTGCCGACAATAGAGTTGGAAATGACACGTGACACCACAATGTCTAGTATGCCATGTATGGCCATATTGGCCGTATTCCAACGTCCTGATAACGGTTGATTTCGTCTATTTAATGCAGTGATAACGAGTGAATCGGCAGGTTGCTTCGCCTAATCGTCATTGTGGGGCCTTAAAGTTGCCGTTAACACAGGAGAATTGATTTGTCCAGGGCCAGATCTACCATATGGGTATACTTTGGGCACGTGACCAGGGGCCCTTGGGCATTAGGGGGCTCTAAATATAAGCTCCACAGAAATGTCCCGCACCAAATGAAATCCGAATGAAATAAATGGTGTCATTATTCATAAACTACAGTATGCAGGGCATAGTGGCAGTGGTATAAAGTAACTAAGTACATTTACTCAAGTACTGTACTTGAGGTAAATATTGAACTTTTTACTTCAGTACAATGATTAGAAAACTTTAGTTATACTTTAGCTGTTTGAAAATAGCCGATCTACAAGCACATGACATGAGCTTATATAAAATAATAGATAATATAATCTATATAATAATAGATCTGCTGTTTTCATAAGATTTTTATAGAGGGTTATAGGGTTACCTAAACTCTTATGTTTCTGCACCAAACCTTATGTTTCTGTATCAGTGGTGCTCAATATTTCATGCCAAGGACCCCAGAAATGATATGTAATATGCCCCCCCCCCCCCGTTAAAATGTTCACTCTGTAATAATATATACGGTATATATATATTCAAAGATTTGAGGCACATTTTCACGATTAAAAAAAAACAGACCTACAAGTTTGTAGCTTGTAGATCTGCTATTTTTAGCAGCCTACATTTTTTATACCAGACTTGAACTTGTAACAGACTATTTCTACTTTCATACTTTTACTTAGCAAATGTGAGTATACTTCCTCCATCACGGAGTATACTGTAATAGGGCATAGTGGTTAAGTGTCCTGCTTCGACACAAAGCCAATATAGAGGAGCCAGGAATCTTGCAATTCCAAGACGGCCGCTCCTGTGAGCTAGTGTCGTGCATAGATGGGAGCTAATTTACACCTCAGCAGAATTAAGCCTGATTTATATACCAAGAGTGCAAAAAATTCAGACCCGTCTGAACTGAGTGTGCTGTTGGTTGTCTGACTATTGGCTGTCGGACAACTGGCTGTCAGACTATTATATGTAGTCTGTACTGTACTGTATGCACCTGTGCATATGCTACACCATAGTCTGTACTGCACTGTGTTCTGTGCTGGTGTTACACTAAAAACTACTGGTGTTACACTAAAAACTCAGCTTCCCATCATGCACCTGTGCACAGTGTGAAGCTCAACAGAGCCACTTTGTCACCTGTTGGTACCCTAAACAGGGGACAGCACATTGCTGTTCCTTTGGAGTGGCTGCACCACTCAGAAAATCTGATTTCACAAAGCATTGCAGAAGCGGCATGTTGTGAGTTTGAAGATTGGCTAGTTTCCTGTCTGTGGCCAAAACGGTAGTCTTTCACACCATTAAGGGTCTCAGATTCCCTTCCGGGATCTGTGGAATTTTTAGTATGGTCCCACGCACAGTCTAGGACTGTACGTACACCAGCAATGAGTCATGTCTGGATGCTGGGAAGAGATACTCCCAGTAACCACCGTAAAGGATGGCCGGTTTAAATGCTCCAAGAATTAAGACCACTGAACAAGAATGGGGACATGATAAGAGTGCCCCGGGCCCTGTGACTTCACACAGGTGTGATTTTGTATTACTTTAAACACCAACCTGGCATTGCATTATGTACAGTGCTGTACGATACAAAAATAGGCATATGAAATAGTACTTGCACCAAACATCAGGCAAAAGGCTAAATGAACAGCTTCCATAAAGGGCCTCTTCCTCTGGCTGCTCTAGTCTCTCGCTTGCCCAAACAGACCTGACTGTCACCAGTTGCAGCCACCATTTTTAAGCAGATGATACCAAGAATACTCTCAGTAATTTGTATCAATTAACTTAAACAAGGCAAACTGTGTCCCATGTGTCATGTACAATTACATAATTTTACAAAATTACATATTTTCTTTTCATTTATATTTCCGGCGCCACTTCATTCACAAATGTACAATTAGAAAAACCACAACCTAAAACAAATAACACCCTCTTCTCCTCAGTAATTGGCACCTCCCAATAAACAGGAGGATTGCCAGCACGCACTGCAGACAGGTGACAGGTGACCAACAATCCATTGAACAAAAATGTTTAAAATCATTACAATGTCCATGTACAGTAATTCCTTCAGATACAGATATACAAATATGAAACACCCTCCACTCCCAAACAGTCACTTCCAACTAGTTCCAAGCTAGCCTGGGATCCACCTGCAGTATGCTTTCTATGGCATAGGCAGCTCCCGGCAGGATCCGTCAGGAGGATCTAGACGCAGCTGCACGACATGAGACTAATTCATTAGAGCAACAGAGAGAGAGGAGTGTGTGTATGTGTGTGTGTGTGTGTGTGTGTGTGTGTGTGTGTGTGTGTGTGTGTCGATTTAACAAAGGTGCAGACAATCAGAAATCAGCTGAGAGTGAGCGACTCGGTCCCAGACTTTTTTTTTCTCTGTGAAAATAAAAACGTCTGGGTTTCCGAGGCTACTTCCAAGCTGACCAGCGATTATATTAATCAGAATGAAGCAACTGTGTAATCAGAGTGTGTGCATTGTCCCTGTTGGTCTCTATAGGGCACGGGCTGCACCATGACAACCACTATGTAGAATGGAAAATGTTGGACCGTGTGCGTGCGTGCGAGTGTGCGAGTGTGTGTGTGTGTGTGTGTGTGTGTGTGTACACGTTTGTAGCTACAGTATCAGTAGTATACCATCAAGGGTCAGAGAGTATTTGTGCCCCGTGTGTACGTGCAGCGTTGTAAACCTACAGATTGCTCCATAATCCCACTTCAAAGCAAGCCTCCACTCTCCTAACTGACCTCACTTATGACCCCTTTAACGGAGCTGTAGCAACTCTTTGCCGTGAGACTCGTATCGTAATCTAGAGAGACATGATTTATGAAAGGTTCAACTGTGGAGTTTTCACCGCAAAATTCTGCTGTGTCATGTAAGCTATATAGCCAGAGGAACAGAATCCATTATTCGAAACGATAGCAGAGAGAAAACAGAAAAGCCGTTCATCCAAGGTTTACTGCGTTTACTGGTTTACCCCCTTACGATACCTCCCGCCCCTGCTAAAAGAATCCGCCCTGATAGTCCTCTCGTGTGATATGCAGTGCACACAGGTGTCGGTGGACATTGTCCACAGCTGCATAGTGGTGGTGTTATGTAGAATGCTCCGGCCACTTCAGTCCACAGACAGACACCCACTAGATCAAACCTGGCTCTCATTAGGGAATGAGGGCAGTAGGGACACTGAGGAGGGGCCAGAGAAATGGGGGCGGGGGGGTGACCACAGTGTCGGCTGAAGGAGGTCACGTGCGCTCCCCGGCGCCCGATAATACAAGTTTGTGTTTGTGCGAGTATACTCCAGGACTTTAACTGCAAGTACAAACTTGACACAGCAACATTCACTTTTTAGTTGAGTAATTGACAGGAGTATCATACTGCTAGTACTGGTCCCTGACGTCCGGCAACGGAAAATCTGGTCTGAGGCCAGAAGACTTTTGCCTCTATACTTCCTCTCTCCTCAGCAGGCTCACGACTCTGCCTCTAAACCCGGCAGTTTTTTTTTCTCCAAGAACTCCATTTTGACTGCAGTATGGAATGTTTATGTTGTTCCCTCCTAAATGCCGCGCATTAAGTACAGCATGTTGTTGCAGAGTGACGTGCAGTACATTAGGCAATGAGGCAGTGCAGCTGTGTTGGCAAATTGCTCTTGGGAATACCGAAACGGCTCCGTCCCGGGGCCCAGCATATTGTATCAACAGAGACTTCATTGAGCCAACTATTATAAGGATTGGCTGGCTCAGTGCCACATATTTTTAAGGTCCTCCGGTTAGGGCCATTATGAACTTAATACTAATAGATCATTCTCTCTTCCGTATCAATTTCCATTTCACTACAACAAATTCAAAACCCATCCATAATAATGCTGGTGGCATACTGGTTTTAACTCGGGATTATCACCACACACGTAACTGTGTCTGTACACATTGTCTGTACACATTATGCCAACCTCTCCTGGGAAAATCTCCCATGCCAATATGATAACGTTTTTAAAATGTGGTGTTTCTGTACGTGAACTGCTGTAATCGGCTCTGACTGAACTCTCTTCCATCTCAAAATGGCTCAAGTGACCAGAAATATAATCTTTCCTCCACTTTGGAAATTTCCCAACAAACTGAAAATGCAACAACTATAGATCGCTTTTGACCAGCAAAAAGTCCTATCTTTGTGAGTGTAGGCTACATCTGAACTTCTCACATACCGGCAGTTATTTAAAGTACGTTTACAGTAATTTACGTTTAATAATGCACAAAGCCAAGGTCTATTTTTACACACTAAATGAATTTAACACCAAGGATTTATTTATACTATGCACCAGGTTATTGCAGGTTTTCCACATGCTTGGGCATGCACATCTGTGTAAATTGACAGCTTTAAGTATGATGTGTCCGACAGCTTTCAGCAACGCACAGGGGTCCTGCTGAAATGAATTTGCAACATTGCAAATTCGTTGTGTTTGTGCATTGCACACGGTCATACATGAAATGACCTCACCATATGTCAGGTCTGGTGAGGACGATGACGTACAAAAGGATTTGTGGATTCTGGAATACTTGGCAGCCGATACACAAAAGTCACAGACGTGTGGGTTTTTCCACAAAACCACAATGGCAAAGAATCATTTAGCTAAAGCTGCAGTCATTTTAAGATTTAACCACATAAACCTTATATACTTGGTGGTCCCCCAAGGGACCCTCCTTTTGTCCCTCTATGCACCCGAACACGTCAACAAAAATTTGCCGGTTTACAATCTCACAATGTTTGCTATTTTTGCTAATGTTCGCCTACTTCTGACAAATGTTCACCTATTATGACCAGAAATAGGGACACTAAAGGGTTCAAGTGGTCGAGTAAACCGGGCCAAATAGAGTCCTGACGTAACTCGCTCATCTCCTGGTTTGTGGAAGTAATTTCTCTATGGAGAACAACATTGGGTCATCTTAAAAACCGTCTCATATAAGAATTGCGGTCCAAAAATAAACAGTCGGTCTCAGAGATGTTGTCGGGGGGGGTGTCTCTGTATCGTTGAATTGTGATGGTGTGTTCTTTTAGTGGAGTAAACAACTAGACGTACAAACTAATCCCAAAGGCAGATGTCTGTGATTGAATGTATCTGTTACCATCTCAAATCCATGGGAGACATAATCCCATCCCATATGGAACTCATCATGTTAAAACAAACGGCAACATTAAAACAAACACTAATAATAATAATTTACAACCACTATCAGCACCCCGGGTCACATTCCAAAAAAGTACGTAATGTACTGTCCAAAACATTCTGTCAAAGTTTACATTCTATTAGTCAGGATTCATATTTTCCACTGTATCAGTGGTGCCTGGAGAGTTGGTTTGTTGGACATTCAGATCCCTCTGGCACACTGGACCACACTGAGGACACGAAAAGGCGCATCCGTGGGGTCCAAACTAAACGTGCTCCCTCAGTTTGTTGACATTTCAGTGTGAACAGGGCGCCTGGTGGCTCCTTGTGAGTTGCGAGTATTCGAGTTCGAATCCAACTCTGGTAATATTTAATTTCTCTCTGACTCTGACCTAAGTGCATCTCCTGTCTCCCTGCACTAAATGAAGTCTACAACATATAGCTGTTTATCAGCTATGCTTGAATAGGCAAATAAATCTAAAAACAAATTCACCATAATATTTTATTTATCATCCAGTAGGTTTCCACCTTACCCGCGAGTCGTGATGCATTGAGTGTAAGTGTTAGTGTTTTGGCAGTTAAACCAACAAACAACCCCACTTGTAAGTCTGGAATAGTACCGTGTTCTTGCTCAAGCAAGCACATTAATAATGGACAGCGATAGGAGTGTGAGGCTGAATACATTAGGTTAGCCTATCTGCATTGCAGGCGTCCAGAGCTTAGGTTGTATCCCTCCCCAGTGCACATCAGGACAACAGGACTTATCTCTGCCCGCCTTCATTTCTATTATGAATTACACAGTAAGACAGAAACAGACAGCTTAGCCAACAGCCAAGACGCACAGAGAGAGAGAGAGAGAGAGAGAGAGAGAGAGAGAGAGAGTCTCCGTTTAGCTGTGTGTATACCTTACAAATTACCCTACAAGAGAGAGAGAAGGGCAGGGGGGGAAATAATTGAACAGAAGGTGGAAAAACAATTACAGACTTTCACAAAATGCACAGCCGTCCAAGAAACTACTTTATCCAAATGATATTTTTTTAGGTAGCCTATTGTAGAAGATGCACTATACTTCCTCATGTTGTAACAGTGACACAAAATTGGACATTTAATGTCCAAGACAGGAAAAACGTACAATTTTAGGGTTGTTAACATCTTAACTTCCATCTTAAACCGTAGACAGTACATGCTTGACCAGGGTCTCCCATGAGGGCTCTATTTTGGTCCCATACTTTTTTGTCCAAAATCTACAAGCTCAAACTGAACTTTGCTACTTTCACAGGATATCCAACTATTGACATGCCCATCATAGACACACTGTGGTTACAATTTCAAGTTCCAAGAGGCAGTGTTTATGTTCTGCCTGCATGATAAAGGAAAGGTGCGATCGGCAGCATCTGTGTCCCATCCAAAGTGACACTTTGGAAAAGCTGTGTTACACAGATCCGCTGTGGTGATCCTATAACTACACAAACGAGGGTTAAATCCTTCAGAGCCAATGTGAAGGCAGCACGTAGAACAAATTAGAAGATGTCAAACATGGACGCGATCAGGCTTCATTCACACAGTGCCAGGGTATATGTGCCAAGAATACAGGCTGCAGACCAGGGCAGGCGCCAGGCTGTAATTGAATTGATATATTATGAATTCATTCTAGTCAGTTCTCAACCTTTTGATCCAATGAACAACAATGTGTGTCCCTATGTCTGTTTAGGCTCCCCATGTCTGTTTAGGGTACCAACGCGATGCACACATAGATTAGACGCACCAGCCGAAACAACGGTCTGACATGCGGTCAAACATGCGCTGCTCCCGTGCTTGCGGTTAGGTTTCTGGTTCAAGAGGTAGGTTGTCGGCCTAATGACAGTCGGACCAATAGCATGTCTAAACTAAAGCCTGTACCCGTACCAGCAGGTGACAAAGTGGTGCTGTTGAGCTTCACACCTTGAACAGGTGCATGATGGGAATCTGTTTTTTTTTTTGGGAAGCTGAGAGCCGACAACCAATACTCAGCTCAGACACATCACAGTCAGAACTGCAGCCTCACTCCCAATCTTCCACCGTAGTCTGAAAACCCACCTCTTCAGACTCCACCATGGCCCGTAGCACTTGCCCTAGCCTAGCCCTTTATGTAGACTTAGATAGTAGACTTAGGTTAGCATTGTTATTTTAGACAGACTTATAGCTCGTTACGTAGACAGCACTAGAATTGCATTTTATGTAATCATAGCACTTTATAGTACACACATATATATATTGTATAATATATAATATAGTATAGTATGTATAGTTGACATAGATACTCCACTGTTACGTTCTTAGTTTATACATGATTCATGATAACTACTTTTGATATATGTGATGTATGACATGCTTTTTGTTTTTGTAAGTCGCTCTGGATCAAGAGCGTCTGCTAAATGCCTAAATTGTAAATTGTAGACAACCAATACTCAGCTCAGACAACCAATAGTCAGACAACCAATACTCGGACAACCAATAGTCAGACAAGCAATAGTCAGACAGCCAATAGTCAGACAACCAATACTCGGACAACCAATAGTCAGACAAGCAATAGTCAGACAGCCAGACAACCAATAGTCAGACAACCAATAGTCTATCAGTCAGACAACCAATAGTCAGACAACCAATACTCGGACAACCAATAGTCAGACAAGCAATAGTTAGACAAGCAATAGTCAGACAGCCAGACAACCAATAGTGAGTCGACACCCGCATCATCTCACCAAGTTCATTTGTAGCGCGTCTAGTGCCACTGAAGGCAATTTACGTTACTTTCCATCTGAGTGAAATGTGCAATCAGGAGTCTTGTGAGTCTCCAAGTGAATCATAACAACATGCTTGCTTACTTACTTACGCCTGACACCCCTACTGGGGTATAGGCCGTGGACAAGGGTCCTCCAGAGTTCTCGGTCACTGGCGTTCGTCTCCATCTGCGACCAGGTGCCTCCCAGCCTCTTGGTGTCTGCCTGGAGATCCCGCCGCCATGTTGTTTTTGGGCCGGCCTCTGCTTCTCTTTCCCTGAGGGTAACAACATGGCATCAACATTATCTCCACCTAGTATGCCCATAGTCACTTAATTATACCTCTACAGTACACAGTCAATTGTGTGGTAGTGGTTAACTGAGCCTATGTGTCTATGCAGCATGTGTCAAACATAAACACGTCGCGCGTCAGCTAACTTATACCAATAAACATGGTTAATATGACATATGGTATCAGTGTTATTTCTTCATTCAAAAGCATGCCAACACATTACACAGCATAAGAGCGGCGATGGAGCAATCGGTGTAAGTGTAAATCTATTTAAAGCGCTTTGGATAAAAGCACTATATAAATGCACCAAAATGACTTATTGTCTCCACCAGGCCGAAGGCATGGAGAGAGAGAGTACATTTTGCACTCCGTCCGTGTGCGAGTCCGTGTGCGTGTGTGTGTGTGTGTGTGTGTGTGTTTTCTATCAGTTATCAACAAACCAGAGATCACTCTGCCACTTGAAAGCGGAAAAGCTTTCAAGACTGTTGAACCCATCATCGATTGAATGCCCAACCTTCAAATCACCACATGGAGTGAGCTAGCGGCCTGATTGAACTGGATGACACTTGGCTGATTTCCAAATAGCCTGTGTGGCCCTAAGGAACCCTATGAAGCCTTGAATTTGTGGAGATTTGGTTTTCGTCGCATTCCTAAGCCAATCATTTGATGACAAAGAGTTTCCATTACCGGAGCCAGTCATCAAATCAGTGGTTTTCAAACAGCCAGTGGACCTTGAGGGGGTTCCAGGTGGTCCCCAGCTAAATGACGGAGATTTGGTAACCAAATGGACCCTTATTAGACCCTTATTTTATGCTCTCAAGAGTTAAATTATTGTTAAATATCTGCATTACTTAATTTACAAGAAGGAACTGTAGACAATATCTTATCCGACGATAACAAAATGGTTTTTTTTTGTTTGTTTTTTAATTGCGAGGCAACATCTAATAGTGGTCCGTGGCTCAAATGCCAAATAAAGAATGGGCCTTGATATGAAACGGGTTGAAAACCACTGATCAAAGTGACATGTGACAAAAACAATAGAAATGTCCATGAATTCAAGGCTTCATGGGGTGTGTAATAGATTTTTTTGGGGTGAACTACTCTTTGGATATTTTCAAATGGCACAGAAGAGATTTCATTTAACGGTGCAATAGCCAAGGTTTGCAGACATGCATACCGTATATACTAACCACACACACACATCCACCCACCCTCCTATACAGTGGGCGTTCAGACACAAAGAGGTATGGAGCTGTGTTTGCTCACTTTGCATACTCCATTCCTCCTCCCGTCTCTCTCTCTCTCTCTCTGGGTGTAAGCACATTTAAGCCACAAGAAACGCCTAGCCCAGCCGTCTCTTCCGGGTTTTTAAACAGCTGGTGGATGAAATGACGTATACACGCGAGGCTGCAACTTGACGCGTCGGCCAAAAACTAAAACGCTTTTGCCGACGTTGCAAGTTGAAGCCACGCACGAGCTGCATTTCCATCCACCGGCTGTTTAAAACCCAGGAAGAGACGCCCGGACTAGGCGTCTTCTTGCCGTGTATATGTGCCCACGCCCTCTCTCTCTCTCTCTCTCTCTCTCTCTCTCGTCATGCATCTGTCTTTGTAATCATCTGAGCTAGCCTGCCTGCTCCATGAACCAGTTAACTCTTCTTTATCTAGCTTCCTCTGAGGTATAGGAGCCAGGACAGGAGGAGAAGGGCTGTGACCTCTCTCTCTCTCCATTTTATCCGCCCTTGTCTTTGCATTGCGTTGTGCCGTCCTGATGGAGCTAGCATCTGTCCACATTCTGTCTGTATAAGCCCTCCTCCTCACGTCTATATCCCCCAGTCCGTTACGGCTGCTTATCATTCAATCGTGTCTCTCTCTCTCTTAGGGCTGGACAACATAATGACATTGATCATTTATTCATCTCTTGTAATCGTATAATGGGATGTCTTTTGATACTGTGAAATGTGATGAAAGAAATGTACTTTCCATTACCATGAACCTTGTGAGTCCTGAGACATTATGCTTCACTGTGCCTCCGTTTGTTTCTCCCTCCCTTCCCTTCCACCTATCTCTCGTCTCTTTTCTTCTCGTATTCATCTCCTCACTATACAGCACAAGAGACTTGGCGTCGGTCCATGTCTTGGCTTTCACAAAGAGGAGCCAAAACTAAATTAATGGAGACCGACTGAAGCACTGGGGAAGGCTATAGAAAAGAGACGCATTGTTGAGATGAAACCCACTAGAAATAAGAGCTCTGGTTCACCGTGGAGAAAAGACCACTTATTTATTTATTAAACATCAGGTTCAGGTTCATTTTTACAAAGTGAGTGCAGTTAGAACATTCCCATTGCATTTTATGAGAGGCAGGGTTCATGTGCTTGCCGGCCTGCGTGCGCATGGTGGTGCTTATCAGTGGGACGTCGTCTGTTAAGGCGTCTATAGGCTTAATTGTTTGATAAAGTTTATATGACTTACTTACTTGACTTAATCCTCTTTACCCCGTCGAGGGGCATAGGGCGTCCACCAGAGATCTCCATCTCACTCTCTTCTGGGCCTGCGCTTTTGCTTCCTGCCAACTCAATTCCAATGTCCTTTAGGTCCTGGAGAGTGGAACGACTGCTTGGGCCAATCACCCATCCAACCGTAAAAAAACGATTACAGAATCTGAAACCAGAAGAAACCAAAAGTTTATATACTAACTTCCAAATGTTTGGGACATAACCACTGAACATTCTGTGAAAATAGCCAAACTACAAGCTCACAACACGTCGCAATATGCCACAAATATGCTTACAAATTAACTAACTTAAACTATTTTCACTGATCGCTTGACTTTTTCCTTTAGGCCGTTTTCAAGTCTTTATTTTTTAGGGACAGTGGCGGGACAGGAAATAGCAGGAGAGGGAGACAGCTGACATGCAGCAACGGGCCTCGGGTCATATTTGAACTCGGGCTGGCCGCAGCCCGAGTTCAAAGCCTTGATATGGTACAGTATGCGCTCTAGGTCAGTCACCAAAGCACCCCGAACGTTCACCTTTTATGACATACCCATAATAGAGGCCCAGGAAATGATTCTCCATTCATTTTCTCCATAGGCTTTTCAAAAAGTATTTATTTAAAGACGGTTACGCCGCGGACAAAGCCAACTCGGATCGTGACAAATGACACAATGTTTTGGGCCGATCAAATCATTTACAAGAAGAAAAACAAAACAAATAGTGTTGTCTCCTGCCTTTATTTTCTTCTTTCTAATGATTTGATCGGCCCAAAATATTGTGTTCATTGTCATGATTTGTCACGATCCGAGTTGGCTTTGTCTGCGGCGTAACCATCTTTATATAAATACTTTTTGAAAAGCCTATGGGCCACTCGCCGTTCTGAAAGGGGGCGGGACTGCGATATTGGGACGCTAACGTTCATGTCAAGCTGACATTATAATGGCATCCGATGGCAGGGTCGACTCAGGCAGAAGGCAGAAGTGTTGCTAGCAAGCAATATCTCAAATGCCCGTGTGGGATCCAACACTGTTTCCAATTAGAGGCCAGGTAAGTAAGTGATGAGTCATTCAACCTTTTCAATAAACACTGGCTTTATTGCCAACGGAGCAATCGACACCTGATCTCACGGCTTCCGCTCGGAGACACGTCACCGTCTATAAATTCCGCCCTCAGTTTCACCAGGCAGGCACATGGTGAGGTGACCGATAGCCAGGCCAGGAGGTCAGGCATATTGGGGGTGGGGGGTGAGGGGAGGTTGGCTTAGCGTGCTATAAATGATAAAGACACTGCCCTGACTAGAGCAGGGGGCCCCGGGCTCGTCCTCCGTCACTGCAAGGCTGAGATGTTGATAAGCTATATCAGGCCCCTGGCTTCAGTTTCCCACAGTCCCAGGACCAGAGTTTATCCACTGCTATGACCGCGGTCATTTACATTCACTTATCACTGCTGCAGCCGAGGCAGAACAGAGAGAGGAGAAAATCGCAGACCACACGCACGACTGTGCCTGTGTGAGAAAAGACGGAGAGCCATACACCGATCTAGAGTCAGCGAAACAGTGACCAGACCTTGGAGCTTCCACAGCACAGCCCTCTGCTGTTTTTTCTTCTTTTTTTTTTACCACAGTTGAATGGTGGTGTGTGTCATTACAGTATGTTGCTTATGGGACTGCATGGAAAGTACCGACGTCCTCTTGTGGGAACTGGACAAGTGTGCGTGCGTGCATGTGTGCGTGCGTGCATGTGTGCATGCGCGCACACAGCTTGAAGTCTTGCCAGTGCAGGAGAGTTTAGACTAGCAGCCCAGCAGATAATGACAGCTATAGTCTATCCAATATTCAAACCGTGGGGATCAAAGGAAGCACCCAACCATTACTTCCCTTGAGCTCCACAGTTTGAGTATTGGACACACTAGAGCTGTGCGTGTGTGCGTGCGTGCGTGCGTGTGAAAAAACAAATCATTTGAATGTAATGGAGATGTATCGTACCAGCCAAGATGCACAGATGCTTTGACAAATGACACAGCATTGTGTTAATAACAACTTTAATCAGCATCGTTTTTCATCGGTGTGTGGCTGGCTTTGGACATGCAGCTAGCACCGATAAAAGTCAAACTTTCAGCAGTGTGGAGTGAGAATCAGCAAGCAATATGCATAGACAGACATAAGAGTGAGAGAGGAGCTGGTGAGAGAAAGAGAGAGTTTGCTTATTCGCGTCCATATATGTGATGTTTTCTTTAGTCATGCATGCATGCACTATGCATGCACTATGATTGACCAGTCTTTGATGACTAGCCTGGCATGGGGACTGGGAATGTGGAATGCATGGAGGGAGGGAGCGAACGCTGGAGATGAAACAGATTCTTGTGAGTAGTCTGGGCCGGGCTAGAGGTAGGGGTTGTGTGATGTGAGGGTGGGGTTCTGCCCAGGAGACGCGCTACACACCATGGCCTGTGATAAGGAGCTCCTTAGCAAAGGTCCCCCATTCTCAAGACGGTGCACGGACGGTGCTGATAAGTGAAAGCTGAGGGTGAGTGACTGCAGTGAGGCCATTTCCACAGTCTCCCATTAGCCCCAGAATAAACAAGATTAGAGACTGATAAATGAAGAAAAAGGAGGGCCATGATGAGGCCATTTGTTGCTAGACCTTGACAAACCTGAGGCCCCTATTAGTTAATGCATTGCAGCACTCTCTAAATGAACTGAGGTGATGGACAGGTAGGATAACATTATGTACATACAAAGACAGCCTTTTAAAATGCACTGGACATACTAGTCACTAGTGCATCAAGATTTGCCTGAGGTACATGACCACAAAGGTTTCAATTTGTGAATTCACAACATGTCTTAAGGCTATAATCTCTACTTTGCATTTTGTACGTGTGCCACGCAACCAAAAATGTCAACACAGTCAAGACCAATATGTTTCTACACTAGTTTAACACGGACACATTTTGTATTGATGAATCCAGTCAATCAAAGAAATACACATGGGTCCTGCACAATCAACTCAAGACTGATAAGACATGCTGCATGGTTATCATGGAAGGCTAAAATCTGGAAATCAAAGCTAGGGCATTTGCTTGTGCTGTTGTTCTCAATTCTCCTGAGCCTTGTTTAATTGCAATATTATCTGGTTTTATAAAACATACCCTTATCCACGAAAAGCAATATCCAAGTACACAATACATTCTCTAAGGATATGTGCCGGTCTAGCAGCTCCACAACATCTTGCAGACATCAGAGTTTCAGAGACTGCAGTCCAGTCCTGCATAGATTCTTCTGGTTTTGGACAACTGTACACTGTAAGATAATATCTCTAGTAGTCCATATGAAGGTACATAGAGTACGAATAGTAAAATGGGTGGTGTTCCTCAGCTTTTTTGGAACACTACAAGAACATAAGGAATAGAACATGATGGTACTCTCTGATTGCTATAGGACAACTCCCTGCTAACAGTACTTATGTCAACAAAAACCTATCCGTTCCCTTGTGCATTAGCCAAATTCCCTTCTAACAGTGCCAATAGCACCAAATGTGTGTTTTTATAGGCACATACCTAATCCTGATGTCTTAAATTAGAATCTGGCTCATGACCCATTCCATTCTTTTATATTTATCTATCTACCAATAGAGCAGAAAATGTAATTAATATAATCTTTCAAAATAGTACAACCATGGTTACTCAACCGTGATGCTGTGCGCACTTGGCTGAGCTTCAAAATGCATTTGTTCTGAAAGGTCACAGAATGCCTATAGCGCGCAGAAGCACATTTAAGTTAAACACAAGTTGCTGGCTAAAGGAAGAAATTGCATTAACATGAAGGGGAGTGGAAGTATACGTTTCTAGGCATTTGCATTAGACATTAAAAACAGATTTATTTTATATGGTACAAATGCAGACAGACAGGAAACCGGATCGGAGAGAGGGGTGGCGGGGGCACAGGTCTTGAATCGGATTTCAAGAAATCAAACATGAGCGGTGTCCCTGTTTTCAGCGGAATTGAAAGAAAATAGTAAAAGTAAAGTCACGTAAAACTGAAGTTGACTTTTCTCGTACTTTTCCAGTAGCAAAATATGACCAGATAATGTTTTTTTAGGACAGATTAAAAGAGAAGAGAGATTGGGAGAAGAAAGGAAGCAGCCAGCCTGAGCGAGGGAAAGATCTATAGGCTGAATTAAAGTGTACTAATTAAGGCTCCTCCAATATGACTGGCAATGTAACACAACGACATGCCGTTTAACCCATTCTGACCTGAGATCAGATTCTAAAAATGTTTTTTCTGAAAAACCTATGTTTCTATGTCAGTAGTTCTTCGATTTTTCAAAAATAGCAGACCTACAAGCTTGTAGCGCGCCACTCGGTGGCGCGCTATGAGCTTGTAGATCTGCTATTTTTCAATAGCTAAAGCATAACATGATGCCAACACCAAAATGGGTTCCCGCCAAGTCAAATCACATACGGAGTAAATTAATAAATTGAGCCTTAGGCACTCAGTGTCACAAAAATGCCGTTTCAGCCTCGTTTAAAGCCTTGACTTTGTGTTGTTCACCCAGCATCAAAACAAATAACAGTCTCCTGCTCTTAAATATTAATAATGTTTTTAAACATCAGGCTAACAACTATTACAAGAATGTATGATCTTGAGCCTCTAGAGCAGGGGTTCTCAATGTTTTGCTAGAAATACATCATAAATAAATACTGAAACCAGATAATCATTAAGGAAAGTTTATGCTTGTACTATGTGTACTATGAAAACTCTCAATTTCAATTTTCCAGCCGTTCAGCCATTTCTTTCCCTTCTTTTTTGTGTGACAACAATCTGGGGACCCCCAAAATAACTTTGGGATCCCCCACGAGGGGATTTTGTCTAACATTGATCAAAATAACAATTATCCAATTGTGCAGATTAGACTTCTAGTATAGGCTACTACAATTTGAGCAGGAAACATTATGCAAATTATTCTAAAATTAATATTTTGGTCTTACATTAGCCTACCTTAAGGTTTGGTGTTTTCCAAGTTGTGCCCTTTGAGTGGAATGTCTGCTTTGATATCCAAAACGTCTTCCTCCTATGGTGGTGAGTATGCATGTCAGTCTTCATTTCATCACCATGCAATTGTTAAATCAATTTCTCTCCTGTGTGGCTTTGTATTTAGAAAGAGAGGCACGCCTAGGCAATTAGACACACACAATTTCATCTATTTGACATAATGCCACCACAAGTATGTTTTCCATATTATCCACCTGTTGGAGCTTAGCTTACTGGGGGGGAAAACACTTGGGAACACACAGGAAGTGAATGTGTGCACACTTCCTATTCAGTTGTCACAGCCAGTGTTGCCATGTCTGCTTATTATAAGCGACTTTATAGCCTTGCAAGTGGCCAGACGTGAATCCGCCGAACTCAGTGTGATATTAGTATGGCTTTTGGCTTGTTTTTCTTTAAAGTCGCTTGTAAATATTGCAACTGCAAATATTGTAGTTGCTTATTTAGTTATTTGGGCTTGTTTCTAAAGTGTATTTGTTTATATGGGCTTGTTTCTAAAATGTACAGTTAGTTGCTTATCTGGGCTTGGATAAATATATTCAAAATATTTCAATTTATTCTCAATATACCAGAAGCGATTACTTTACAAAGGTCAATGGGCTCTCAATAACTTCAAAGCATATCCACTGCAGGCTGCAATTTGGCTCCCATGGTGCGATGAATCTGCCGTCTGGAATTGTTTGGTAGTGAACATTTTCATATACCTTGTGAAAGGAAGGGACGTGAGTCACGTCACGTGACTGGACGCCGCCATGCCGCTCATGTCCATATAACTCTATGGGCGCACTTCCGCCCTCAGTTCGATACAGGTCGCTCCAATGAATTGCAGCAGCGGATGAGGCGTCTAGCTTTCTATGTCTGTGTTGGGAGCTTGACTCATCAATGGCAGGAGGTGACACAACAACTCTATTCTAATGAGACACAGCTGCTCAATCAGAGCCATTAATTGAGCTCCATTTGGCAGTTAACAGAAAAGGGGACATCCTGTCCACTTATATAGCTCATTCATATTTGTCACATAAATGTGACACAATGTTCTCAAACAACTGGACTGGACTGAAAATTATGTAAAAAAAGATAATACATAAAATGTAAGATCTTGTCATATCAATTAGGCTACAGAAATACAGTCAGTCATGTACAGACTACAAATTCCACTCCCAAGCGTGTTTTACATTATTTCCCTTGAATGGGTGGGTGGGCTTCTATGTGCACATTTTTGTGATATTTTCCTTAAACCATATGCACCTAATGTATATACACTGTATCCTGTTGCTGCTATTTTAACTTCCTTGTCCCACTGCTATTTTAACCAATAAAATAATAAAAGGATAGAGACTCAACCGGAGCTGGGAGCTCCTCAGTGGCGCTCCCAGCTCCTCAGTGGCGTTTTGGAGCACCCGGATGAACCGTCTACTTCCACAAATGTTGGTGGTCAAATGTGGAAGTGCAAACGAGCGCTCAATGTTAAAGCCCAGCTGCACGGGGAGAGCCTCCCTGGGGGGCTTGCCCATGTTTTAACCAATATATCAATTAGGATCATGCACCATACTGTATACATACACTGTATTATTTCACACTGCCCTGTTTGTGTAGGCCTATATTTAATACTGCCCTGTCAATTATATATCATGCACCGTACAGTATGTATATATTTCACACTGCCCTGTTTTTGTTTTCTTTTTTCCCATTCTTTATCTCTTTCCACCTTTCTGGACAACATATTTCATCCACTTCACATAGGGTATTTAGGGTGCGCACACATGCACATGCACACGCACACACACGCACACACACACACACACACACACACACATACACACACACACACACACACACACACACACGCTTTCTCTGCAGGCTCACACCTCTGTGCAACATCTCTCCATTGCTATCTGTCCGTCCAATTAAGCCCACTGTGGATACTGTTCACAAAGAGAGAGAGAGAGAGAGAGAGAGAGAGAAAATTGTCAAGGTTTCATAATATCGTCTCTGTCGGGCAGGAAACTTGTATGTCCAAATTCCAAAACCGTTATTTTTCAAGGAAATGGTAAAAAGAAGCTGTCCTGATCTAATCGGATCCAATGTAGTTATTTTTTAGTCACAAGTTCTTGTTAGTATACGTTTCATTGGTTCATCTAAAACCCACAGACACACTGTTGTTGCATGACGAAGTAGAATCATAATGGAGATACAAGGTTTCTGCCTGGCAGCGACAGACACACAGCCATAAGTCAGCGTGTGAATGGGGTGCGCAATATCCACAGCCCTGACCTCAGAAGCGCTTCCAAGACTGGCCTCTCGTGAGCCGTTTCTCATATCCTCCCTTGTATCTCTGCCCCTCTCTTTCTCGTCTCTTCTATCTAATAAAGAAGAAATAAAAAAAGAAATGCCCTTTGAAATGGTCTATTAATAAAAGGCAACAAAAGGCAGCAAAGACAGCGGGAACAGTATGTGCAAAAAAGGCCTGTACATGGTGTGCCACATCTGTAACTGTTCTGGTGGTGCACCATGTGTGCAGCGCTGCACCTGCTGATACCTGACCTTATTTCTGCATGTCTAACCTCATGTACATATACTGTACAATACCTCATGTCTAATCCCATGTACATATACAGTACAATACCTCATGTAACCGCATGTAGGCCTACATATACGGTACCTCATGTATGTACGGTATACACTAAATTAACACTATTTTAACGGCGACATGAGACAGAGCAGACAGACACTCAGACAGACATCCGATGTCCCTGGCCTGGGTGTCAACCAGTGCCAGGTTGTGGCTGGGTGGGGTGACTTCAGTGGGTGGCGTTGCTAAACACAGACACTCCATGGAAGATATCAGCCGGAGGCGTTAGACCCAAGGGTCTAATTTAATAAGTCTGTTCGGAGAAGTCTCCCCACATTCCCACTGACAGACAACATGGCAGACAGACACAGACACACACACACACAGCTTTCATCGATTTGAGCTGCCTGCACAGCGCGAACGCAGGGTTCAAAGATGTGTGCCAATCAGTTCAAAGGACACAGCGGGATTCACATTGGCTCTTGACAAGTGAGCTGCAGGGGCTTGTTTTTCAAATGAAATGAAGTGAATGCCCTGAGCATGAAGGATGCATTTAAGTTCAATGTTGTGCAAAAATAGAATATTGCTGTCATATATATACACCCGTTGCACTGTCAGTACCTCAAGAACAACCCAGGAATTACATGTTGAGTTCAGTGACAATTAAGGGTTAATCCCGGGGTTTCTGTGTGAAAGGGGCATTTGTTAATGGCTCGAAGAATAGAATACAATAGAAATGTAAAAATGTGACCTTTTCAAATTGCTTCACAGTGATGGATTTGATGGCATACGAGATGTGAGCATACAATACAAGCAAAGGCCACCGTTTCTGTTAATGTTTACAGACAATAGTGGATAATTTCATTTAATAACACAAAGGACAATACATGACCTAGTACACAACACTAGAATAGAACAAACCCATGCAGTCAGAATAATCTATGCAGTCACAATTAATCAATGCCCACCTGGCATGCATTCAAGCATAGCAAGAGCCCAGTGTCTTTGTTTTATTTTCTGCAATAAACTCTGCTATTCATAACACTGAGCTTGTTGTTTCATAGTTTATTTTTGTTTGTCTTTTTTAACATTTATTCTGAACATGTTTGCCTGCTATAATGCATGCCCAAAATGAGGCGCCTATAGTTGAAAGTGATAATTTGTTTCACTCCTCAGTATCTGCTGGATGACGTGTGTGTGTCTAATTGACTGGATAATGTATTATTCTTCACGGGAGAATACTACTGTGATGTATTTGACTTTACAAGACCCAGGCGAACGCCCTTGTGTGTCTAGACTCGAGCATGTTTGATATTTCCTCGTAGGAGTTCTGGGTGTGGACAGTTACTGTTTCTCCTCCCTATAGGAACCTGTGTAAACCAAAAGTCTTCCTCCCTCTCCCATTACACCCCTCACTTCCCCTCCCAAGAGCATCTTCCATATCTTGTTCTCCACCCATTGCTTAATGCGTACGCGTGTACTTGAGCCTCTAGTTCACCCATGTAGAATGATGAGGATTATTGTATTGTATGCCTTGATTAATTTAATACACAGGACCACAATGGAAACAAGCCCTCAAGGCGTTCTGTTTTAGCATTTTAGCGTAACTGTACGTTTTTGCAAACTCCTAATAAAAGTATTCATTCAATGAAAAAAATGCATTTAGAACATTTTGCTGGTTTCTGCATGGTGCGTCTGTTTTGGGGGTTTGTATCTAGGCTTAGTGCTAGGCTTGGAGATGGGTTTATAGGGTCTTAGTGTTAGCGCAAGGGTCTAGTATTAGGTTTAGAGACCATGCAGGGCTAGTGTTAGGGTTCAGGTCAGGCATCTGGTGATGAAGGTTCTGCAGCGTTGGTTTACTATTCCTGAAGAAGAGTAAAATTAATGAATGCAGAGATTGTTTAACTGTGTATAGAACCGAGAGAGAGAGGGAGAAAGGGGGAGGGGGTTCAGAGAGACCCAGGCTTCCACACAGTCTTACAGAAGAGGTCTAACTCTGATGGATGGAGTGGTGAAGTGAAGTGTCAGACCTCTTCCTGTAGCAGCATGGGGTAAAGCCACCCCACATGTAGAGCAATGAAGAGGACCTTGGATTAGATCTGCTGAGGGTCAGAGGCACACGCACGGACACACACACACGCACACGCACACGGAGCGGGTGAATGCCTCTATTGTTTCAGCTGAAGTGTGTAACCCTAACCCAATACCCCCCCTCCCCCCCAACGGAAGTGAGCACTCTGCCTCCTCCAGAGGTCTAGAATTAAGTCCATACCTCTATCTACCTACTCTGTCTAACTTTGTTTTCTTTCTCTCCCCTTCTTGCTACTCTAAGACCCAACCTCCCTCCCCCCATCACCCCACACACACACACACACACACACACACACACACACACACACACACACACACACACACTCAGAGTCACTCCCATTATGCGTTTCTCCTCGTCTGGCACACGTATACTTTCGGGTTCCCTCTTTCTCCGTGACTTTATGATCAATCTACACTTCTCTAAAATGTACTTTTTGTTCCTGCGTTCGCTCCAACCGTGTGAGAGGTGATTGGTGAAGTAGAGAGAGAGAGAGAGAGAGAGAAATATAGGAGAAATGCAAGGATGTAAGTGTCTTCATATGGTTCCTGCATTCCTGCTGTAAATCTTGTGTGAATGTCTCTCCAGGGGTATAGTGTGTATAGAGGTGGTTTTACATGCAGGCAGTGAAACTGCTGCTGCAGGAGGGACAGTAAAAGCCTGTTATTGTCGTACGACACAGTTGTGTGTCGACAAAATCTGACCTATACAAGCTCACAATACGTCACAAACAATGCGCATTCGCATTATAGACCATTTTCAGACCGCGGCCATGTTTCCATCAGAGTTTGGAAGCACTCGTTTTCTGTAAAGCAAATGTCCTGCTGCCTCTTGTACGATGTGCTAATTCAAAACAGGTGGTACGCAGGGCAGTTGAGTGATATCTAACGAGCACTGCCAAACTCCAGCGCGTAGAAAAATAATCACCTGCGAGGACACGAAGTAGCTCCTAACATGTATACAGTGGATTTTTATGAAGGATAAAAAAAGAGAATAATTCAAGCTTTCCGTACAGCTGCAATGTTGGTGAGTTTGACGTTGTTTAATACAATCAGACAGGACTTTTCTGTTTGGATGAATGGGCTTCCATTGGAGGTAGCACCTTGCCATACACCGACAACGACTTTTGTCATCGGGGGCGTCAATATAGCTGGGGGGTGGAGCCGGGGGGAAGTTTTCCCTCTGAAGTATTTATCCTTAAAAGGTTATTAATATAGGACTACAGTTTTATAAGTTTAACATTATAACATTATAAGATAAAGTTTAATATTTACTTGGTACAATAGGTACCTTTTGACCTTTTGTCTCCTCCAGAGTCCCAACCAAATGTATTAGCTTCTAATTCAAAGGTTATCTCAGTAATTTACGGCTTTGTATGCCGAAATGGTCTCAGTATATCCACTTTGACCACTTGGTTTCTAAAAGCGGCTTTAGGGTGCATGCTGCATCCTCTGACATTATGGTGTTGGGCTATTCATATTCACAATTAGTAAATATGTATTCTTACATTTACATAACAGAAATGGCCTTATTTCCTCGCCGTTTCTAACAACATGTTTTAGTGAATTCCAAGTAGGCTACCGACACCATTTGTTTCGACCGCACAACGATATGGCTCCGTGCCAAGTTCCAACTGTCTCTAAACTACTTAGAATTCACTACAATGTGTTCTATAAACATTATTGATGACTTGCCCTGTTGCACGTGGTTATATGCTTGTGCAACTTGACGCATGCAATAAAGAGATAAGGACACTCTGACTATAAACCACTTGAACCCCAGGTCCCCAGCACAACGCGTCGCTCGCAACGGGCTGTGAGCTCTGGTAGCCCTGGCCTGGACTGAAGTGTTTTACGCACAGTCTCCATTTACAGTCCTTACGGCGGCTTACGCCTACACACAAATGCTCCGATTACAAATATAAAGTGCTCGCCCCAGGGCCATTGATGTTACAATTCTGCTATCGCGAATAAGTATACCGATAACTTCCGTATATTGTTCAATAAAAGGGGCACTTCGTTTTACAGCGGATAATAAAAGCTCTCAGAGACATTACAAACAGTACAACATACATAACAACAGACATACGTATACATTATCACAAGATACAGATGTTACATTAAATATAAAGTGCAACGAGGGCTAAAGTGCACCGAGTGTAACTACCTCCTCCTGCTTCCCTTGTTGATGGCTCGGATGGAGGTAGGTATGAATGAATGAATGAATGAATGAATGAACATTTGTACCGGTTTGTTTTTGTAACAGGGATCTTTAACCATTGGCCGGATGGCAGGAATTCATATTCCCGGTATAGGGGGTGAGAGCTGTAATACATGATGCTTTTTTTAGCACCTGCTCATCATATAAATAACTCAAGCAGCAGAATTTTGCCACCACAATTTTGCGGGTCCCCTTAACAACCCCGTTAAGGGCATGTTTCTGTCTGACACCGAGGTTACCATACCAGCAAATGGCAGCAAAGGTGAGGACAGACTCAATGAAAGATCTATAAAATAAAATCATCAGTGATTTATCGACCTGAAATTTGGCCAACTTTCTTAGACAGAAAAGGCGCTGCTGGCCTTTCTTACAGTTCTTTCCTTTCTTGCAGTCGAATTTGAGACGATTGTCTATTATTGTCCCGAGATATTTGTAATTAGTTACAAACTCTACTGACTGGCCATCAATAACACTGCTCTGAGGAGCAGGTGGACATCGACGAAAATCAATAAACATGTCTTTGGTCTTTGCAACGTTAAGTTGTAAGAATGCCTCTTCACACCAAGATCGGATTAAAACGCTTTATATTGAACAATGCAGAAGATCCTTACCCACCGAGGAGGATTGTAACATCTGTGGCTCTGGGGAGAGCACTTTATATTTGAAATGTATGTAGACGTTAACGTTCTAAATGGGAAAAGTGCATAAAACAGGTTGAAGTTCCGCCATGACAGACGAGCGCCATGTGAGCAATGGCTACATCGTCTCGTATACGTAATAATAAGTCAACTTTCCAGGTCAACAGGGTTTCGGGTCTCTCACTCAGGCGACCCAGCCGGGAGTGATCAAGTCCCGACTTACGTCCCAGTAGCTACCCTCAATCAGTCCCACTAGGGAAAAACCAGGGGCACACAATCTGTTGGAACTACTCCAGAACTACTCTGCCAGGGCTGGGAGGTACACTTCTGGCGCACTCCTGCTCTCACCATGCAGGCTCAGGACCTGTGCGTTGCACCAGAGTCCCGGCACCAGACAGTTCATTCAGGAGTGGTGGGCAATGGTTCCGCAGGGACATGGTGCTGCGGTTCCGCTTGCTGCTTGCATGGCCCTCCCAAAGGCCTCACCGAGGGTGAAAGTGATCCAAAGGATCGTACACTATTATAACTCTATGGCGAAGACCATTTTGTTTACCCCGGGCAAAAACCGGATGTGACATTTGTGGGCGTTCCTGTCTAGCTTGGTGTGAGTGTATTGACGTATATGGTAAGATGGCTGCGGTCTGCATATGGATAATTAAAAGGCTATGTGTGGCACGCAACACTACGGAGCCCTGGAGGGGCCATGCTGAGAATAATAATTTATATTAATTTATAACCGGTCAAGATAATATCTCGACAGGTCAAGATATAATATCTAGACCGGTCGAGAACTCGAGATAAATTATTTTTCTCAGCATGGCCACTCCAGATATTGTCTCGAGATGAATTATTTTTATCACCATGGCCACTCCAGGGCTCTGACTGTACATATGAGAAATGACGGAGCATAAATTAAACTCGAAGCACCATTTCCATGTCATAATGAGAACGGCAGTTTGCGTGGTAACAAAGCACACGGCCGGTGCAGACAGGATGTGATTTGTTTTTGTGTGTATGCCGGTAATGATTTCTAGCTGCTAAAGACGGCACACGAACGAACAGGGGGCTTTGGCAGGCGGGGTGTGTGTGTGTGTGTGTGTGTGTGTGTGTGTGTGTGTGTGTGTGTGTGTGTGTGTATGTGTGTGTGTGTGTGCATGCGTGCGTGCGTGCATGTACTATACATGTGCGTTCAGTGAGGTGGAAATTCATGTAGGCCTACGTGTGCGTGTGTGTGCGTGCGCGTGTGTGTTAATTTCGTTGACTAAGACTAAGTTGACTAAGATTTAGTCAGACTAGACTAAGACTAAACAATTTCAGAAGACTTTTCTGGCAAAATTAACATTAGCAATAAGAAGCCCTATAAACCACACCAAAGGGTCAGGACAGTTTTAGCGTTAACTCCTTGCAACCGTTTGGACCCAAGGAGTTGCATGGTGACCCTTTAGTGTGGTTAGGGCTTTAGACTAAAATAAGATTTTGATATTTAGTCGACTAAGACTAGACTAAGACTAAACAATTTCATAAGACTAAATAGGACTAAAGCCCAAACCACACTAAAAGGTTGCCATGCAACAGGACAGCGCTAAAACTGTCTCGACCCTTTGGTGTGGTTAAGGCTGAATCAAAATATTCCGAAAAAATTAACGCTGGTATATGCGTGCATGCATGTGTGTGGCAGCGTTTATAGGGGAAGGGGGTGGGAGCCTGAGGGGTTGCTCTTCGGCCAGAAGTAACTTCCTGCCAAAAGATGTCAATCACCACACAGCTGGCTCCTCTCCTCCCATGAATGCCAGGCAACCAAACAAACACATAACAGCTATTTAAAACAATGAAAACAAATATCGATGTCAAACACGGTCTGCGAGAACTTTGACATTAAACACAATCGCTCATGCAAACAACCGTGTTATGAGCCTTGCCCAAAATGCGTCTTCAAATTGGAAGGAGAGCGATGTTCGCGATGACTGCCACGCAGTGACAGGAATATAAAAGAACCCTGGAACGATACAGAAGAAGTCATAAATCATCCCTGATTTTAATATCAAACAAATGCATAAAGATAGAGGCTGAGCTGGGCTTCCTCCTGTCACAACCCCTCATAAGTCACTGGCAGCTGAAGGGCCAAGGAGTCTCTGCATAAAACACGCACGCACGCAGGCAAGCAGGCAAGCAGGCAGGCAAGCAGGCAAACACACAGCAGCAGCATCATGTCACACCCACGTGTAGGCTGTGCCATTCCCAAGCCAAAACCACCAAAACCACGCCCCCAGTGCTGTGATTGTGCTGTGGGAGCGCATGCGATAAGTCCGTCCACCAGGGCTCACAAATTCCATTTCCAATCAACACATAGTTAACTTAGCGCAAGCTTTTAAACACACACTGATATGCATGCAGGCACACACACACACACACGCACACGCACGCTCTCACACACACACACACACACACACACACACACACACACACACACACACACACACACAGATTCGGTTTTAACTGCCGACTCCCACGTGACAGGTTTTCATTCAGCACAGCTTCCAGCACTCACACGTTGCCCACGTTTCTTCAGGTGTCGCAGCTTGGTTGCATAACCGCCATAATGGACACTGCTGTGGGCCTGGAGCACAGCCAGGCGTCCAAGGTGCGTGCTGAGGCAGTATGGGAGGTCCCTACACGCACGCTCACACACGCACGCACACGAACACGAACACGAACACGAACACGAACACGAACACGAACACGAACACGAACACGAACACGAACACGCTCGCGCGAAGCCTTCTAGAGGAGTTATTTAGAACCCCACAGGCCACACTCTCCATTCAGGGCTCTAATTCACACAATGTGGAGAGCCCCAGTCTAACTTGTTAGTTTGTTTTCATAGTCAACAGGAGGCCTTTTATTGACATTGTGCAGGAGTCGGGGGCGGTGGGAATTACTACTGCGGTCAGGCTCTCATACACAGAGAGCCGAGGCCCCTATCCATTACACTTGACATGAGCCAATGAATGGGCACATAAACATCTAATGATGTAGCGTCTACCTTGCATTTTACTCCCAGGCTATAGCTTTGAAAACAGAAAATGACTGACATTAAGTAAAATAAAATAAAAGTGCTGTATAATCGGGGGCCATGATTAACTGGCACGCTGACCCTTGCCAAGAAAACGTGGGCCGGGGAGTTTTAATCCGCCCTCGTGCCTGCAATGCCTGATTTACACTGCTGTGCGGCGGACACGTCATGTTATACGTATGGAAATAACCGAACTACAAGCTCAGACCGCGTCGCTCTGCTCAACATGCTGAGCTCAGATAGATCATGCCATTTTTTTGGTGTGTAACCCTGGCGGTGTGCCATTATTATACTGGTATAAATACAGTAAGGCTGCAGCGTGCAGCACATCTGTTGCGAGGCAACAATTCTCTCATACCTGGAAGGTGCCAATCTGGCCCCCTGCTGCTAGTCTGCCAAGTCACAAAACACTCAGAACAAAGACTGAGCTCTGAGCTCTGACGGAATGCCAGACAGTCGATGCAGAAAATATGCCCGGCAGGCTGGGCCACGGAGACAGAAAATGGTGGAGGGGGCTACTTTTAAAACACACACGCACTCACACGCACGCACACACACACTCACTCACTCACTCACTCACACACGCGCATGCACGCACACACGCACATGCACACACACACACACTCACTCACACACTCACTCACTCACTCAATCACTCACTCACACACGCGCACGCACACACGCACACACACACACACACACACACACACACACACACAAGCCACAAATACACTAGCTTGACAGATCACTAGTCAGGGTGGATTTGTTGCCTGGGCAATCTCTTATGATGACGGACATGGGGGGGTGGGCGGGGGGGGGGCTCCCTCCATGAGGAACAGCTCCCACTGCCAGAGACAGGAACGTAAACACCACCAATGGATCGAGCGTTCCTCGGAGGATGGCATCACCCACTGGCCGGTGTTTGCACAGACCTGGGAAGACTGACGGGAGAGATTGATTTGCACGCGGGGCGCACCGGTGCAGCTTAGAGAAAGAGAGGAAGAGGAAGACGACGGGAAAGAAAGAACATAAAGGTCAGCAGAAAAAAGTGGTGTTTGCGGAAAAAGGGGAAGGTTTATTTCAGCACTTGCTGAACCCAAGACACGATGCGGGAGAGAGCGTCGAATTGAAGATGGAGTGAGCGCGGATTTATATCCAACGGCCTTGAGAGAAATAAAGAGTGAAATGTAAAGAGTGAGGAAGCAAATACAGTAGGAGGAATGGAGGGACTGACTGATTATGATGTTGATGGTGTTCTGACAGTGTGCAAGTTGGCTGTCGTTAAGCTAGCAGGTTGGAAGAGGAGGGTCAGAGCCCCCAGCGGGGGGACATTAGTGTTGACAAGCAACGGTTCAATAAATGAAAGTGAATCGAATCGTACATAAAACAAACACTACAACAGGGGGTCTAAAAGTCTAAAAGGGGAGGGCTACTGCCATCAAGGTCAGGCTCCACTCTAGCGGCAGGTCTGTATTGATCTGTGAAGTCAAACTCTGGCTCCACTGAACACAGGCTGGAGAGAATAATAATCATTATTATTATTTGTATAGCTTACAAAGTGCTTCACATACAATACATAAACAGGCAATTCAAATCAACAATGAAAATGAACAAAATACAAAATACAAAAATTATGAAAGACAAGATAAAAAGAGAAAGCAGAAACTGGATGTTCATTCAAACTCATTTAACGCCTTTCTATAATAGTGGGTTCTTTTAAAAGTGGACACTGAAGTGGTCTGTCTAAGTTCCAGTGGTAGTTATAACAGCAAATAGCAGCAAAGGCTCTGCCACCTTGAGTTGGGGGGGTCGAGTAAAACTTTGTCTGCTGATCTAAGATTACGGGAAGGTATGTGTGGGGACACGAGGTCAGAAATATACCCAGGTGCCAGGCGGTTTAGTGATTTAAAAACAAACGTTAACTTTAATTCAATTCAATTCTGAACACGACTGGTAACCAATGCAGTGAGGCGAGAACAGGAGTATAATATGGTCATATCTCCTGTTTTTTGTAAGAATTCTATAGCTGCTGTGTTTTGAACTAGTTGAAGGCGATTGATAGATTTTTGTGGGAGTCGAGAAAAAAGAGAATTGCAGTAGTCCACAGATGGTTTGTGACAAAGGCATGAATAAGAGTTTGTGCATCACTGAATGAAAGAAATGATCAGATTTTTGCAATATTACTGATTTGGTAGATGACTGTTTTTACGTGATGTTAGTGAAGTGCTTTGAGAAGTTTAGATCAGAATCAAATAAAACTCCCAGATTTCTAGCCTCAGCGGGAGCACATGTAAGCCATGTGGGATGATTTTGGTCCAAATACAACAATTTCAGTTTTATCATTATTTAACATAAGAAAGTTATTCGACATCCTAGACTTTATGGCAGCAAGGCAGTCAAGTCAATCAAAGGGGAAACTGGAGAATGAGATAATGCTTCCGATGACCCGACCAAGAGCTGGCAACACCTTAGCTCTGAAAGGTTAAGCACATCCCAATTCTTGGTCATAAATAATAGGCAAACATGTGGCGGAAAAACAGATCTACAAGCTTGCTCAGGGTCACAACGTGACACATCGTGAGCTGGTAGATTGGCTACTTTCAGCAAAAGAGGAGATAAAGCTTATGTTTCAAGAAAGAGAAACATATTAACCCATTCTGACCTGAGATCAGATTCATACAAGGTTTCCACTGGACACACACTGGTCTGATGAACCCATTCTGACCTGAGATCAGATTCTAAAAATGTCAGTCGTTCTTCGAATTTTTCAAAAATAGCAGACCTACAAGCTCGTATCGCGCCACTCGGTGGCGCGATATGAGCTTGTAGATCTGCTATTTTTCAATAGGTAAAGCATAACATGATGCTAAACACCAAAATGGGTGCCCGGTCAGAATGGGTTAAGCAACCCAACTTTTCATCTCCTGATGAATTTGTGTTTACAGTAATTAATGTTAATTAAGTGTTAATGGGCAATGGGGGTTGCATAAAATCAAGATGAACGGCAAGGCAATCAAAAAGCCATTATTGCACAAACCACATCCATTTGAGAATGAGGTACACATGTTTTCTCTCCACTGTCTAGTGTAGTTAACATCAGACGGGTTTATTATACTCTGACTGCATTGTAGTACATGCACTACTATTGGAAAGGGCTGGATCCAGAAGTGCATCAACTGCCAATAAATCAACAACAGTGACTAGAAAAGTGTGTGCAAGTGAAAGGCCGTGCATGTCTCAAACATGGCGACCAGATGTTACAGGAAGTCATTCAATGCAGTATCAAGTCAATCTCGCAAACCCCATGATCGCTATGTGATTCCAAGCAGGAAAGGTTGGCATTGTCCACATGTGACATTATGATTTTGTTGTCGGATGGAAACCTTGTGTGTTCAAAACTGTTATACTTTTCTGAAAATGAGAAATAAAAAAGAACGCTGTGTTCTCAAAGGATCCAATGTAGTTAATACTTGTATCTTAAAACAGCTTCACTTCATAACCCGCTAAACCTGGGTTTTATTCTATTGTCTTTCAAACACGCTAAACCCCCCCATTTGTTTAATATGTTTAATTTTAACATCGTGTTATGATGACATAACCGGAAATTAACCTATAAACTTCTGGGAAACTGAGTCCAATCCAAAGTGAACAAGGGAACAAACGATGGGACTATTTTCAGCCTGGATTTTAATCATATTAGAATTGCGACGCATTGACTCCTCAAAGGTATAACTGTAAATGCCGGCAGTCAACGTAACTTCTTATAATGACTAGTTTTAAAACACACAGACAAAACTTAACCACTTTCACTTATACCTTCAAAATTATTTAAATATAGTGAAAATAACTTACCGGTAGTAATTAAAATTGTATACGTTTTTGAGCCATTGACAATGAAGGGAAATTTACATCATCTTGTCCCCAACAAACATTAAATGCCATTAACAATAAAGAGAATTTGTTTTGACACCGTTTTACATCACCTAATCAACATGAGTTAGACTTTAATATATTAGCTTCCCTCACTTCACACGGGTGTGTTTTTAAAATATAATGAGTACAAAGAGGCACTCCAAAATGAACCTCAGATTCAAGAATCCTCTTTCTTCCCCTTTCTCTATATATACACACGTATACAGTCTCTTACTAATGCTGTCAGTATCTTTCTATGTCCCACCGTGCGCGCACACACACACACACACGCGCACACACACACACACACACACACACACACACACACACACACAGGTTTTATGATTAGAGGGTCCAGTCTGGGCACCTGCAGGCCTCATTGTGGGTGTTCCTGCATGCTGGATAGCAGCAGCTGGAGGCTACGTTTTGTGAAGCAGAAAAACATCAAGTCTTGGAAGCTTATAATTATATCCTGGCCAGCGTTGCAGAGCTGTACTTTGATGCTGGCCTGGCCTGCCCGCCTGGGCATACCTTTATCGGAGTCTGGAGCTGGAAGAGAGATTTTCAAACACATACCCGATGGTCGCTGTCGGGCAGGAACCTTTGAGGGTCTGAGTAAACACAAACATTGAAGAGATAAGTGAGAACACAAATTGTGATTGGCCAGAATGAGATGCTTTATGACGACATATATGATGATAAGAGCGCCCCTCAGTTCACACGGGTGTGATTTGTTTTAATTTTTTTAGCCGATCGTGTCCTGTGGTGTGTAAACCAAATCTTGTCCGAACACAAACTTTAAATGCCATTGAGAATTAATGTACATTTTGATTTTTTAAACACAAACATTGAAGACGAAGGTGAGAAGGCAAATTCTGATTGGCCAGAATTACATGATGTATGATGATGTACGATGATAAGAGCGCCCTCAATTCGGCCCCAATTCAAGTGATTTTTTAGTTGGAAGTGGTCTGTTATTATTATTAGCCTGGCTAATAAGCCAGACCGAATCAGCCGTTGGCAAAAAAACATAATGTATTGTGATATGTTGTGTGATATTAGTCTGGCTTATTAGCCAGGCTATGTTATTATAGCTCACACCGAATTTAGGGATGTTAAATGTTCTTGCAATGCCATCTATTATTCAATGGCAATTGTAGACTCACTCACCTTGCTAACACTAGGCAAACTGACTGTGAAAAGTGGAGTGGTTAAAGTAATCAATCGTGACGCTGAGACTGTCATTTTCTTTCCACTTCATTACCACAAACATGGACGTCTTCTGTAACATGGTCATCATTGTCTGTATACAGATGTCTTCCTGAGGCACACAAAGGAGCATGTCACGTCAACATTCCAGTGCGTACACTGTATGAACAAATAAACCTCCTTGATTCTTGAACGTCCAATAAGGCCATAGTGTCTCAAGTCACGTCCACATGTAAGCAAAATGTCTACACGCACCGCACGTGACACGCACGCACGCATGCACGCGTGCACACACACACACACACACACACACACACACACACACACACACACACACAGAGAAGAGAGAGAGAGAGAGAGAGAGAGAGAGAGAGAGACCTAATGCAAAACATCCGCTTGTAGAAGTCCAGTCCAGGAAAACATCCACTTTGTTTTATCGTCGTTTTTCAGTTTTCAGAAGACATTTTGGTTCTCACGATAAAAGTGTAAATGCGCCACACACATGGACGTGTGTGGCCCCCCGCACACGCACCCCCCACACAGAGGTGGCCGCGGTAGAGTGGCCGGAACGTTCCTACGTATAGCCAGATCCCTAACTCTTCTGCATGCGTGTCTCAAGTGCCCTTGACCTTGAGCAAGACACTGTGGCTAATCAGCTCCTGTTTGGCAGGTTTGTGCTCTTGGAGGAGGTTGTGATGAGTTAATTATATTGAGAGCATGTGTTTGCTGAATAAATGATGCAATGCATGATTTATTTGGCCACTTTTGTCTGAGGTTTTGCAGAAAAGGCTTTTTAATAATTTAAACCAGTGGAAACAAGCGAATAGTGTTTACGCGTACGGGAAATGTGTGTGTTTAGGGGAATGTTTTTATTTTGTGCTACAGGACGAGATTTTGTTTTTAAGCATTCGAGAACAGCTATAGAAAGACAAACTGGGCTGTAGCCAGAATTAAGAAAATTACTCAGTCATAACTGCCAGGTGCAACAAGCTCTTGTAGTGTCCGTTTTTGTTCGTTTCCGACGTTCTTTTGTTGGTTCACTCACTGTGTTTTGTTATGGTTGTCCTCTAGCTACAGTTAGCTCATAACATTAGCTTCTGTTGCCTCTTGCTCCGCGTTGCGCCGTTCAGAGTATGGGTTTTTATGCCGTTGAGACTGTAATTGGCTTAGGAGGCAGCCAGTCATGACTTGATCGCTATAAGGTCGCTAGGAGGCAGCCAATCATGACTAGGTCGTGACTTTAGCCGTCTTGAGGTCGTCAGTAGTGGTGCGTATGTCTGGAACACAATTCAAATATTATATTATTCATATGTGAGGTCAAATAAACATTGCATCTGAGCATGTATGCACAACACGGAATTCCTGCAGTGAGACGAGTGGGCGTCAGTGGACTGCCAGGCACGAAGCAGCCTGGCCTACATTTGCCGCTTCGCACCTGGCAAAAAAAGACAATCCACTAAAGCAAATCGTCTGCAATGTTTATTTTACAATATGAATAAATTGAATAATATAATATTTCCGTTCCAGACATACTGGGCTATCTGTCTCATTACATTCACATGGAGTGTCCCGCTGGGCGGATGGGCCACGGAGGTGAAGGGGTGCTTCTTGAATGATTGTCAAGTCGAGGTATGGAGACGTGAACGTGTTTGTCAAGTCAACGCCACGGGTGGGTATAGCCTGGGCAGCATTCCTTTTCGGATTTATGATCCGGTCGGAATTGTTTTGTATATTGTTCTGTAGTCATCAGGCAGGAACAATCATCCGGAACTTCCTTTTCCCATAAACCATTTTTTCTTTCTCAATAAAAGCCACTGTGGCTCAGGAGGTAGAGCAGGTCGTCCAATGATCCATGGGTCGGCGGTTTGATTGAATCCCGGCTCCTCCTCCTGTCTACATGTCGAAGTGTCCTTGGGCAAGACACTGAACCCCAAATTGCTCCTGATGTGCTGGTTGGTACCTTGTATGGCAGCCGCAAAAGCACGATCACCCCTGCTCCTCTTACTAGTCGTGGACTCGACCAGCAGCAGCTTGTCCGCAGACCTTAATGCTCTAGATGGGACGTAGGGCACAATTAGGTCAGAGAGGTATAGGAGGGAGAGAGACCGTGAAGTGATTTAAAAAACCAAATAAAAGCACCTTAAAATCTATTCTAAACTTAACAGGGAGCCAATGGAGAGAGGCCAGAACTGGGGTGATGTGGTCTCGTTTTTTTTTTTGGTTCCGGTGAGAAGACGGGCAGCCGCGTTCTGCACTAACTGCCAGCGCCTAAGTGACGCCTGGTCGATACCAGTGTACAGAGAATTGCAGTAATCAATTCGTGTGGAAATGAAAGCGTGGATGACCATCTCCAGCTGTTTGGGATGAGCTAAAGGCTCATACTGTACTCTCCAGGATGAAGTGAGTCGGGCGATCGAGCATATATAATTTTTAATCAAACAACAGAGAGATGAGTCAGGATCCGCTGTGATAGCTGATCACCGCGGCGAGTGACGTAATGTTTTCTAACCCTTAAAAAACCACACCGCAGTGATATAAGCTATCACCTCAAACTGGAGTATGAATGCGCCTTAAGTCCCTTGTTAGGACTTGGGGTGTGTGTGTGTGTGTGTGTGTGTGTCATGCAGTGTGGCTATGTGGGGGGTTCTGAAGAGACACTGTGTTATTTGTATTACACAACCAAATTGTGTAAAACTGTTTTAGAACTGTCCTGATCATTACCATTCTCAGTCTTTGGCATCGAGCCACGTCAGTATGATGACAACCTACTTCTCTCAGCAAGAGAATGCAGATGTTTCGGATCCTCACCTCACCTCTCCCTTTCCCAACAGGGTTGAATGGATCAAGTCCTTTTCCCCCCATTTCCTTTGTGTGTTGTTTGTTTGAAGTTTAAAGTGTCTTTGTGTGTGAGGCCTATAGCCATGTTTGGCTTAAATCCTGCCTTAATTCTATCCCCATAAACCGCACATGGCAGTGCATGGTTCTCAAACTTACCCCAGTTGGGTATGCGGATATGCGGCTATATAGGCCATGGACCCCGAATAACTAAATAACTATAAAAAATAATATTTCCATTTGTACATGGTTATAGAGTTACGGGTCTGTGAGGGTCCGTTTGGTTCCAAACACCCGTCCTTTTTTCAGTTTTGGTGACTGATATTGAGAGGGTTGTGTTTTTTCCAATACATGTTTTCATTCATCTTTTATATACGTTTTTGGGGAAATGAAATAATAATTAAAACAATAATAATAATAATAATTGAAAAAACACAGCTCCCAGGCAATATCAGTCACCAAAACCAAAGGCGGATGTGAGTGTGTGTACTGTACTGTATACACGCACGTGTGTGTGTGTGTGTGTGTGTGTGTGTGTGTGTGTGTGTGTGTGTGTGTGTGTGTGCCTACGCACACACACTGGGATCAATTCACTCTGTAGGCTGCAGCAGACCCGGTCTGGGGCGGATATATACAAAAATGCACACGAGTGTGCAAAATGACCCCGACAGTATAGACCGGATCCGAGCACTGAACAGTAAATGTAAACCAGCCTTTTTTTCCATCCACACGTACAGAGAACACGAGGCTATAGTGCGTGGATGGATGCGTGTGTCATTGTGGTGTGACCACCGATGCCTCCAATTACAAAAACTGAGACAGCTCGCTCTCACACAGCCGCTCCCCCGCCACCCGCAGAACATAACCACCGCTAAGCTAGGACGCGACCCCCGATGACCACTAATCTGCCCACTCTACTAGACCCGGCTCGGCCACACCACCATAGCACCGACGCAGACGTCTGTTCCGTATAACTATATAGGAGTCAGTGGTTCTCAATCATTACCACTTTGGTATGCATTAGGACACGGACCCCCCGTAACTCAAGAGAGCGTTCAAATGAACCATATGGACGGGATTGGACGCATATACGGTCCTTTTGGTTCCATATGTACACTCTGAGTTATACAGACCTGTATAAGGGTCTACATCAAATAGATAGTCAGGACCTGTAAGGGCCGATTCGTACTCCTATTTTAGAGCCGAATAAAAGTCGGTTCGGCGCTGTAGAGCCTACAGTGTGACGTAATTTGAGGTTCGGGGGGGGGGGGATACCGTCCTAAAGTCGGCTCTTCGGTGCTACTGATAAATTTCTGACGAGCCGAAATCATTTCGGCACTACAGCGCCGAAACAGCGGTAAAATAGGAGTATGAATCGGCCCTATAAGGGTCCCAACTATCAATTATTTAGCTGGGGTCCCTCCTGGATCCCACTCAATGACCCATGGGGGTCCCAACTTTATGAGAACCATTGATTAACGACGGTTGATATAGGATTTCCAACGGGGCGAATGAAGCGGACACTATATGTACTGTATAGATTCAGCTCTGGGTTTGGGTTTGGTGGAAGTCCCTCTTTGGAGCTTATAGCCCAGCCAATAACAACCAGCCCGGGCTCTGTAGTTCTCTGGGAGAACTGTGGGATATGTTTACCAATGCGAGCTCCCCGGGGAGGCTGAACCGAGCACTTATTCTCAGAACTCTGGGTCATTAAACCCACTCGGGGCCTTAATTCATCCAGTGTGGAGCCTGCTTCGCCGCCTCTCTGAACCCCCCCCCCCCACCCTCCCTCCCCCTCGAAGTTTTCTTCCCGAGTTTGTTTGCGGGAGCTCTGCCTTGATGATGGACACTGCAGGGTTGCCTTTTAGGCCTGCCATTCAGGCTGGTCTGAATGGCACCATATATCACTATAGTACACACGCACGCATGCGCACACACACACACACACACACACACACACACACACACACACACACACATGCGCACACACGCACACACACACGCACACAAATGTATTACTATGTACAATGTATTACTATCAACAATTCAGAACGACAGTTTCATGAATGCCAAAAATGCTTTTTTTTAAACAGTAAAACAACCCTTGTAAGGACCAGAAAAATGTCTATTTCTGAAATTGTACTACCTTGGGGGGGGGGGGGACATTTGGCTTCACATCACAAGTATAGTAATACACAAGCATGCAAGCGCAAGCACACACACACACACACACACACACACACACACACACACACACACACGGAAACTATTAGCCAACGTCATGTGGCTAAGTAATTGGTGAGAACACGATTGCTCATTTTCTTCCCTTAGAGACTGTATACGAGGAGGAAGAAAACAGCAACACGTTTCCTCTTTACACATTAAATTTTAATCCCTTCAAGCTCATGTCAGACATGGGCCTTTACACTCTGCTGTTGTCTACTGTAATGTACGTACATATTGAGTTCACTTCATTAGCTGAACGAAGAAGTCTCCATTGTGAAAAATAATAATGAATAATAGATCACCCAATGGGCCGTGAATATGCTGTTTCAAGAGAAAGTATATATGTAATTTAAGCCTCAAAGGAAATAAGATTTCTATAATGGACAATTTTGAAAGAATGCAAGGGGTCACTGTTGGCAATTGCCATCATATGATGTTCTTTACTTTATAATCATTTCCAGGAACCTCCGATGAACTGGTGACAGAGTGGTGAGGGATTGAGATTGGAGATGTTTGAAGGCTCAGTGAAACACACACAGAAAAATAAAAGGTGCCAGCTGGAATTGAAACTTGGTGCTTGCGGGTGATGATGCCATAGAAACGCTACTTTTGGTTCCAGACCATTGTTCTTTAACCCATTCTGACCTGAGATCAGATTCATACGAAGGTTTCCACTGGACACACACTGGTCTGATGAACCCATTCTGTCCTGAGATCAGATTTAAAAAAATGTCAGTCGTTCTTCGATTTTTCAAAAATAGCAGATCTACAAGCTCATAGCGCGCCACCGAGTGGCGCGCTATGAGCTTGTAGATCTGCTATTTTTCAATAGCTAAAGCATACCATAGTGCTAACACCAAAATGGGTGCCCGTTCAGAATGGGTTAAAGAGCCATTAGATGGTTCTATACACTTCATTGACCACACCGGTCACTGAAGTCACAGTCAGAGCCCGGGGTCAGAGTCCTCAGGGCTCTATACTATACTACAAGGTCTACATTAAGGTCATAAAATGCCGCATAGCTTGTAGATCTGCTATATTTGGCAAATGTTCGCCTTTTATGACATACGGACAAAATTGGGGTGCTAGGGCAGTATAGGGCCTGAGATCAGATTCTAAAAATGTCTTCTACACCCTGACAGTTTTCTGAAAAAGCTATGTTTCTATGTCAAGTCATGTTCAAAAATAGCAGCCCTACAAGCTCGTAGTGCGCCACTCGGTGGCGCGCTATGAGCTTGTAGATCTGCTATTTTTCAATAGCTAAAGCACAACATTATATATATATATATATATAAGAAAGAATTCACTTGATAAAATGGTTCAAGTGATGGTTTTTCGTGGAAACCACATACAGTAGCCTTTTGGAGAACCATTTCAACAACCATAATTCTTCCGTGTGCTGCATGGAACATAATGTAGCTTCCAAATCCCCACGGGGCCCAGACGGCCAGGCCCCAAAAGCATTCTCACGCTCCGACCGTGCCTTCCCCTAAAATACACCAGGAAGTAGTGGGGTCAGAGCCCGGAGAGTGGGGTCAGCCGCTCGGAGGCAGGGGGGTGGTGGTGGTGGTGGTGGGAGATGGAATGAAGATTGTGTGTTTCTGTGTGTGTGTGTGTGTGTGTGTGTGTGTGTGTGTGTGTGTGTGTGTGCGTGCGTGCGTGGGTGAGTGAGTGAGTGAGTGAGTGAGTGACTGAGTGAGTTATTGAGTGACTGAGTGAGTTACTGAGTGAGTGACTGAGTGACTGAGTGAAAAGACATCATTGATAGATAGCAGATATATCGTGTCGGAATGTTTACTCAGTGTCGTTGATGTCGCAGCAGAAAACGGCAATTAATTAATGCCCCACTTTATTGCGTGACAGTGTCGCTATATACAAAAGTTGCGATTTTCACCGACAATATGACATGCCCCCAAAAAATGAACGTATATAGGGTTGGAAGTCTGTGGGTTATGATATCCAACGAATGAAAAGTATATTAAAGATTAGATCAATTCAAAAATAGGGTATTTTTTTTTCTCCCCATTTCTTGGAAAGTAATGGTTTTTGGACATACAAGGTTTCTGCCTGACAATGTCAACATGCCATGTATGTATGTTTGTGTGTATGTACTGTATCATAGGCCCCATGGGAGCACCCTCCTCTCAGCACTGCAGGGTATTTTTTTTTAACTTTTTAGTGCTCTTCTGGATCCAGCTGTGCCCAATCCAGAGCTCTGTAAAAAACAGAACACCCGAGCCTCAGTCCTTTAGCCGTTTGTCATCCTCTGCCAGCAAACCGAACCAGACAAATGGACATCCGTTCTCCCACCCCCCCGAGAACCTGCCCTGGGAAGCCGCGGTAAAGACAAACCCACCTACAAACAGCGAGTCCCTCTCTCTGCAGAGCGTAACACAGCTGTTGTGCCCCTAGGCCACCTCACTGGGCCCGTAAAACGCTTCAAACAGCCGTGTAAAAACAAAATAATGCCACCATTAACCAAAACAACCAGTTGATGTATCGCACGAGTTGCAATATCCAGGTCCGACATTGTTCCATTAGGGTGCTGTAGGGCTACCACACATAGCGGATAAGGTGTGACCTCAAGCCCTGTCTGCGGAAAGACATATGAGGTTCATTTTAAAGGACAGGACACGACTCGAGGATGAATGAAGTCGGAAATTCCAAAGGTGAGTCGGTCCTCCTCGGTTTTAATAATATAAGCCCCCTAGATCTATTTGCTTGGCGCCAGTGTCCTTTCAGCATGCTTGTTTGATTAAAGGCATGCAGACAGACTTGTTTATCGCCGAGCCAACACACACTCATTATGGGCCCCCAACCGGAGGTGTCGGCGTACTCCATTGGGCTATCCACACAGAGGATGCCTGCGAAATGCCATCAAACACAGGCGGCTTGAGCGAAGGAGATGGATTCGGTCCCATTGTGCTCGGCGACAAGCAAAGCAATCATCCAATTCAGGCACCGTTTAACAAACGTGCAGGCTATATCATCTCGATTCTGGGCACGCTCATGTGCTATGCAGACGTTTGGTGAAAATAGAAGATATTTGTACAAGCCCTGCATGCACACAACATGTCGCAACAAGCTTGAAGATATTCTATTTTCGGTGAAGAGATTTGGTGTAGATGGAAAACAGGAGGGGACAAATTATATATACGCCGGGGACCCTGGATATTGGTTGACCCCCTTTAAACATGATGGGTCACATCACATGTATTTGGGTTTTTTCGGTGTAGCTGCTCCTATGCACAGCTTTATGTGTCTGTCTGTGTGTGTCCGTCCGTCTGTCCATTTGAGCACGGAATGTGCTCATAATTGGACATCATGTTGTTGATGTCGTCAGACATCATCATTGTAGTGAAAGGCACCGCTCACTTCACACAATCTTTTTTTTTTTTTTTAGGGGCACTAGCCCTCCAATGCACTTTGGAGGCATTCGCAGGCTTTGCAAGATTACGTCAGCCAAGTATGGCAGCCAAGTCTATTGGATTTTTAATGTTTGTTTAGAGAACTTCTCGTTTATAGAGAATCAAGATTGCTATATGGACATTGAGGACATTACCAATTGATATTTGTTTATAAGGCATTATATTGACGACGTAAGACGCCATGTGGCCGATATAAATACAGTGGTGCCCGTCACTGAAACAAATTATTCTCCAGATACAGTATAAAAATATCCAAGGAGGGGACATGTATGGGCTCTGTATGAATTGGCAGTATGCCTATCTATACTAGAGCTCAGCTCGGACAGCTAAAAGCATGGCGGGAGAGATATCATTTATTGTCGCCATGTTGTTATGTTAGCCCATTGTTCCGCGGAGGCTTAACAAAACAGCAGTGGCGATGGTGACAGTTCTATATTAAGGAGACTGGATAAAAGTGAGCCATGAACTCTGCTGTGTCTCTCTCAGTCTAAATAACGGATTGCCACAACTGAACCGTGGAGCCAGGAGCAGATCAAGCAAGTGTGGACAGAGCAAAGGATGGAGCCAGACCACTAGCCACTATAGTCGCTCCCACAGCAGCCTTAAAAGGGAACAAAAAAGATACCCTTAATGATTGAAGATAGAAACCCTGTAAGATCCACCCTCAGTCCCCTGCAGAACCACATCCTCCTTCAGTGACGGATCGTGGGATCCTGCGACTTGCATATATAGTCACCGTCAAAGAATCCGCATGAAATGTTTGGCATTCGTGGAAAGCCTGAAGTGGGGGAGGAGGATGATGGGAGGACAAACAAAAACAAATGCAAGATGGACCCCCGGGGGGAAGATAGGGGCTTGTGGTTTCACTGTGTTTCTCAGCCATGCTCTCCTTCATCCGGATGCAAGGGGGGGGGGGGGGGGGGGGGGGGGGCATGGGGGAAGGACCTGGGTGGCGAGAAACACTCAGAGTACATACTGTACATGATGTGTACTGTACACAACAAATCAAATTTAATTTACGTTAATTATCTTTGCGAATGTGAAAGTGGACCGTTACGCATGCATTTAGGGGGAGTGGTTCTCAAATTGGGTCTGGGGTCCCTAAGGGGTCCTTAAGGGGGTTCCAGAAGGCCGCCTGCGGCCGAAACGTCGTGTCTTATATTATGGTGTTTTAAATAAAATAAAACACCATTGGAGCAAACCTTCTCTTCACGGTTCCAGGGGGCCTCCCCATGCAGAAAAATGAGAAACAGTTTAAAATAATTGTGTTACCAACTTTTTGCTCCCAATTTTATGGTTATTTAAATTCATAATACGAGGGAACAATAGGATCAGGTGCGTGGAATGCAGGCGTGATCAGATCTCATTGCTTGAGGGGGAATGAGGCGAGATGAACAGATTGGCAAAGACAAAAGCAGGTAACAAAGACTAGATTATAGGAGTCGCTAGAGAGAATGATGAGACCCAAAAAGAAACAGAGCAAGAAAGACGGATATAGACCATGACAGAATTATATAGATCATAGCTTTCACTCTACTCTACTGTTCACCTATATATACTGTTAAATCTAATCTAAACAACCAAAATATTCTCTTATGACAAAATATTGGTCCGTATAGAATATGGATCAATTTGGGCATCCTTGAAATGAAAATGAGAACTATACTGATTTAGGGTACGTCAAAAAATAGGAATAAAAAAAAGATGCACACCTGTGTGTGCCAATAAAGAAATGGAAATATAGTATGTTGCCCGCCATTTATTATATTTTTGGATGTGCTACCTTTAGGGATTTATTTTTTAATTCCTATTTTTTAATGTATACTGGATTTGGGTTTAGCACTCCACAAACCTCTCTTTCTCATTTAGTGATTTAGGGTGTCAGAGGTTAAGTATGTTTGGGGTCCCATCGTAAGGATCCAAATGTCGGTGTTCAATTTCCCCTTTGTATACTATGACAGGGGAAAGCAGAAAAACAAAGTGAAGTTATGAGGACACACACGAAGATGGACACAAACATGAAGGAAGACATGGAAAAGGAAGGAGGAAGAAAGAAAGAATATATTATGTGTAGCGAATGGAGGCAATAATCATTATTCCCACAAGAGCTGACTTTGCATGACCTCTGAGCTACTTTGTGGTAAAAGGGTATGTCTAAAGGGCATAGTGACCTCTATAAATGGTGAGTGGAGTGGGAACAGGCTGCACCCACCACCCCTGGTATTAAAGAGAGTACCGTCACAGCCTGAAGTGCACTGTCACCCCACTGCTATTTTCAAGCTCCTTTTGGAGAAGCTGGGTGACGCAGAGGAGGAAGATATTAAAGTGCACAGGACCACAGGTGCATGCAAGCTCACACCCCTGTCTTACCACCCCCTGGCAGAGAGGCCAACGGCCATCTTGTGGCGCACGGGCGCCGCTGGCTACTCGGTTGCCCCACGCATTGTGCTGCACACGCCCCGTGTTTACTCATGCAGATATTATGAGGATCGGCTTGGTGCGTTTTGTTATACCCCACTCGGCGTGTTGCCCTATGCACAGTGCGTATACAAGCGTGTGTGTGACTGGCGGAGGCGCTGGAGTCCATGTGGCCATGATAGGTGGACATTCCGAGAAAGAAAACGTACAAAATTATCTGCTATTTTCAGCAAGGAGATTTAGAGGGGGAAAAAAGAGGGACCTCCGGATAGATCCCTGTGGGACCTCCGGCCCCCGCACACGCACGCACACACACACACACACACACACACACACACACACACACACACACACACACACACACACACACACACACACACACACACACACACACACACACACACACACACACACACACACACACACACACACACACACACACACACACACACACACACACACACACACACACACACACACACACACACACACACACACACACACACACACACACACACACACACACACACACACACACACACACACACACACACACACACACACACACACACACACACACACACACACACACACACACACACACACACACACACACACACACACACACACACACACACACACACACACACACACACACACACACACACACACACACCCGCTGACAGATACACGCATCCTCATCCAGACTCAGACGAGACATAAAAGACAGCAGCAAATACCCTCCTGCGCCGTCGTCCTTGAAAACCATGACACGATCACCGGTAGACACAACTGGGCCACCGGCCTGAAGCCAGGCAGGTCAGATCATGTTCTCCCGCCAAATGCTTCCCCTGTGCACTTTGTGATGCGTGTGATGTGACGGCAGAGACGTGAAACGAAGCGACAGGAACATTTACAGACTGTGTTCCTGTTCTTGTGTCATGCCTCCCTTGTCACGTACCTTGCAGCTATAGTACGTGGAAGGTGACATTAATAATAAGCACACAGTCGAATTCTCAGAGGCGACAATAAGTGTCCCGCAGTCTTCTGAGAATTTCACAGCCTGCAATCATCTTAAGAGGTATATGAGAACAATATTGTTTCATATCCATTCTTGTTCCATTCTTTGCACTGTATATTATGAAGCTGTTTCGTGAGCTAAAAAAAATATAAAAATAAGCACACAGTCATGCTCATCTCATCTGGTAGAAGTATAGGAGATAGGATTTCGCAAGTGACAAGAAGAGACTTTGCTAAACACGACTTTAATGCCATCAACTTTGCTTAAATACATGAACCCTATAGTGACCCATGTGATACAGTAGCAGGTCTTCAAGCTCACAAAGGGTAGCGATGCATAGACCCCTGGGGGAGACCCGGGTTAAAAACGCTTGCAGGCTTTAAGTTAAATAGACATCTCCCCAGTGCAGTTCATATAGCTCAACCAGTTCATAATGTATTAGTACACATGCAGAGACAGACCTATACGTAGTTATACATGTGATGCTGTGGGTTCAAATCACGCTACTATACCAGGTGTGTTCCCCCTTGATGTTCTCTTAAAATCCAATCCAAAGGTTTTCTGAAACACGTATGTCAGTGGTTCTCCCTTTTCATGTCAAGGACTCTCAAAATGATCTGTATTTGGCCCCCCCATCTCAAAATATTTTGTTCCAGGGACACCCAAAGATTTTAGTTAAAAATGTTCGCTATAAAATATATATTCAAAGATTTGGACAATTCTTCACAATAATAAATGGTGCATTTATACGGGGTGCATACTTAGTTTAGACTAGTCATTGGTTAGACATGGGTTAAGGTTAGGTTTAGGTGTGCTGCCCCGTGGGAGGTTATAGGTTCAGGGTGAGGGTTTGAGATAGGTTGTAGTTGTAGGAGTAATGACTGGTCTAACAAATGACTAGTCTAAACCAAAAACTGTCTAAACTAAGTACTGCACCCGCAACCGGCCACTCCACCGCTGACCCACCGCCGCCCCCACAATAGCTTAAGAGCATAAGATGCAGTTAAAGTGGTTAAAACCTAAAATGACACATGCTTTCCCGGATGTAATGGTGGAAACTATATCCCAGTTTCAAAAAAGTACAACAATATTTGTATAGAATATTGTGCAGAGAAAAACTATTAGCACAAGAATCAGTGGCTTATGGCTGAGCAGGTTTCAGGCGGTTCGCATTAAATTCCTATTCATCCCAGCTATAATTTGTTGTGAAGTGGGACTGTGTATTAGATCCTCTGTGCCTATGGAGGCTATAGTCAAAAATGATTGCTCTGCTTGTCGCACATGCTATTAATGAACATGTTATTTTGATTGCATTTAAAACAGATGTGGTTTATGCATCATTACAGCCAACTAATAGGATGACCAATTTTGGGGGTTTCTACATTACTGGGCGTTGCATTCATGTTCAGAATTATGTAAATTAACAGAGCCGTTCCCTGTAGCTCTGTTTGGCTGCATATGCGCTCGAGGCATACGGCATCTGTGTAATCACATCACCAAACTCTGCACCTCAGGTGACATGTGGTTACTTTCCTCAAGTGACAGACAGGTGATTGATCTTTCCCATTATGTCGTCCTTCCCCTGTCAGAGCTTCTGGGGGCCCAGTGGGAGTGCAGTGGGAGTGGATAGGCTCAGATTTATTAATAGAGGCATAACTCGGGGAACGTTCCTCGCAGAGGGTGTCCCGGAAAAATGATACCTCCTCAAACGGAGCTGACGCAAAAAACATAACAAAAAACGGGCCAGAGAGGAATCTCGGTGAACTCCCACATCACAGCCGGAAACCTAATAAAAGTCCCGTATAGTCCACGGCAGTAAAACACAGTGAAAGACATGTAAACACTCAAGTGTCAGCAAGTGTCAAGCTATGAAAAAGAGAAAAGAGAAAAGTGCAATGGGCCGGATCATTCCGCAATTCCCAGGCGACCCATGTGAGCTGTGGCAGCGGGAAGTGAGTGGCGGGTTCATGGGAAGAAGTGGAATGGGGGAAGCTATGGGGGTCTTGCACAAACACGAGGGCTAATGAGCTGACTAATGGCACCGGGTATGAGGACGTGGATGAGGGAAGGGCCGAGGAGGTGCAGATCAGGTCTCTGTCAGTCACTGCGATATAGCTGAGACAGATCCAACACAAACACAACCTGTGGCCATAAGGGCTAGTGTTTTGTGTGACGTGAGTGTGTGTGTGCGTGCAAGAGAGAATCAGGGTTGACCTGGTCTTGATGAGACACCTCCCTTAGTGAGTGTGTGTGTGTGTGTGTGTGTGTGTGTGTGTGTGTGTGTGTGTGTGTGTGTGTGTGTGTGTGTGTGTGTGTGCGCGCTTCGCCAGTTCCATGATGCCGCTTTCCCTAGGGGTAAGACAGGGGTGTGAGCTTGCACCTGTGGTCCTGTGCACTTTAATATCTTCCTCCTATGCGTCACCCAGCTTCTCCGAAAGGAGCTTGAAGATAGCAGTGCGGGTGACAGTGGACTTCAGGCTGGACAGTACTCTCTTTAATATCAGGAGGTTACAAGCAAAGACCAAGCTGCATCCATTCATGAGGATGACTGTGCTCTGGTGGCGCACTCTCCACACAACCTGCAGACCCATCCTTCAGGGCTTACAGTAGGACGGGTCTGTCTGTCAACACCAGTAAGATAGAAGTGGTCTGCCAATGGAGCTCCAAAACCCCACACACTCTGCCTGTCTTCACCATCGACAACAAGCCACCATAGCAAATAGCAATAACCCCATCCTTCAAATACCTTGGCAGTATAACTTCAAAGGACTTCACTGCATCATCGACTGTGAAATTCTGCATCACCACCCTCCTCTACAGCTGCGAGGCATGGACCACATACAGCCGTCACGCCAAGACCCTGGAGCGCTTCCATATTGGATGCCTAATTACAGCGCATCCCGGGCCTCACCTGGCGCGATCACGTGCCACATATTGAGATTCTGGCAAGAACAAGCTGCACCAGGGATGTAATGTTATGTAAATGTATTCCACCGTTTGCCTGTCTGTTTTCCGTTTTGTGTTTCTTGTGAGGACTGCGGATGAAAATGAGCAACTGTGCTATATCCGGTGTATTTACGTCCATGTGACGTCCATTCATATGCAATGTCCTGTCTAAATATACAAATAAAGTAAAGTATTAACCCCCACCTGGGCCCCCGGGCCGGTACATTTTGAGGGCCCCCATAGCGCGCGTGTTTTTATCATCTTTTTTACTTACATTTAACAAAATCAATAGCCAATGAAGGGCCCCATGAGGAGCCCTTTTCAGGGCGTCAAACCAAGTACCGCACGGTTCAATTTCCCCGAAGGGTCCCTGAGAGCCAAGGGCCCCTGGGCCACGGCCCCACTGGCCCAATGGCTAATTTGTCCCTGCCCAGCACCGACAGGGGGGTGTGTGCTTGCACCTGTGCTCTTTAATATCTTCCTCCAAGGCTTTGGACATGTTATCCGGATACCCCAAGACCGACTTCCCGGCAGAGTACTGTATGGCCAGTTATACACCATGGCCAGCGCCTGGCAGGAGGGCAGAAGAAAATATATAAAGACCAGCTTTAAGACTTCACTGAAGAAGTGCAAGATCAGGCCTGAGGACCTTGAAGCTGCTGCTGCTGACCGCGACTCGTGGCGACAGACAGTGCTGCCACGAAGAAACTCAAGAGGCTGGAGGAGGAGGAGGACAGGACTGCCAGAAGACAGAGACACAGGAGGAACACACTCATGACTGCCAGACAGCACCACTAACAACCACTACAGCCCACCCATGCCCCACCTGCAATGAAACATGTGGCTCCAGCATAGGACTCTCTATCCACCTAAGAACGCACCGTTAAGGACATATAAGTGGACGTCATCATCGGACTCGATGGACAACCATAAGCAAGTGTGTATGACTATGAGAGAGAGAGATAGAGAGAGACAGACAGACAATCAGGGTTGACCTATTCTTGATGAGATCTCACTGTGCGTGCGTGCGGTCTCAGAGGCAAAGCTGACGGACGAGTTGGGACAACTCCGCCTCTCAGAGGAAGTTGACCAGATGATGCTGTGTATAATGCAGGGTGGCTACACTGCACTGTGTGATGATAAGCAGTTCACTGTGTGTCAAGCTCACCGCATGCAGGGTCACTAGCGAGCACTCACACAACACGAAGCCAATTTGCTGATCCTAGAGCAGCACTACACTGATCCCGGACGAGATCCTTCCGCCGAAGATCTTGTCATTCGCACGCCACGCAGCAGACGGGCACAGCGTTTATGCAGCAACAAAAGCGGAGTATAAATAATAATTATTTTTTTAATAGCGGGTGGTCTGAACATCCCAGGGATTGGGAGTATATAGATTTTCCTAAAACATATAAATACGCACAGCTTTAGGCCTCTGCCTTTCTTCAGACGGGGTGTGGCGAAGGGAGCTTCTTCACTTCTTCTCTACGCACATGATGTATCTGTGTGGAGATGCCGTTTATTTAACCAAAGCACGCGCGCTGTTTCGGGATCCAACATAAGCAAAGCGATTTGGAATTCATATTCAATTCACGGACGTGCGTGTGTAGCAGAACCAATGTCAGTCTAAACAACTTGGAAACAAATTGCATTTCGGGGACAGAGTCTTTCCATATGGTTTCATATACAGTACAGTATGCCACTGTGGAAATTGTAATTGTAACTAAGTAAAGCAAACCATTTTTAATTGAGTAATAAAAACGGTTTACTCCACTACAATTATTTCACATGTTTAGTCACTAGTTACTGGCACATTTCTGCTTATTTATTCAAACCAGGGCCTATTTTCTATACTTCAGCTATTCAAAGATTTGAGTACTTTTATTTTGGTTCTGTATGGATGCCAAAACATTATTGTACTTTTACTCGCGTACAATATTGAATACTGGCCTTTTAATGGTAACAGAGCATTTTTATATTGTGGTATTTGCTTACTTAAGTAAAAAAAGCTGGCACTCTGGCAGGGACCTCAATCAGGCACATTCCTCGACCGGCGTGAAACATCTGTCACTCAAATGAAGAGTGATTATATAACGGGGCATAATTTGATTCTGCACTGGAATCCACAGGGCGCCCAAATGTTCACCATCCTGTTCTACTATTAGTCTGTGTTTTTGTTTCCGGAACTAAGTGCCATTAATGATTTAAGAGCTGCCATTGTGTGATTCAGATGTCATGATTCATGACGCATATGCTTTCTGGCTGGTGTTGGCAATTTGCCAGGGGTATAATGCACATGGTGACTCACTAAAGAATGGGGGGGGGGGTATTATGAAGGAAACGGCTATGGCCAAATTTAGCCCAATGAGTGTTTTTATGCAAAACTATTGCTTGGAATGGATCCAGAATCATGAAAACCCTCTAGTTTGATATGTCACATTTGGTAGCCATACTGTAAAGGCCATTTTCTAAACTTTCCCCTCAGACAATTCCAGGCAACTTTCCTTCTGTTATTTAGGATATATTGAAGATACAAAATCAGCTGAGTTTGGTTTTTTTCCAATTAGTTTGAGGTAAATTACATTATTACTGGACTAATATAGAAATATACAAAGATGGAAATCTCCCCATTGTTTTGGCATAGATTGTTAGGTATGCTGACCACGGATTATGGTCTAAAAGTGTGACAAATTTAAACAATTTCAACATTCTTCAAAAGTATTTCTTAAAATCTAAAAATCAAACAAACTCCATGCATAAAAAATAAAAAAGTTTAATAATATAGCCTAGTGAAAATAGCAGATCCACAAGCTCGCAATGCGGTGGGAAGCAACACGTTGCGAGCTTGTAGATCTGTTATTTGTACTAGTTTGGGTCCTGGACAAACGTCAAATTTCTCTTGAGCTAAAAGACACAGATCAGTGGTTTTCAACCAGTGGTCCTTGAGTGGGTTCCGGGTGGTCCCCAGCTAAATGACGGAGAGTTGGTAACCAAACGGACCCTTAAAGATCCATTTGGTTTCATTTTACGCTCTCAAGAGTTACATTATATTGTTGAACATCTGCATTACTTAATAATGTACAAGAAAGTCTACACAAATTAGAGAAGGTAGAAGAATTAGCCCTTCACTAAGTCCCTTGTCCAATGTTGGCAGCGAAGAAAGCTTGACCAGCTGCATAGCACCCGCGCTGCTAAACTATTTGGATTGGCATTGGACAATCGCTTTTTGGGGTGGGATTTAGTGAAGGGCTAATTGTTAGCATGGAGACAATCTCTTATCCAACGACAACACAATATTCTGAATCTACTCAAATGGTGGTCCATGGTTCAAATGGCCAAATAAACAATGGGCCTTGAAATGAAAAGTGATATGTGATATGTCACATGGCTGGCCACATGAGGCCAAGATCTAACAATAGAGCTAATACACCCGTTCCCCTCCTCCCCCTGTCCGCCGGGACTCCAACATATCCACACGATTGGCTTTTCATATTAACTCCTTTTTTCACACCCCCACCCCGACCGCTGAACTTCACAGTTCACTATACACGGCACAAAAACAGCCGCCGCACCGCCCGCGGGCCCCGACGGGGAGAAGTGTGTTGTGACAGGAGCACAACACCTTCCAATACCCTGACCTTCATGGAGGGAGCCGCGATAGCGATTTGCTGTCATGTGGAGGAATGTGCTCTTTGAGGGAGCGAGCTGCTGAGGTGAGAAAGTGGAGGAGTGGTGGAAGAGGAGGACTAGGAGGGGGGGGGGGGGGGAGAGATGAGAGGAGGAAAGGAAAGGAAAGGTACTATGTTTACCCAGGGTAACTGGACTAAGCTCAAGAACTTGTTTACAGCCAGGCCCTTCATAGTAGGGGTTCAGTGCCTTGTCCAAGGGCACTTCAGCGGTGGTAATTTTAAGGTGCCAGTCCGGGGATACGAACTAGCGACCTTTCCGATATCAAGACCGCTCCGCAAACCGTTTGGCCACCGCTGCCGCCTATAGGAGCACGGGAGTCACAAAGGACTGGAGGAGATCAGAGGGGGCATGAAAAAGCAGTGGTGGAAAGTATTTAGTTAAGTTTACTTAAGTATACAGTTCGACTAAGCACACCTGTGGCTTTAAGTAGGAGCCAGTAGACAAAACAGGAAAGGGCGCACACCAGTGTTGGTGAGGTGCTTCCAGGAAATAAAACGTCTGGGTTTCCGAGGCTAGTGAGGTGCTGGCCTAAGGCAGTAAATAAGTAAAAAAAGGCCACACACTCGTAGCCACGATGCTGTATATTTATTGACAAGAATCCAACGTTTCGACCTTTCGGCCTTCTTCAGGGAATTAAGTAGGAGCCACACAAACATTTGTTTGTCTCACTATATATACAAAGTTCATGCATTATAAGTAAGTTCATTCCTTTCCGTTTGTTAGAATGTCCTTGTATTTGTTTATAGTCAAGATTTTTTTTATGCCTAAATTAGTACCTTGTTTGTTCATGCCCAAGTTTGTATCTTTAGTTTGGACTACTGAATCTTATATCGTTTCTTTTTCTTGTTCAGTTAAAATCATCACTTTCCGTCATGCAGTACATCATCATTTCATCAGTGTCATGCCTTAACCCGATCTGTGAACTGTAAAGATTGAAGATTGAATAAAGCACTGTGAATCTTGCAGCTCGACCTGGTCTGGGGCCATATACATGCTCTGATGGGCATGCTGGTGTAGGAGTGCATACAGTACACCGAGTACAGCATAGCCAGCAGGCATCCTTTACTACCAGCAAGATCCTTTTTCCATGTACATTGGTACAATATATCTTTCGGTGGGTATAGATCTTGTTGAGCTGGTCATTTTGAAAGCTCTACAAGAAGCTCTTAAGTAAAAAGCGTGGACAGACACCCCTGCTATGTTGGATGTATCGTGGATGGGAAAAGTTATTTACAGGGTTTGAGCGGAGCCAAAAATGTGTGAGAACCTCTGGCCTATCTTATACTCCTATCAACACCGAGTGCCAGACATGTATGCCAGACTGTGCTAGTCTGCTCTGGTACACTGGGACCTGACCTAGACGCTGCAACATGTCATTTCTGCACCTAATGTATAGTACCAACCACCTCACACTCACACAAGCACACGCACGCACGTACACAGTGCACCCTCTAGCACAGAATGACACACACACACTACATTCTTTTATCAATTTCAATGCCTTTTGTTCGCATTAGTTTTGCCACGAAACAATGAAGTAGACTGAGGTGGACTTTTTCAACTCCTGGTTCATTTCAAGTTTATCGATCGCCTACTGTAGCAACCCAGAGCTGTTCATATACAGTAGTGAAGAGCGCAATCTAACTTAATAAAAAAAATCGGGGTACTAGGTTGGCGGAGGGTGTGTGTAGAGCCCAGGATCACATTAGATAATTGACACAGGGGTGAAAAATGGGTTACAACAACATCGTGGGATAAAAATATATATATATAAAAAGAGAAGAATTTTTTAACTCGTCCTTGGAAGTCCGCCTGCACGCACAGCGTTCAGCTTGAAGCGACATCTCTGGATAAAGAGTGTTGTGTGAAGGTTCAAGGTTTGCACCTTGATGAAAGGATGTTTTATTGAAACTTGTGATATAAAGTGATATTACATCAGCATCCGCCAATAAAAAAAAGAACTGAGTAATTTTCATTGACCTTTCCAAGGCTTTTGATTTGGTAGACCACTACCTCCTTTTAGACAAATTGTACTCTTTGTTGGTTTATCTCGTAATGCCTTGCTATGGTTCAATTCATATCTTCATAATAGAAAGCAATGTGTCGTTATACAAGGTTGTAAATCGGATCTGACAGTTCAGGAATGAGGCGTGCCTCAAGGCTCATCCCTTGGACCACTTCTATTCACTATATTTATCAATGATCTGCCTTCAATCTGTTTCGCATGCAATGTTCAACTCTATGCCGATGATACGGTACTATACACCTCCAAAACCACTATACCAGAGATTGAATCAGCCCTACAATCAGACTTTTAACACTTTACAAAAAGTGGCTAGCAGCCAATAAACTGCAACTAAACAAAAACAAATCTTTCACAATGATCTTTGGAACACGTCAAAATATTAAATATAAATCTTTAAATCACTCCTGTTCTATTACCAGCCTGGATGGTACTCCATTGCAAGGAGTTGAACATACAAAATATTTGGGCATGTGGCTTGACACCGAACTCTCATTTAAATGTCACATTTGATCACATTATAAGAAAATCTAATTTCAGCATTGGTGTACTCTATCGAACTACTTCTCATTCTCTGTCAGAAAAAGACTAGTTCTACAACTTATCTTACCCATATTTGATTATTCTGATGTCGTGTATCAAACCGCATCGGTCCAAATCCAATTTGAACAGTCTCAATATAGTTTACAACAAACTCTGCAGATTTATCCTAGGTTGTCCTTTTACAAACTCACCATTGTACTATGTATGATAATCTTGAGTTGCCCTCTCTCACTATAAGAAGAGACAGCTTCATTGGACCCAGTTTATTTTTAAATGTAAACACTTCAACTATCCACAATATCTCAAACAGTTTCTAGTACCATCCACTACCAATTTGCAGTTGAGGCACTCCGCCCCAACCCTTTTTTTTCAGTCTACAATGCATTGGGTAGGAAAGCATTCGTATTTAAAGCCCCCTCTGATTGGAACAATTTACTAACACATAATTCGAACCATCTCATCGTTTAATATGTTCAAAAACGCAGTGTCTTCCTATATTACGACCTCATGTACATGCCCATGACCATCTCACTCCATTTGATCTATTATCTATATATGCATTACTTAATATTACTTACTTACTTACTCCTCCTGTTCCCCATGGGACATAAGGTTTCAATAGGCTTGTTCATAAAAGGCGTAAGCCGCAAAAAGAATATCTTAAAAAATATATATACATTGTATCTCAAGGGGTATTCCAAATAAAGAATTTCAATCAATCATGCATATATTATAAGTATATTTGATGCCAATACTTTTGTATGTGTGCTCATTCAAAATGTTGAATACAGGACTTTTTACTTGAACTTATAATACCTAGAGAGAGATACTAGCAACAACACTTTTACTCAGGAAAAAAAAGTGAGTACGGTACTTCTTCCACCACAAGGGCACTATAAGCACGGTAAGAGAGATGAAAGAGACGAGAGACATTATCACTCGTGTTGAAGGAGACAGAGATGAAAGGTGTAGACACAGAGATGGGCTGCTAGGGGGACCAGATGCTGTCTCAATTTCAATTTCGTATGAAACCCGGGCGTCATGTTTTTATGAATATAAATTGACATCTCAGATTGTATATGTAGCACTTTGAGCAGCAGGTACTCAAATTCACTTTATATGGAGGGAGGATGGAGAAAAATAAATCGTCACCGTTTTGGGCAGTCCAAAACGGCAATAGATCCAATGCAGTTATACTTTTGTCACAAGCTCTTGTTAATAGTTTTTATTGGTTAAATGTTTATTTAAAAAAAACCACAGTCAGACTTACTTAAATCCAAAGTAGTGAAAATATCCACGCTATAAGCTTTAAATTACAAACATAAAAAGTAAAAATCTGGACATAAGGTTTGTTCCAAAAGGCCTATACTGTATAGATCAGAGACCTCTATAGGTCCGAATGATTAAAGGACCACTTCACCACTTTGCTTCACCACTGCTGTCAAAATCAACACTGCAAATCGATGACGTATACAACAAACATGGCTTCCCCCCCATTGAGGTAAACTACGAGAGACATCTCGGTGACAGCAAGGTCAGCCTTGCTGCAGTAGGCACGTTATTATCCGATTGTCTGATATCTTGTGGTCACGTCAGTTGGGATCCAGCTCTATTATGTTCCTGTATGTGTAATAAACTTTGTGAACCTTTAGCGTGATACCGTCTCGTGTCGCGTTATTGTTCTCCCGGGCCCGCCGCCGCTGTCGCCGTACCAAGGTATACTTCAACCGGATTGTCACACACACCACCCAGCCGGCACACACTACCTGTCTGTCAAACCAGACGAAGGTTCAGCACTTAGAGTTTACAACAGTTGGTGTGAACCAATCACCACTTTGGCAAAATTGAGTGTCAGGCTAACTTACCCTTGACAAAGACCGTCAGGTCGAAACGTTGTTTTTTTTTGCCTGCCAGTCGCAAAATAAAGTTTGGAGCGTCTTAAAGTGAGTTGCGAGCCCCTGCTTTCTTTTTATAGGCTAACTTACCTACCTTTAAAAACAAAATGGCAATGGTGCATTCATATGGTAATGTGTCTTGCTTTAATACAGGTTTATATTCAAATGCAATATAATTCCTCAGGGGAGGTTTGGTACACGTTGTGGGCTTCTAGGTGTTTGTCATGCGACAAAGTATGAATCGGGCTAAGCCTTCACCCTGGCTGGCATTCGTGATTCGTCTATCTATTCAAAAGAATGGTGGGGGAGAGAAGGAGTGAGGAGTAGCCTGGCAAGGCCAGTCTAATCTGCCCAGGGATATTTTTCGTCTGCATGGTTTCCAGTCCAAGGGAGGAGGAGGAGAAAAGAGGAAGGAAGGGTTGTATAATGAATGGAGGGGAACAAGAAAGCGTCCAAGAAGGAAACAGAGAACTACGGCAGTGGTTTTCAATTGATGCCGGGGGAGCCAATTAGAAACTCTTCTCTTGTCATCAGACCAATGTACAAAAATAGCAAAAGTATAGTAGTTTTTAAAGCATCCATTTTGCTATAGGGGGCCGCCAGACAGGGGGGAGGGGGGGGGGGGTCGATGGTATGGACAAGTTTGAAAACCACTGAGGTAAAAGGACAACAGATAAATTGAAGGCCGGCAATGAACGACTGCACTACAGATGACTACACTGCAGAGCATCGTTTTGAAAGCAAATTCTTCAAAATGTTACATTTCTTTAAGCACACCTGATAGTTTAACATGCCTTCTCTCGCGTCGGTATGTCACCTGGGAGCAAGAATTCAATAAGTCCTGACAGTTGGATTGGTTTTTCAATTAGACAAGTTAATGGAGGCGCTGTCCGCTCCCTCTAGGTCAACCACGCTTCTCCAGATGGTACAAGGACACATGCATAATATATGGGAAGATGTGCACACACACACACACACACACACACACACACACACACACACGCATGCATAAAGGTGCTCACAAGAGGAAAGAGAGCTACTGAACACATACAGGAAGAAAGACAAGCACATGCAGTCATGCAGTGTCACACACACACACACACACACACACACACACACACACACACACACACACACACACACACACACACACACACACACACACACACACACACACACACACACACACACACACACACACACACACACACACACACACACACACACACACACACACACACACACACACAATAGATGATATACACAGTGACACTACACAGAAGTAAAGTACAGGAAGTATGTGTACAGTGTATGCGGTGTCGTGTACACATTTGAGCTAATGGGAGAGACAGAGATAGAAAGAAGATTCTGTTCAGCTCAAAGCAAACAACACACACACGCACATGGAAACAATTATGCACACTTCCTGGGTTGCCATGGTGTGAGTTAACAGCGATGACAGGCTGGCAGGATAGTGTTTCATAAAGAAGGTTATAGCACAGATATTATCACAAGCTGTCACACTCCTAGACTGCCAAGTGCTTGAGTGTGACAAGCAGTAACTGAAAGATGCGGCCCGGAAGGTCCCGGCACTGATAAGTCGCTTAAGAATAGACAGTCACCCCTTCCGAAATTACGGAAGTCGTCACGTCTACAGCGTGCTGCGATATTCGGTAACATTTAGTCACTGAGGGGCCGGGCTGAGTTAGGAAATGTGTAGAACTAGAAATGTGTATAAATGAATGAATAATTCATTAAGAGAGAAGCATCTTTTCACGCTTAAAAGTTTCTGGTTTAAATGTTGGGCTCATTTTGAAACGATCAAATGTTTTCTTTCGAATGTTTTTGATCGGTGGCCATGCCGCACATTGTAGCCTACCTAGTATAACGTGTTATGAAAGCCATCTCATCACTCTGAATGTCAAAGAAAATGCAACCGCTTGCTAAATGGAAATAGCAAAAGTCAGTGTTGTGTTGTGTTTCTTTGGTTCCTTTCATGCCCCCCCTGCCAGCGGAGACTGAGCAAATAATGCAGCACGCTGGGAAAAACAACCCCTCCATCACTGTGAGAGGGAAGGGCTACATTTCCCTGCTGTCATGCTTCCTGTAGCTAGCCTTCGCTGCCTGTGACAGTTCTCTTCTCCCACGTCGAGCTGAAATAAATAAATTGCGAAGACGAGACAGTCTGCCTGTTTCCAAAAACTCAATTGCCAGACTCTTTCCTTGTGGGAGTAGTAGAGAGAGAGAGAGAGAGAGAGATAGACAGACAAACATTTTTACCGAATAAATCCTACATTTTTGTTTGAGCTTCATCCAGACTTTTTAAACAAGTCAGACTTCCATATTATCAAAGGCTGCTGAAAATTAGACCACGCTCACGTTGTCGTCAGCTCTACTGGTCTAACAGTTCTGATGTAGACAACTATTTGCGTGGCAAAGAAGAGTTGAAGAATCGCAAACGCTTAGTATTAAAAGTTCAATGGATTAGATTTGTCTTGTTTAGGGATGTCCGATATTATCGGCCTCCGGATATTATTATCGGCCTCCCAGTAATCCTTAATATTCCATATGGGCATTTGGAAAGAAACGAGCTTGAAGCTTCAGTCACTGCAGACGCAGAGTGTGTCTGTGCAGTGTGCACCTGGTCCTCGTTGGTGCTCGTTATCTCAGGCATCAAGGCAATTATGCCTCTGCACCGGCAAATAGGCCTATCCGTGATGTATACTTTTACTTCTACTCCACTACCTTTCAGAGGCAACTATTGTATTTTACTCCACTACATTTATTTGAAAACTTTAGTTACTAGTTACTTTGATTGTCATTACAAATCAGCCCTATATTTCGGCCATTTGAAAATAGAAGATCTACAAGTTTACAATGTGTTGCAATGCGACACATTGTGAGCTTGTATTAATTGCTACTTTCAATTCATTTTTATAGATTTGAAAACTTGAAATGAGACATTCAGCATAATGAGTACATTTTGATACCAATACTTTTGTACTTTTGAATTTACTTAACGGATATTACTATATTGCAGTATTTATACTTTTACTTTTAGCCCGCATATATCGGTATCGGTTGATATCGGTATCGGAAATTAGGAGTTGGACAATATCGCGATATCGGTAAAACAGTCAATATCGGACATCCCTATAGTCTTGTTCATACTCTATGTCTCAGTAACGTACAAGGACCTTGGGACAAGATGTTATGCAGTTTGGACAGAAACTTCAGAAACTTTCAAAGTACATTTGAAAAGAAATTAACCTCTTTGCCTCTTTGTCGTAACAAACTTCATATCGACCTCCATGTTCCAGTAAGAAAAGCAAGAGTCCTTCAATACAAATGCACACAGCAATATTCAGACGGCTGTGTTCTGAGAACTCTCAGTCAAAGCTGTACAGGAAGAAAAGAACAGGACTGTGCAGCCTAAACCTTGTGGGCAGAGAGTATACATTCACATATACAATTAAACATACAGTACACACTCTTATACACCCATGAACTTCCTGTACACCCATGACTGCGTGGCTCTGTTCAGCGCAAACAAAGTGATAAAGTTTGACGACGACGCCACAGTCATAGGCTCGATCACAGACGATGATGAAACAGCAAGTGGAGAACCTGGCTCAATGGTGCCAGGAGAACAACCTGACTCTCAACGTTGACAAAAAAAAGAGCCGATCTTCGACTACAGGAGACCTCCCAGAGACCACTCGTCTCCCATTCAGATTGGGGGTTCTGCAGTGGAAAGGGTCAGAGACCCAGAACAAAACAGGGCAAAGGAAAACGCTGTTGTATATGGAACATAAATAGCCTCGAATTGCACCTTTTTAAACTACATTTTGCTCTATTTAGGGAACATAACCTACTGTGAAGCTGTTCACAAAAAGTTTCCATAACTTTGCTACTACAGGGAAAACATGTTACTTTTTTATTTAACTTTCTCTTTCTTTCTTGCACTCTGCATTCTATCCCTTTGTTTGCTGTGCTTGCTGCGTGTGAAAAACGTATTTTTCATTTCTGTACTGAATCGCTGATTTAGTGTACTTCGGAGACAACAGAGAAACAGCCATTCATCCTCATCAAGCTACTTGACAGAAGAGAAGGATCAAATTGCTAGGGAGCTCGTCATTGAGCGGGCGTCAGATCTGGTATGGTGAGATGAAGTTAAGGCGAGCAAGGGGGTGAGAAAGAGAGCGCTCCAACACCAACAAAGTACTGCAACACACACCGCCAGAACACACAATAACATTCATACATAATACCTAGCAGTAGCAGTGAGGCATATTGGACTGGATTGAAACAGACAAGACAGACAGACAGACAGACAGACAGAGAAGAAGACTGCATTGATGAGTTGCGGCATTTTGTACAAAATGAGCTACTCCTGAAAACTTTGGAAGCCAATCTTAGGCGCCTGTCACACCTATCAGACAAGCATGTAATCAATGTTTTATGGTTTCATCTGTCTTGTCGTTTGTCGCATCAATGTACCACAATGCTTTGCGTAATCTGGGCGGTGCGTGGGCGGTACGAGGACATGCGGAAACAGATCCACGTGTTCGTGTTGCCTGTTGTTGTCCTTACGCTGTTAGCTGCGGGACACAGTAGCTAGTAGCTTGTTGGTTGTGTCAACGTGTTTGTGGTGACAAAATATTTTTTTGGAGGAGAAAGAGGGCTCTTGTCCTGGCGATGTTGGTGGCGAGGAGAAAGAGGGAAAGGGAGATGCGCCAGAGAGAGCTTAGCAACGACTCCATTATTTTTAATAAAGCGCATCCATTTTACCACAACACGCGACTTGCTGCATTTCAGGCTGTTAGCCATGGGGCGCTTGGGCGCACGGCTCTCTCCTATCTGCAGTCAGACAGTTCAGCGTTACTTCAGGAGTGCTTTGGCATTGCCAGTGGACACCTCGATGTTAATGTTATTAAAAAAAATGAGAGAAAAAAAAGGGGGGGAATCATAACATTTCATGCCCAAAATGATTGTTTGGTAGCAGTAGCATTTTCAGAAATATAAGTCATGGCTACGACTCTTTCATAATCTCCAGTCCAATGCGCACTGCCCATGCGAACTGAAAACATGTTCATTCATATTAACAGTTTTATTTTATTTTAACAACCAAATCATATGGAATGGTTTGAAGAAACTTCACGGAGTCGACGTGACACCTGAATTATTTGATAGCTTGCATGCAATCTCTTTTGATATGCTACTGTACTGTTTCTGCAGTTTATAAGTAGCTCCGGTCCATTCTGTCAATGCAGGGTGTGCGTGTGCGTGTGTACACGATAAATATCTAGTACATTTGTATATTCACGTACAGTCGTACAAGTAGGCTACACAGCATAGGCACTCAGATCATAACACAGGGCAGAATCATATAAGCATTAGGAGTGAAAATGCATGCACCTTGAATTATAACGTTTGTTTTAATTTTCTGTTCGGCCACGACGGGCAGGATTATATTTTCCTGTTGAATTGCTTACTGGAACAGACCAAACTACTTTACTTAACAATAAAATCATTTTCGTTAATACGAAAGTGCATAGGCTTTCCTCTTCCGTGTCTGCACTATGCAGAAAAAAAACAACAGACTCAGAGTGTGAAAAGACCGCCCAGTGCAGCGTAACAAACGGACCTTCTCTCCTATTGGTTGGCGGGTAAACCCAACCCTTTTTGTCTTGTCTGAGGTGCCGCCCTGTTCTCCAGCTTGTCGCCTACAAAATGTTTTGTGTCTTGTGTCTCGCATGAAACACGTTTGTCTGATGAGACCACTTGACTCCCATTAGAAATGCATTGGGAGCTGTCTTGTCTGATGCTTTTCATCAGACAACCATAAGACGCTTGTCTGATAGATGTGACTGCGGCCTTAGACAATCAGGATGGAATATGAGAAACCAATCAAGCCCGTCTTGATCACTTGACTATGGGGCATTTCTTTCTATGTGCGTGCACAATTTCACGGAAATCAATGTGTTCATGATTTGTGGCATTGTGTTTGAAACGGAGCACTCCTGCGAACTTTCGAAGCCAAGAAAGTCCTGTTTCGTTGAATGGCTATATCTGTAGGTGCACTTTAAAAAAAATGTTTTGCAAAAGAGAGAAGAGAAGAGAAGAGAAGAGAAGAGAAGTAAGGGACGTGTGCATGAACTGTAAATGTGAAGGTCAGGGTTTGAATCATGCCTTGGCTTAAAGAGCCTATTCATCTAAAAAACGATAAACCAAATTAGGTCTTACTGTAATGAAGCTGAAATTGTGTCATACTCCTCAAGATAGCCAGGCTTTATTTCCGAAGATTAGTCTGTGCTAGTCCCAAAGTAATGTTACCACAACAGCCGTAATATTGTCCATTCAGTTCAAATTAAAGCCACGACTTCCTAATCTTTTCTAGTGAACTAGTGCTCTACTAGCAGAGAGTCGCGTCAATATCGCCGCGCCATTACTTATTCCGTGTCAGCAGCAGAACCTTCTGTGAGCAAACAAACACACATGAGGCAGACATTCCAATATCCTGCTCCCCTCTAAACATACCATCAATATTCGCCCCCCCCCTCCTGTTCGGACAAACGCGCCTTCTGTGGAATTGGGAATTCAATTTAGCCCCTGTCTCATGGAGACAACGTATACATAGAACATACAGAACCCTATTCAGAGCCTCAGGAGTGCCTGCAATATACAGCTGAAGTTCCCAGCATGCCTAGTTTATGCTCTGTCACATGGAACGAGGGAGTCACGTGGCGAAAATAGCCGACATATAAGCTCAACAACGCGCCGCGGTTTCAACGTGTTGGGAGCTTGTAGGTCTGCTATTTTCCTCTCAATCAATAGGGCCATTAGTTACCCCCTCCCCCCGCCCTCCCCAAACCTCCAGGCAGCCGTGCACTTGGAGTTGGTCCCACTAATACTGTAGACGCAGGTTGATGGGGAAAACAGAGTCAAAGCCTGGCGGCACGCAGAGGGGCCACGCGAATAAATCCCCCACTTAAAAACACAGTAACGTATCAGCACTCGCCAGGCCTATAATGAATCAGCGGTAGCCTGACCGGAGCTGGCCCCCAACTGGGGTGGTGTGGGGGGTTGTAAAGAGAGCCCTGAGAAGTCAGTAAGTATACGACTTGTGTGCGGGCAGTGCATGCACTGTATAGGTCCCCTTTAACACATTTGTGCTCTCGGGGATCTGTATATATTGTTGTGACGTATACACGAACAAATTCGGGCCACTTCTTCAAATATCGTTCCTCTAGTCGTTAATTTCCCCTGTGGCGAAAAGCCTGGCGACGAGAGGTTCAGTCAGTCAGTCAGTTGCAAAATGCCAAATGTGTGCCGTGGGAGATCAACAACGCCTCTCGGCCACTCCGAGGTATAGAAAAATGGTCCTGGAAAGGATAATAATTAAAAACATACAAATCCGGAGGGCTAATTGGAAATCCTAAATATTATCAAACACTACATGCTCAGTAGAGTATAGACACGGGCGTAATTACCTTTCCGAGCCAATTGTATGCTGTACGACTGGCCTCTCATGGTCTCTGTCCCATTATACAATTGAACTCGTTTAATCTGAGTAGCTGCTACTGGCAACACAATTTAGTTATTTAAATTTTGCCAATTCATCTTCTGAAAAATGTCTTTTGAATTGTTATTGCCGAACTCCAAGTAAATATATAATCTCACTTGCTCGCTCCAATCATTTTAAGATCCTTAACCACATGAACGCCTCGGGATACCCCAGGAGGAAGTTACTAATGTTGCTCTGGAGCCTGGAGCTCTCTCGTGGAGCTGTTGCCCCCGTGACCAGACTACGGATAAGTGCGCAGTGTTCTTCCTGTGTCTGTTGTACTGTATATTCTATAAACTATAAACCAGAAAATCCCTGTATAGGAGAGAGACCAGATGGAAATGAATATGTTTTGTTTGCTACCCTAACCTAGCCTGGTTCCTTCAACAAAAGAGCCCACAGTATAAACACGCGCACGCTTGCTCGCTCGCGCACGCACACGCACGCACACACACACACACACACACACACACACACACACACACACACACACACAAGGTTTTGGTCTATTGGGCATAAGTGGTTAACTCATAATACATTTCTGTAAGAGTCCATTCCTAGTAGTGCACGTAATGAAAAGTAAATGTACCTTGAAAATGTCATGGAAAAGTGCTCGTGAAAACATCTCTTTCACAGAATTCACACTCAAGGGCCCTCGGCTCACAAGACAAATTAAATTATGCTTAGGCCTACCTATAATGAATGAATCCTGATTAGTAATCAGGATTCATTAATTATAGGTATAGGTGTCAGTAATCATCAGTGATTACTGACACCTTTCTCACTCAGACAGACTGCACGGCCCCCGGTGAGCCACAAAGACTCCCATCTCATTTACAATTTAGGCATTTAGCAGACGCTCTTAATCCAGAGCGATTGCATTTATCGATTCATGAAACATGCGTAAGCTAAGAAAGTAACAGTGGAATATCTATATAATGAAACTATACATAAAGTATATACTATACTATGCTATGTAGTCATAGCACGTACTATGACGTGCTATGACTACATACAATGCAATTATAGTGCCGTCTGCATAACATGCTATAAGTCTGTATCAAATGCCATCCAAGTCTACAGAAATGCTACCTAAGGGGGTGGGGTAAGTGCTATGGGCCATGATGGAGTCTGAAAAGGTTTTCAGACTACGGCGGAAGATTGGGACCTGAATGACAACCTTGAGTGAGCACTTCAGCGCCTGATCTATATGTTCTGTCTCCGTCTCGAGACCAGCTCCATGGTCTCTCGCCGCTACCAGGAACCGGGGGAATGGCAGTCAGACGCTGTCGTCAATGAAATAACCCTGTGATCACAATCTGAGTGACAGGTGGGCAGTGGAAGATGAGACGCTTCTCCTCCACAGGGGAGGAAATGGAAATGATAATTACCTTTGTAACTAAAGATTAACTTGAACCTCTGGTGTTGAACTACGGCATTTTATAAGCCCCCGTCAACCGTAAATCCACAGTAATTGACTGTTCTTACCAAGGGGCTGATGTTGTTAGCCTGGAGAGTTTAAATAATTCAAAACCTTGCGCTGCACGATATTTGATTGGATATTTGATTGGATATTGGATTGCACTGCGAAAGTAATAGAGTATATGTTCTACTGCCAGGACCATCACTCCATTAAAACCTACACTTCACCCAATAATACAGAGAAAGCATCTGTGTCATTTATAGATTTGTATTTATAGGTTGAAAAAAAAAAAAACTGGGAGCATAATTATATCGTGTGCGGACATTCCACTTTTTTCTTCATTTGAAAAGTTTGAGAACCACTGACATGGAAACAAGTTTCTAAAATTGTTAGGATTTAGAAGACATTTTTAGAATCGGGGTTAAACCATTCTGACCTGAGATCAGATTCTAAAAATGTCTTCTACATCCTGACAGTTTTCTGAAAAAACTATGTTTCCATGTCAGTCGTTTTTTCAAAAATAGCAGATCTACAAGCTCATAGCGCGCCACCGAGTGGCGCGCTATGAGCTTGTAGATCTGCTATTTTTCAATAGCTAAAGCATAACATAATGCTAACACCAAAAGGGGTTCCCGGCCCAAAATGGGTTTTAAGCATGAGTTGAGTTGTAGTGTATTGTATATGTACTGTATTATCGAGGGACCATTGGGCGAAAATAGGAGATCTACAAATGTTGTGAGCTTGTAGCTTAGCTATTTTTGGCGAAGAGATCTAATGTAGAGCGAAAACAATAGCACAATATAGTATGAGCCGGTCAACTAAGTACTGTATAGCGCTTGTGGTTAAGTCCTATTTTATACTTTGTTTACACGGGGGTTGCCTGGCAACGGTATAGCTGATCTACAAGCTCATAGTAATTCACCGCATCACGACACATTGTGAGCTCTGCTATGAGATCTTCTATTTTTGCAAAAGAATAAATAAATAAAATTCCCTATACAATGACTCGCCCACATTATGAACGACAGGTTGAAAAGTGGTCAGCACACGTCCTCTACTTTGTTCCACCGTGGCTCTTCGGTGTCTTAGACTTAGACCACAGCCCTGTGGATTAGATTACGACCACGAGAAGCCGTCGAGGCAAAGCATTGTTCTCTGTTTATGTACACAGTGCCTCATGAGATGGCTGGAATTGCACTTTATAAAATGGCTGACCGGGTAACGCTCTCTCTCGCTCTCTCTCTCGTGGCTCACGAGTTAATAGCGCCATACAAGTACAACAACAGGAAGCCCCCGAGAAGTGCTTCCTGTTAGGAGAAAAGAGGCTATGGAGTGTAATGAAAACTGCGCGAAACCCGACCATCATTCCCTGCGCACGGGGCCCAGCTTCCTTTCAAACTGAATTAGCCGCCTGGCGTTTACGTGCTGCTCACTTCAGAGGGCCCATGGCTCAGGGAGCCAAAACACTTGCCTTTGTTTTACTTCTCTGCGTCACATTTACCCGGCCCGTCCGCCACGGTGAGGTGACAGGGGGGGGGGGGGGGGGGGGGGTGACAGGTCGAATGGTGTTCTCTCAATCCATTTGACTTCGTTATCTAACTTCTAGGGCACCGCAAGGGGCTCTGGGGCCATTCCTGAGCAGCGGTTGTTTTGCTAGCGTAACTCGAGACCTTCCAGTCTGCAGCGGGGCCAACGTATGCGCGCCAACACAAACTCCGCCCGCGCACGGCTTCTCCATAGATAAATCAGTGGCAGCATTCCGCGCGTTTCACCTTCCCACTGGCTTTGCATTCTCAGGCCGTGCAGCAAGTTACAGGCCTGCTCAGTGCCCTTTCCCCGTTTAATGCTTCTTGAACGTCAACACAGAGAGGAGGGGGGCATTCCTCCTGCATATTTTTCGCCCTTGAGAGGCGCCCTGTGTGTGAACACGCACAACACACACACGGGGTCATGTGAAGAACGTGTACCTTGCGCCCTACTCTAATGAAAACCCTGACCTGACCTCTCAACTGTTGAGTAGCGCCTGGCACTGTAGGCTCACACTATGTCCACATGCAACAAGGCGATGTGCTCCCAGTGAGTGCTGCCTCCTACGGTGGGCCGTGCGTGCCGTATATTATCTCCGTTCACTGCAGCCACAACACTAAAGCCTCTGTATGCCATGAAGCCTCGTTGGTAGAGAGAGAGAGAGACAGACAGTGGGACATAAAGTGAAGACAACTGTAGTCTATATGCACTTTCCCCCCTCCCTGTGTGTATATTTGTGTCTATACATCTACGAACTGACGGGGTGAGAAAGAGAGGCTCGGGCGTGGGTTAAACAAACAGTATCTATAACCTGCCAAGTGGCTGCTATCGTGGCACTGCGTCTCGCCGCGGTTTATTTATTGAACCCGGACAACCCCGGTGACGCCATGCTAGCACGGACACGTGCACGCTATAGCGCACGCACACACACCCGAGAAGAGATAACAAAAGAATAGCAAGGAGCAGCTGGAGTGTTTCATTAAAGACAATTCCCAGTATGGAGGCGATTGGCACAGATACAGACAGTACAGATATAGCAGATTAGGCAGTATTTGGGGAAAAGCTTTTACGCTACATCAAACAATGAGTCATAAGGTCGATACACGTCGTGAATGATTCAAGGTATCTCACGGAGGATTTTTTTACTTTTCAACATGCCGCGTCGATATAGTGAGCAGTGGTGAGCATTCATTTTAGACAGATGGGCTCGTTAACGTCTTGCTCTGGGGAGCTGGATGGAGAGTGGAGTTGGAGAGGTGTAATTTTACAGTTGTTCTTTTCTGTTCAATTTCCTCATTGATTTCCAAAGTAAACCTTAAGAAGAGAAACATACACTGAAACGGTCTCTTGCCTTTCCTTACATAATCACGGAAGGACGATCATTTATTTTTTCTTTTAAGCCCACCGGAGCTGGAATTCAAAATGTCATCATAAGTGATATAGGTTTTCCACACTGTATAGTGCTATAGCATTCTGAGGCACAGCCAAGACCCTTAAAATCCCATTAAGACTGTATACTGAAAGAAGACTTCCTGGTGCAGAAAGGTCAAATTGGAATAATATGGAAAAGAAATGTTGACCTGTCTAACTGTAATCTAAAGATGACGTATGTGTTTTGGCCAGTGAGACAATTTAATGCGGAGAGAATATATTTCATAGCTGTTGCAGCCAGTAAGATTCAATTCCCACACTGCATTGCAGAATTATATGACATTTGGTAATTCAAACCACTGCTATTTTATTTGATTAACTGTGCTCAAACAGTGTCCATAAATCGAGTGCTGGAGTCAATTGAAACGTGTTGTATTACGGTATGTGAATTTTACGCATCAGTCACTTCTTTTCCTGATTACTTGAGCAGCTGATAATTTAGGCCAATTGGCCTGAACTCTATACCATTGCACTGTTGTCTTGTCTTGAACTGTTTGTATTGTATACACAGCTGTCCTTGACAGTTATATATTGTACAGTATCGTCACACCAAGTCAAATGCTTTTCTGTTGACTCTACAACTGTGCGAGGGTGAAATTACTTAAAAGCCCAACTGCCCATGTTCTGACCGCAGTTATGTTGGGACTGGGAGTAGTGCATTCTCTTAAGCGGTTCCCAACCTTTTCTGGATCATGGCCCACTTGAAGATTTCGAAAGACCAAGAGCGCATCGTGCTCTCAGCTGCATGCGGTTCACTCTGATTGCTCTTATGTAATGTATCACCTGTAGTCCGGTAACACACGTTATAGGATTATAAAATCAGATTAAGGTATCAAAGCAAGTGTTTAATATGGAATTATCCTTTATATAGCATCTTAATATAAACATAATATACTGCTTAACTCCAAAATGGTGTGTGCTGCAGGCTTTTAAAGAAAACAAATGGCAAAGGCACTACGCCGTCTTGGATGAAAAACATATTAAAGTTTTATTTTGAGCAAGTTTAGCAACAATGTTATTAACGCGTATCGACCTAAAGGTCTGCATAAGTGCAAGTCTGCAGTGCATTTGGGTGTTAAGCAGTACTTATTATAACACGTTTTTGGTGGTACTTTAAGTTCCTATTTTTTCGGTATAAAAATGGAAACGGAATGGAATGTTTTAATATTAAATGTTATATTATCATTTAAATCGTTGTGTTTTGCCAACTATTAGGGGGCCCACTTACAATTCAATCACGGCCCACCTGTGGATCCCGGCCCACAGGTTCAATGCTTCTTAAATGGATAGTTCAGATTTTCTTTTTAACTTAAGCTGTATGAAATACTTGCCATTAATCTAGTCTTTGCAACTGTATTAATTCTAGGATTAGGTTTAGGTTTATTTATTTAACACGTAGTACAAAAAATAGACAATAACATATCAAAGAACAAAAATACAATGCAAGAACAAAAGAACAAAACAAAAGTCTTCAAGTTGGCAAAGGGGGGCAGCTGTGAAATAAAGACATAAAACACAGACTGCACAAAAAAGGGAAATAAACAATACAACAAACACACAAAATAAAATATAACACATCAAAGTAAATCATGTAATCGACAGAGAGGAATAAATAAGATATTTCTTTAGATGTTTCTTGAATATTGGCAAGGATACTGAGGATTTAAGCGAAGCATCTAGGGAATTCTATAGATGAGGGCCTCTAAATTTGATGAAAGATTGATGTTTGGAAGTGCGTCAAAATCATCTCTTTGCCTTGTGGGGTAGGAGTGAATGTGAATCATTTGATTGCCATGGTGGGAGCTCTGCTCTGGTTTTGGTCAATATTAAGTGGGGGGCACTGCATGGGGCCACGCAGTAAAAGTAAATTAATTCACAAAACTAACGTCATTTATATTGTCGACATATTTCTAAAATATTATATGACCCCTCTATCACATGGAACTATTCTTTGGGCGTAGTGATATGGACACAAAAAACAGTTTTTTAATGTATCGAAAACGGCAGATTTCACATCTACTATTTTCGATAGAAAAGCGTTAAAAGTAGTTAAACTGATTGTGACGCTATATAAAGTTTGCTGGGGACCTCCTGGAAGCCCACCAAAGTTGGGTCCCCGGACCCAACTTTGAGAAACATGGTCGTCAGAGCAATGAGATGCGATGGCGTGAGAACTAAGCAAGCGAGGACAGATTTTATTATGCCACGTATGATATATCTGCATTTCTCATGCCAGACGCTTCCTAATTCTCCTGAACATCTGCAGGCTCTCTCGGTTGAGTTCACATTCGCCATCGGCTCCTAATATGCCTGCCAGTGCCTCTGATAGAGAGAGAGGGTCACTGTAATTTGGGGATCGTCTCAGACTCATCTGTTTGATATTGTGGCGAGCAGGTGTCGTAAATGAATAATGTGGTCATAATTTAGCCTTTGATCACACAAAGGCATGCATGTGTGTGTGTGTGTGTGTGTGTGTGTGTGTGTGTGTGTGTGTGTGTGTGTGTGTGTGTGTGTGTGTGTGAGAGACAGTGCGTGCCGTGCGTGTGCCCCAGTGTTAGAAGATCTTGTGTGAGAGCGTCTGTGTACTTGCGAGGGCCAAACAATAGTTTGGCTTACAATTAGTAAAATGTTCAGGTCTTGTTTATGGTTAGGATTAAGCATTTCGAGGTTAGGTGTGTGGGTTATAGGTTGAGTAATCTCTCAAGACAGATCCAGAACTTCGCAGCAGAATCTGTCGGCAACTCCCATTACAATGTGTAGAGTTGTTGTTAGTATAGGAATGAAAACAAGGGAACAACACCGGAAGAGGAGGGCTGAAGGAGTTTACGGGCCGACACAGAGGCAAATTCAAATGACCCCCCCCCCCCTTTTGACGATGGGTTCCCTTCCCAGATTTGTGTTAAGAGTTATGCCTGATTTAGATTACTTAGTTGTGTGCTGGTGTCGCCACTGTCGCGCACTAGAAATAACAGATCTATAAGTTCACAGCGTGTACTCAGCGCGTGTATGTGGTTCTGTGTGTAGCAAATGGTGGTATATAGACCATATTCACTGCACGGCGGCCATGTTGGCATTTTGCATTGAAAAAGCAGGGTGGCAACAGGATGTCATTTCATTAACTTAATGGTAGGGTAAGTGTTTTTCTTTGGTTAAAAAAAAAGTGTTAAAAAGCTCTATATTGTGATGGTACTCATTGGGTGTTTGTTCAGTGACAGGAGTCTCAAAAACAAACACCTATTTCTATCGCACAGCATATATCACCACATATTCTCACTTTCTGACGCTTCTGTCACATACTCTCACACACGCGCGCGCGCTCTCTCTCTCAAACTGAGTGAAAAGCGAAATGGAACGGCATGATTTAATCCCTCTCAGACACCCTTATATTTCACACAGTTCAGAATGACTCGGGGGGGGGGGGAAAGTCATCCAAGGGCAGGTAGACACTAACAGTAATTCAATGCCTGAGGGTGAGAGACTCGAGGAGGTAAACATTGGCCTTTTGTGGAAGTTGAAGACCATCATCATGTGCCCTGGAGCGCACAAATGGCTTCACATCTCAACACTTTCTTCTACCTGGTGTCGCTATTTTGGCACGCCATTTAGGGCGGGGTCTTCAACAGGGACCCCTAGAGGGTCCTCAGAGTTACTACAGCAGGAACACCAAACGCTTGTGTGAACGGAATTGCCTTTGCAACACTGCTAGCTAGAAGAAGAATATTACTATCTTGGAAGTCGACAAATCCACCCTCTCACATCTGGCTCAATGATGTGATGTACTTCTTAAGCTTATAGAAAAATAAAATTCTCTCTCAGAGGAACCGTCAAAGGCTTCACTAAGGCATGGAGACCTGGCTTTTATAGAATACTTCAATGATCGTACCTCCCTGGATTAGACTGCTCGATGTGACCCCAAATATAGCGGACTGTGGATTTCATGTCCTTGTTTCGTTGGGGGGGGGGGTGTACATTGTTTGTTGATGTGTGTGATGATTAAAAAAAAAAAAAAAACATTGTCAAATGTACTGCTTGGCTGTCTCCAATAAAAAACTATATTATATATAGATATATATATATATATATATATATATATATATATATATATATATATATATATATAAGGAGTTCAGTGTATTGCTCAAGGGCACTTGTACACGTTGACAGGAGGAGCTGGGAATCAATACCGCCTGAGTGAAAATCATTTAGCTATGTTTTTTTTATCCTCGTTCAGGATCAGATCAATTTAAGACCACAGCCCAGAGGGAGATCAATATTACATGCATCCTATACTGCCTGTGATTTTAATACAGCAGCTAAAGAGATTAGAGTGCTCATCACTGCCTCCGTGCCTTATTATTTGCCCCGCCATTCCCCACCCACCACACACACACGCACACACGCACAAAGTACCTCTCTGGTTTTTCTCTGTTTTGACTTGGTTCTGATTGCCCCGGTTCAATTAGATGCAGAGTGATTGGTGATTGTAATGGAACAGGTGATGAAGTGTGACGGGAAGCCAGCTTCGGAAAAATCCCATGTGTGTGTGTGTGTGTGTGTGTTTGAGGGGGGGGGGGGGGGGGGGGTCCGGTGGTCAACCCACACACAGGTCCTTAATATTTCCACTGGCTCAAGTACAGAACAGAATGTCCTCGCCGAGATGAACCGTTTAATACGTTATCATACACAGACACCGTCGTGTGCTTGTAGATCAGTTATTTTAGGGGGAATGTATTTGCTGTCGAGGTGGAAAACAGAGGGGGCCTATAGTATAGACCCCTGAGGGACCCGGTAGATGAAGCGTTTAAATGAACACTTCAACCCATTTCCAACGCTAACATCGTATAATCAGTCCGCTGTAATGCTCATTATAAGATGGCATCATTAACGGATTAAGGGATTCTAAGCTAAACTATAGTATACAGCCTCTCTCTTCCCGGAAAGTTGGCGTTACATAATAGAAGCCTATTCTTGCATTAGTAAAACATTTAAGTTTGAAATCTTGTTTGAAATGACCAAACCTGCATATACCAATGATAAAGCACACGGGGGTTCTTAAAAAGTTCTATGCCTCGAGTCAATTTCACTGTGGCCTTCCACAGTGAAATTGACTCAAGGTTATTGGTTGGCGAACTTAAAAGAGCGTCCAAGGCAGCTCTGTCCAGTTGAAAAGTAGAAAAAGAATATCCTTTATTTCATCAAATATTAAAAACCAAGGGTTAAAAACACGACCAACGCGTTTGGTCAGGGTTCAACTGCATACCAATGATGTCACTATAGCTGAGAAGTTGAAAATAGGCCGAAGTTGTACTTTACTTGAAGTTGTTAAACCAGATCAGTCACTGTGTACACTCTGTACGCCGACGGTCTCATCTCAGCTATATCGACTACTGTGCAATATACGGTAATCCCTAACCTAGCGCCTGTACTTTCTTGATATCTCAAATCTCAGTCTTGAAGCTTGATTTATGTTTTTTTTATGGGATTGGATACAATTTCAGGGAGAAAAACAAACACCCCTGTGTAGAGGAGATACAACTTTATATTATCTGGAAGTCTATACTGAACTGGACAGGACTGTGAGATTGAAGCCAACCAACAGGCTCAATTTGAGATGACACAAGGCAGCAATTACTCAAAAAAAATGCTAGGATGCACGACAGTGTTCCACAGTATAACGATAATGGAATCTTCAGAATGGAAATAGCTCATGATAATTAAGTTAACGATAATGATCTTTCGAGGGTCCACTTCAGGATATCTACCGCGCGTAGGGGGCATGCAGAGCTCATCACCGCATCGTTTCAATCTGAATCACGACCCATCCACGTCACTGTCTCTCTCTCTGCACACACCCTTGGCATGCGTGTGCAAAGGAGCTTTATTGGCACGAGACAACATGCGTTTACATTGCCAAAGCGTCAAAATATATAATAAAAACAGTTGAAAATGGGGAATGTATATACATTCCCCATTTGGAGGGGTTACAGCATTGTGTAAACAGAGCTGTCACATTGCGTCGTTACACGTTATATATACACACGGGGTATAAAGCTTTTTGAAACAAACAGCACCAATCTTTTGCAGTCATTTTGGGACTAATGGCAGCAGGCAGCATTCTTTCTCAAAACTATTTAAATGGTATACAAAAGAAATGCCTCACATTTAAAATATGCTTAAAGGTAGCAGCTCTGTTTACACATGCAGTAGAGGTCTACTGGATACAGATAGTAGTCCTTGGGTGGTGGTATTCCATTGGCTAACCTTTTATCGCAACAGCTCACAAATCTTTGCTGCTATACTTCGCACATTGTTGCATTTATCTTCTCCCAATAGGTATGGGATTTTATTTAGTCATGTTTTCAAGATCTGTGAGCCACAGAAGGGGGTGGGATGCTCTGAGTCTATACAGACTCAGTCCTGGTTAGTCAACCTATACACAGGAGTGCCCATCATACCAGTAGATCACAAAGGCTGTGAAGAGATCACATGACATGCCCCTAAAGAATATTTTCATTTAAATATGTTAAATATGTGCCACTTGAATTAAGGTGTCTTGATTGATTGACATCAAAAAGGGCCTGATGAGGTCAGATCAACATTATTGAATGTCAGAACAAGGTCAGCTCCATATATGGAGATCCAAGGGTGGAAGCGGGGGCAGTGTCTTGAGTGTACAGGGTTAGATGAGGTCAGATCAACATATGGAATTAATTCTGTATTGGCCATAAATGGAGCGTGTCACGAGGCCAAAGCAAAGTTACTATGTTTACCCAGGGTAACTGGACTAAGCTCAGGAACTTGTTTACAGCCAGGCCCTGCTCATAGAACATTTCATGGTAGGGGTTCAATGCCTTGCTCAAGGGCACTTCAGCGGTGGTCATTTTAACGTGCCGGTCCGGGGATACGAAACTAGCGACCTTCCGATATCAAGACCGCTCCGCAAACCGTTCGGCCACCACTGCCCACACAGGCATGAAGGACTGATAGGTTTTCATAGTAAACTGCGCCCTACAGTCACAATGAGTACACAACGAGCATACTCACTTCCCCACAGAAGTGAAAAGCTATACCCTAAAATACATTTCAACTACCTTCAACATGGCATGCCTATTTTGGTCATGTTATCATTGGCAAAAAATCTTAAATGTTACTATATTTTGTAAGAAACGACAAAATAAAACATTTCCAAGCCCATAACAAGAGGACTTAACCTTTTATTTGGCATCGGTAAATAAAATAAAAACAGTACCGAGAACCTGAGAATGCCAGCCCACGTAGCACGTGCGATGGAGGCTATTTTGCATGGATATGAACAGAGGTGTGCCTTGAGATTTTGACGTGCTCTCTGGTGTGCCTTGGGCATAACCCATTCTGACCGGGCACCCATTTTGGTGTTAGCATCATGTTATGCTTTACCTATTGAAAAATAGCAGATCTACAAGCTCATATCGCGCCACCGAGTGGCGCGATACGAGCTTGTAGGTCTGCTATTTTTGAAAAATTCGAAGAACGACTGACATTTTTAGAATCTGATCTCAGGTCAGAATGGGTTCATCAGACCAGTGTGTGTCCAGTGGAAACCTCGTATGAATCTGATCTCAGGTCAGAATGGGATAAAGACTTTTGAGAACCACTGATGGTTTGTAGGACTGTGTCCAACAGTCTACTGCTATTACTACTGGCAATAGAATGGGAACACATACTGCATGCCGTCGAGAAAAACTCTCACCCCCTTAAGTTCTGACAGATAATATTTATTTATAACCCCATGCCAAAAAAAGAGAGAAAATGCCCCGGCGTCAATGTTGGTTCTACCAACCGGACGTACTGTATACGACAGGAAATTGTTTGGCCTATATCTAACCTATACCATCAGTGGTGGAAAAAGTATACTCACATTTTTTAAGTAGTAACAACAAAGTAACAATACTTCATGTAGAAGTAGTCCGGAATTGAAAACTTACTTGAGTAAAAGTACAAAGGTATTGGTATCAAAAGTAGAAAGCACCCCGTGTCATTATGCGAATGACTAATTTCCAAATTTTCAAATCTATAAAAATATTTAGAAATTAGCCTATCTACAAGCTCACAATGCGTTGCATCGCGCCTCAATGTGAGCTTGTAGATCGGATATTTTCAAATGTATATATACCGGTAGGTCTGAAGTGGCTAATGTATGTTTTGTAATATACTCATAATCTAGAAACTATATAGCAACTAAAGCTATCTAATAAATGAAGTGTAGTAAAAGTACAATATTTGGATCCGAGATGTAGTAGAAGTAAAAGTATTTGCATCTTTGACAGCTAATACACCACCAGATGTTGTTGTGGTTGATGAAGAGCCCAGAAACGTGTCTGTATGCTCTTCTTTATGTGGCCATGAATACATTTGTGTGTGGGTGTGTGTGTGTGTGTGTGTGTGTGTGTGTGTGTGTGTGTACGTACACATGTATATAATATACATGTGTATGTGTACATGTGTACGTACATACAGTACGTAAGCATTAGTGACTTCCAGCTAAATATGAATATGTTAATATTATTAACATATTCATATTTAGCTGGAAGTCACTAATGCTTCATTTATATCCATCTTACAACAGTGTCCCGACAGAAATAGTCAATCTGCAAGCCCACAACATGCCGTGGATGCAATGTAATGTGGGCTTGTAGCTCAGCTATTTTCAGACTATATACATAAATATAGATATCTGCAATTTTGCGAAAAGTAAGGTCTTAAAAAGGATCAGATAAGTGACTCAGTAATGTCCCGCAGGAACACAAACGAGATATTAACCCATTTACCACTGAGGCCGATACTAAAAACTCTTTCTACATCCTGACCCAAGTTTTCCGACAACCTTCAAATACTTATTCAGAAATGACAAAAGAATGCGTGTTGCTATATATACCGTACATAGCAACAACTACCCCAAAAGGGGTTCCCGTCCTGAAAGGTATTGTTAAAAAAAAGGGGCCCTTAATGGGTTAAACAATGATGAGATCATGTGCCTTGGCATCATGCCAAATACATGGAAAAGATCCATGTACCTTGACATACTCAAACGGACCGTTTGTTTGCTGCTGGGGGAAATATTAATAAACAAGAGAATCCTATGGAATATAAATGAGTGCCGGTATTCTTTCCTAAGGATATCTGTACCCAACGGCATCTGCTAAATGCTTACCATTGTAAATGTTAAATACAACTTTAAATGTCAAGACCTTTGCATTTAATAGAAAGTTTCAAGGCAGCACTGAGCGTTCTTCATTCGATATTAAGCACATTATATCATAATTGTACCATGGTACCATTTACAAACTGTAAATATCAATTGGTGATGCACCGAATATTCGGAAAGTATACGGCAGAAAATGGCTAAAAATGCATTTTCGGCCTATTCGGTTTCGGCCCAAATGGGAATAATAGTGTATGCAATTAATGCATTCAAAAGAGCCGAATAAATGTTTTCTGGACCCATAATAGTGATTATTACCATCCATTTTGACATAAATCAGGTATAGCTTTAAGATACAGCCATGACAGCAGTATAGGAAAAAAGATATATACTATTAAATCATATTCGGATATTCGGTATTCGGCCAACTTTGTTTCCTATATTCGGTATTCGTTTTCGGCCAAGAATTTCCCTTATCGGTGCATCCCATCAATCAATGAAACCCATTATACTAAATAATAGATTCTCCGATGACCTTCTTCTGGTCAAATTGCACTTTGTCAGAGGGCTCTGTCAAAAGAACCCCCGGGTCCTCCATGACCCCATAGGTTGAGAAACAACGTTACATGAAGTCTACACGGCCATCAGGGGGAAATTAAGAGACAAATAGAAAGAGACAGTCGCTCAGGAGGACGTTATCAGAACCACATGGACTGTACAATTCACAGCACATGCAACTGCAAAGAAAAAAACAGATCCGTTTCCTCCGGCGCATACTGTAAAGAGGCCAGTGAGGAGTGGAGGGAGACCCCTCATTCCTATTGGCTCAAGGGCCTAGGATTATTACTGAAGGCAATAGCAGTGCGCATAGTACACATAGCAGGGCAGTGCATGAGAGGGATGGAGAGACATTAAAACCCTGGAAAGCGCCCATGTCATTTTAGATTGTATACGTTGGCTATTAAAAAGAAAAGCACACACACACAAAAGTTCACAGCATGTCACCTCGTGCCGCGCTGCAAGCTTGTACATCTGCTATTTCTGGAATTGTTGAGAACTACATATTTAGAAGGCATTTGTACTAGTGGGTTAAAACATTTCAGGACAAAGTACGTTCATTCATGAAGCAACAACATCCTAGGCGTGTGCACATAGTCGAGTCACGTGGCTCGTTGCCAGCTAACCTCCCCGAGTCCTCAGTGTCCTGAAAAATGGCTTGAGAATGGAACATTTATGAGCTTGTAGATCTGCTATTTTCAAATGATATTATGTATGTTTTGTAATAATAATCAAAATCGACAACTAGTAACTTAGGTTTTCAAATAATGGTAGTGGAGTAAAAGTACAATAATATTTGTCTCTGAGATGTAGTTTATTTGTAGAAGTATTGAAAATTTGTAGTAAATGTGTTAATATTGAACCCCCCTTTGACCTCCAATAGATTTTCACCATGACAGACACCCAGTTAAGCCCTATACAGCTCTGGTCCATAGCTTTAGCAAAATCATTATTAGTATTTCTGCAGAAGTCGAGAGGCTGAGCTGCATGTCATGCGAGGGCATTGAATTGAGACAGTCCCATAGCCTTAAGACGGGCCAGTCTTAAGGCTATGGACCAGAGCTAGTTAAGCCCTATATATATATAAGCCGCCAATGAATATTAGCTATAAGCAATCTACAAGCTCACAACGGGTCACGATGCGACACGTCGTAAGCTTGTAGTTTTGCTATTTTTGGTTGCCGTTTTATTTGGAAATCTTTCAAAACTTTTGTCTACAATGGCATGCCCAAATTAGGGATGCCAGGTTGAAATTTTTAATATGTGACTAGTGTTTGGATCATTATATAGACAGTGAGTCATTGTGTGCGTGCGTGCACACACACACGCGAGCGAGCACACACACCTACAGTTGCACAAAGAACAAAAGGCAGGCAGAGTGCTTGAGTTCACAGGGTAACGATTCCAATCATAGATGAAGGGCAGTCACAGCAAATGGGTAAACTCCAAGCGCACTCAAGCAAAAGGACTTAGTAAAAAAAGCCTTTAATATGACGACAAATTACAATGGTTACTACATATTAAAAAACTATAAAATGCCACATTGCCACTAGATGCTGACGAGTTTGAAACAAAACCCTCAGGGCGCGCGACCAAATAGTTGCACAATTGCTTCTCGAGCTCCGCTAACAATGGGAGAGAATTATTGCCCAGAGACGTGATCTCTGAGTGAAGCCACAGACACATTCCACACATGCAGGCAATAACTCCACAGCCAGCAGCCAATGTATAAAAGTATAGCTCATTTATTTACAAACGGGTAATATTCAGCAGCGATTCCAAAGGTTCTGCAAAAGATTGTCATATTAAAACATGGGTGTGTCATTCAATCTGTAGAGTATTCAAATAATTGCATTGTAACAACTGTTTGGTGAATGCTATAATCATAGGTTAAATGATCGTTAATAATCATAGGTAAAATGGTCGTACATGTGTACATTCAATTCATGTCACCAAAATAGATCTGCTTACAAAATATAGTCCTCAATATAAACATCTATATAGTTTTACGAGCTGTCCTACTTTACAATTTTCTCTAGACTCGAAAATGAAAAACAAAATTTCCATATATTATATTATCCTTCCTCTGGTTGTATATTAAAATAGCGGAGATGCCAACTGTGCGCAACACTTAGCAAAAATAGATTTGCGCGTCTCTCGGCCGAGGGTGCATATTGTCGCACATTATGGATTATGCGCCTACTCAAGAGCAAACATAGCTGTGTTATTCCTGGATTTAAAGAAAAAATACATTTCTGGAGGAAAAACAGTGCACTGTGTTTCTTTCTCTATCAGCGGGGGTTGGGGTCTGCATGGCAGGCTGATGCTGAAGCTTAAAACCTCATGGTGTCACACAACACAAGCGACACCGCCGTATATGGCAAAGTATCAATTACACTTAAGAGGCTGGCAATATATGCAGGCCCACTGCAATGATAAAGGGATGAGTCAGCGACAGTCTGCGTGCACGAAATAAGATGCGTGGGGATAATTTGGGGCGGGCTGATCAGAGGATGCAAGCATTTTTCATTAAAAAAACAACTTCCTCTCCCTTGATACCGGATGATGGGAATTTGACACAGCTTGGCTTGTGCAGATTGTAGCTACCGAGGGGTAATCTATCACCTGGGCTGACAGGACGCCTGAGCAGGGCAGCAACCGTATCCAACATTTCTAGTAGGTACTACTAAAGAAAGGGTGGATATTATTATTACCCCACATTTAAATGGCCTTTCAATCAGGCCTCGATGATGGGCCAAAGCCTCGAGTCTACAAAGCATTCCTCTATGCACATTTGGCTCATTTAGATGCATGAAAACGCCTTGGGGTTCAATCCATATTTTTGAGTGGTGCAACCATAGGGTGGAGCCACTCCAAAGCCCAGCTTTGTCCGTCCCCGTGTCCCTGACTCCCTGTATCCCATGTATATGTATGTTTAGTTGCACGACTCACTTCAGACGGGTCTGATTTTCTACTTCACGTGCGTTTCTCTCCGACACATACGACCCTGATCTGAAATTGCATTTGATTGGTGCTGGGACCTTGCTTGCCATTTGGAGATGCACTTGTCACAACAGAACAAATCCATGCGGATTGGGGAGGGTGTGGGATGCTATGTGGAATGCATGACTAAATATTAATTCCTGGCTGAGCCAATGTGATAAGAAAGAATACAGAGTAGCTGATGACTCAAGGTGTCTCACACACACTCAAGTACTGTGCATCAATCTCTCCCATTAGGACAGGGCGTAATCTGGTATAAACTAAAGGGAAAATACATCAGGGTGACGGATGACACTTGCCAGAGCAGCCATTAAACTGAGTGCAGACTAGAGAGAGAAGTCAACAGTGGTAATTCTGTCTAAGCACTCTGGCACCCTCTGGTGGAACCTTTAGACAGGTACAACAACCAACCCAAACTCACTCTGACTGGCCCACTATTTTACTTAATATGGGGCCACGGTGGACATAAACCAGCCAGTGGGCAGTAACCAAACCCCGTGTCGTGTCTTAAAAATGATCCAAAAATAAATACACAAGATAGCACACGTTTCAGGTTCCTCATTTGCGGTAATTATGTCCTGATTTGGTCCATTTAACCCCTCTCTCCCCCCATATAAGTTATTGCTCAAGATCCCAAGTGACTCGTTCTTCACAGTACGCTTGTAGCTTATTCAGCAGAGTTCTGTTCTGGTTCTTATATAAAAGCACCCGTCTCGACAGGCCCGGTGGGCTATGGCCATATGAAGAGAGCAGCTAACCAGATGGCTCTACGATTGCACCCCATTCGGATACATTCAATGCTTAACCCATTTAGGCCAGACGTCGAAATAAATAAAAAAAAGTCTTCCGAAAGGATATATATTCAAGGATTCGTGCCGCATTTTCACGATTTTTCAAAAATAGCAGACCTACAGTACAAGCTCGTAGGGCGCCACTCGGTGGCCGCGCTATGAGCTTGTAGATCTGCTATTTTTCAATGGGGTTCCCGTTCAGAATGGGATAATCACCGATGGATGGTCTCACTACTATGAGCTCTGTAGGTCAAAGTGAAGAATTTAAACTCTACAAAGAGAATTAAAAAAAAATCACACTCGCGTGAAGTGAGAGGCACCTGATAATGTTTGTTTAAAGTGCTCTAAACAAACGAATAAAGAAATCCATAGACTTGGCTACCACATGACGTCACCTTTAGTGCCCTAAACAAACATTACAAGTCCATAGACTTGACTGCCCACATGAAGTAATTCTGAAAGCCAGACACTGAACAACAGACCATTTCCACTTGAAATCAACAACGCACTCAACAAAACTCCTCTTGTACAAGATCTTGCAATATAACCTTAAAGCACTGACACACCTGACCTCTAGTGTCCAGAAGATGAACACGTCAGTGCTTTAGCAAAAGATCTTCCGGTATGCATACATAGTGCAATGCGGGTGAAGTCGGTATCCAATGTGAAATAGATTTTACAAATCCTGTTTTTTAAGTAGAACTGGATTTTGAGAGTGAATGTGCGTGGGGGTATGATGATTAAAAGTGGCATGGCTTGTCCAGACTACGTGGACTTTCCTGTCTTGCAAGCACATAACAGTATGTACAGTAGCAGCATGCAAAGTAGTGGTTCAAAATGTCCCAGCCTCCATGAATGACACCTGAGTGTTAAAGAAGTTTCCCGTACCATTTTAAAAGGAACGGTACAGTCGTGGAACGTCGTTTAAAAAGGTTCTTTCCCCCCCCCAATAAACATATCGAATTTTTTTTTTTTTAAAGGAAAAACTAGGGCTGTACAATTCAGCGCAAAAGTACCGAAAAACTAATTACAATATGAACCGGTGCAAATCTTTCAAGAGGGTGCGACCGACAACGCACAGACAGTTCTGGTGGTATGTGATTTCCTCGGGGCGTGGAGATTAAGTTACGTTACGGGAACAAAATGTTTTATTTGATGTCCCCACCTCCTCCGCGCCAAGCTGTTTCGCTGAGCACTGAGAATGAAATGGTGTGGCAGAAACAGCTTGAAGCAGTTTATGTCGCAAAGCAAACATTTGGCAAAAATATCGCAGAAGGATGTTTTATCAATATTGTGCAGCCCCAGCAAAAAAAAAAACATAGAATGGAGCACCATAGGCATTTCGTTGCTGTCGAGCAACAAATAAACCTCTCATGTCCATATTTTAACTTTTCTTTCGCATAAATTAACACCGTACTTTATCATACAACAGCGTCACACAAAAAGCATAAAAAATAGCAGATCTGCAAGCTTGAAATGTGGTGTGAAGTGATGTGCTTTGAGATTGCAGATCTGCTATTTCTGAATCGAAAAGTAACAGTTGTGGACATATGAGGGTTCCACCCGACAGAGAGACGATTTGAAGTAAATGCCTTTTTTTGCCTACAGTATGGGTACAGTAAAGCACGAGAGCCACTGCAGGGTGCTGTTGGTTTAGACATTTACAAGCTCCTACAGGCAGGATGTCTGGAATGGAGAGACCGAAGTAGAACACAGAGGATTGAACTCATAATATGAGTGTGGTTTTTGGTACCTGTGCCAATGGTGCAGCATCACGGTTGTTATAATGAGGCGGTGGGGCCTCAGATTAGATTTAGAGATCTCGAAAACAAACTAAATATAGACTCCCGCAAAAAGAGAAACGACCCTCCCTCGTCCACTCCCAACACCAAAAAAGAACCCCACAAAAAAACCCACAAACACCACCAGCACTGAAACATGCAGATAGATAACCTTAAATCACAGTCTAAATAAATCAACATCTATTTGCCTTTCTATATATATAAAAACTCTTGACTTGAATCAGCAAAGCCATTCTATTCTCCGCAACCGCAAAGGATGCACCAGGGACCGGGTATAACGTTACCTCTTGGTCGAGTCTACGCTAAGAACCGCATATTGACGTACCGAGGGTCACCCTGGGCTGCGAGGGATATCAGATCCACTCCCACTCCTGAGACAAACACCACACCAAAAGGTGTCGGTTCACATCCTGAAGCGACCTGACCTAACCCCTGCACGCGCCCCGAACTCCCCACTTAACGCGCCTCCTCCCCGTTCACCTCGAACACCATCCGGTTCCAAACCCTCCTCGTTTGTCAAGACGGGTGTCGGCCGGGTGGACGTGAGATCGTCGGCTGTGTGTCCCCCGACGGACGGGGGTGGCGCGTCGCCGCTGGGAGGTGTCCCCGAGGAGGAGTCTTCAGGAGACGCAGAGGGACGAGTGGGAGGACGACAGGGTGCAGACGGGCGTGGGCAGGCCGTAGTACGTGGGGTCAGTGAGCGGGAAGAGGAAGAGGAAGAAGAGGAGGACGCCCAGCAGGTAGCAGGAGAGGACGGTAAAGCGGTGCTGGTGCTCCATGGCCGTGCTGACGGCGGGGAAACCCATGTAGTTGCAGAACGAGTGACACAGCACAGGGCCCACCAGGTGACCTGAGATATACACACACATCATCTTGTTTGTGTTCTATAGCGGCGAACGAATAAAAGTTTGATTCGAAGTAACAGGGAGAAGTTGCCTACATTTTACATGCACACAGTATACAGAATATATTAATTCACTCATTGATCATATTCACACGGCGGCTCATGCTCTCGGATACAAGACACTCGGGTGGTCTGGCTCAATGTAAGTCGCCCATTTCGCCGAGTACACCATTACTGTATTATTATTTATAATGGAATACCAGATCGTTCTGAATATATTTGTTCTTCGATTCTCAGACTACAGTACACACACACACACACACACACACACACACACACACACACACACACACACACACACACACACACAAGCGAATCCCAGAATAAGACCTTCGTTTTAGACTGTCAAGTTCTGTGACTTTCTTAAAGAAGTCAATTACTATACTGTTAACTTCTTACTCTTATCTGAATTTCCAGGGGAGCCAGAGCGCTAGTTCAGTGGTGCTCAACCTTATCAGGCAATCAGGATCGTGTCTACTGTACATTAGTAGCCAAATTAGAACTGTCACAGTTCAACGCATAATACGGTATGCGTCCGTTTGCACTACATATGCACCACATAATGTTCATCTTTCTGATGTGCGTGTGTGTGTATACTAGACAGATATATACAGTACTGTATATATAGTAGTAGTAGTAGTAGTAGTAGTAGTATATAGTAGAGCGAGAGAGATTCTGCACACTGCATAGTCTATTCTATAAATGTTCATATAGTGTAGATTATATATACTGTAGATAAACAAATAGATATATATCAGACTTCAGTTACTCAGGGACAGTGCAATTCCAAATTTTATATGGAAATACCAGAGAACATGCCAGTTTGCCATGTCGCCACGGCGAAAAATCTTCATCGATGTCTTCATCGTTATGCTAACATGCTGTCTTCGTCAGTGCAGTATGTCAAACTCACAGATGTTATAGTTCATTTCCAAAGTGATCAAATTATTGTGTGCAATTAAATGGTCAGCTAGACGATGATAAAAAAGGTGAGTATGTGAATACCAATGATAAGTAGGCCCTACCATTTCAGGAATTGTTTACTAATGAATTACATTGTAATGTAAACATGCTGTAAAATGCATAAATTATGTATTGTAAAACATGCTGTAATTGCAAATGTGAAATGGTGTCTTATAAACCCATGAGGGTTGGGCACAAGGTGTGCATGACACGAAAATAAATAAACAATCAATCAATCATGTTTCGGTACTTTGACGTTTAAACTTTTAGCTTTCTCTAGTGTTAACTCTAAACAACTATCCTCTCTCTCTCTCTCAATTCAATGCAATTTAAATGAAGGTGAAGTCAAACTAAAATGCACTTAATTGCGGCGAGTTGATAAACTAATATGCTAATATGCTAGTCTGTGGTCAATCACTACAGTGACTACACCTGTCTGTGTATATCATTGATGCCGTTTTATTTTGCTCATTAGGATTACTTAAATGATCTACACTTTGATCACTTATTACTACTACCTTGTTTTATGTTGTATATTATCGTCACAGTTTGCTGCTATACACCAACGTTTCACTACACATACACGTACGATGAGTGTGTGACAAACAACACCTCTGAATCTATTAGGGGATATTAATAATATGCACCTGTAACCTGCCTCGCGAAAAGAAAATTGCAACTGCAGAGCTCATCAATAATTCTAAAGAGCGGGGCTATGGACGTTTTTACACTCTTTCTGAGATTAGTCTAGCGGCAAATAATGAATTATTGGTCTTGAGCCACTGCAAAACCACCTAAAGTATTTTATAACCACAATATGTCATCTATTAGTAGATTTATTGTAATGCAAAGAGATGAATCAGTGAAAACTTCCTCAGAGTGTAGTTTTGGAGAAAAACTAATTGTAAACTATAAAATAAATGAAAACACAGTCTGAGTCTTAGTATAGGTTAATAATAACCTAAAAAACAGCCTACTACTCAGATCTGTGCAAAGGTTGTTTAATACAATGTTATTCATGCCTTTAAGAACCCAAAGAACAACTTTAGCGGAAATCTCAGTGTGCGTACTGCGTATGCTCTTATGTCTTAAAAATAAAAAGGTTAAAAGCCTCCTTTGAGCCGTTAGAGCTTAGAGAAAATTCTACGCTCTCTCTAATAAGAGACACTTTCAAAAGATTCCAAAAGCCGTGCAAAGCCCTCACCTGTTCTGATGAAGATGAAGGCCGTATAGGCTCCGAAGACTGCCGTGTAGGAGAACTGGAACACTGTGGGGCACACCAAGAAATATATGTTAAATGTCTTGTACATCCTGACAGTTTTCTGGAAAAGCTATGTTTCTATGTCAGTCGTTTTTCAAAAATAGCAGACCTAGCGTGAGCTTATAGATCTGCTCATTTTCAATAGCTAAAGCATAACATAATGCCAACACCAAAAGGGGTTCCCGCCCAAAATGGGTTAATAAACTCCTTTCTACCGTTTGGTGGGGGAATATTTTTTTGAATTATAATAATCTGTGTTTTGCCATTGGTTAGAAGCAGTGGCGTTTTTAGGAATTACATTTTGGGCAGGCAAGATGTGCTAATTGTCGCGCCCCCGCGCACAATCAGTAGCACTAAAGGTTTTCAAAGAGAGACAGTATACGATACAAAGGCTGTATCCTATACGCTGTCCACTAATAGTTCTCAGGTCTTGTTTTTGTCCTCCGTGTATGGATTTTGGCCAGGCAGAAAATGGGTTTGGACAGGCGGACCTCGCCTTATTGTAGATATGCCACCGGTTAGTGAACGTTAAGGAACAAATTTCTCAAATCTTTCCATTTGTGGCCAGAAAGGTCAGCCTCAAATAAAACCTAATGCATGATGTGTTCTATTAAAATACTAAACATGCAATTTCAGGAATGATATTTCAAAGCCAGCGAGACTTGATCTGAATAACGCTTTGTTGGTGTGTTGCTAATAGTGTTTCAAATTGTGCCTGGACGTTGACATTCAAATACATTATTATATTTTGCTCAGCTGCTGATTAGACTGCTATTCAACTAAAGCCACCACCACCGTTATGCGTCATATTTTGCTTTGCAGTCGCTACTGTGCATGTGAAACTATCAGCAGATTGTAAGGGAAGAGAGATGGCTCACTCCTTTAGTTTAGTTAACTATGGTTAAGTGGGAAAACACCCACAATGATTTCCAAAAACTCCAGCAATTAGTTGTCAATTCGATTACTGAATTAGCTGGCAACTGATTGAATAATCGATTCAATTAAGATTTATCGTTGCAGCCGTAATTGGATAACACATAATGTAGAGATTCTTACCAGCCGAAAGAAAGATTCCTGACACGCTCCCTTGTCTGAAGCGCAGGAGCTCGATGACATGGTGGAAATGAGCTGCAAATACATCATCGTTATCAGAACGTCATCAGCACCAAAGTCCATTTATTGAACAGCAAAACTGGACACATACACAGGAACGTGTTCGATACATACACAATGAACGTGTGTTCATTGAACTCACACGATTAGTATCCCAGTATAGAATGCCTATACACCAATATAAGCACTGTCCTATCGTAAATGTGGGATTTGAACCTATGACTTATACTAAAGAGGGGGGTCACAGAGTTGTCAGTGATATAATAATCATAGTAGTCTTAGCAATCATCGTTATAGAGTGTTTGTTCAGTCTCCCGGTCTCTCCAACTCATTAGTAAACAAATACATTTTCAGGACGGGACACCAATTTGATCTAATCAGGAGAGAGAACTTGAGGAAGAAATTATATGGTTGCTTATATCAAACCTTTATATTTCACCATCACTTATGACACATTGTGATGTTTGGTATCTGTAAGGGCCTAGCCTAGTTGTCTCCACTTAGCCTAATAGTTTATTTTACAGCCTATCTTGTTATGGTTCCACTTGTCCTTGAGGCAGCTATAGAGTAGAACTATGATTTCTGCCCTTGTGCTCTTGGCACGATTTATGTACATGATATCATGTACATAAAGCATAACCATCACCACCTGAGAATATTGTCTTGACTCCTATATTGCCTGATCCAGAATCCCACGACAAAACTCGACACTTCCAATTTCACTTGTTTATCTTATGCTGGGGTCTGCTGGATTATGCTGGCTCGCCTTTAACTCAATGAACCATAGCATTCCTGGGCACGTCATAATACGCAAACATTCCGCAAAAACAGCAGGTCTACAAGGTCACAATGCATTGTGACATTGCGACGAGTTGCGAGCTTGTAGTATTGCCATCTTCAGCAAAAGGTTTTGCCTCAGAGGCAATGAGTCATGCAACGGGGCGGGGGGAGGGGGTCCTCAGTCGACATAGTTAATGCACGATAATGACACGATGACAACATTCATTAGTAACGTTACATTCCTTTAGAAAACAACATTTCGTTTCGTAGCTGCGGGGACATGCACTCACCCACTCCGAAGAAGAGCGGGCAGGTGAATATGGCGGTGGAGGGGCTGGTGCAAGGCACGAGCATGGGCAGCATGCACGCCCTGAACACCAGCTCTTCCGTCAGCGGAGCCACCACCTGGTTCCGGAGCCAGCGCATGTCACTGAAACACAGCATCCAGAACCACGGGTCTGCAAGACAAAACACGGGGACATTGGGACAATGTTTGTTTGGGGAAACACCAAATGACATGATTTATTTTCTGCAAGTCCACACATATTATTTGCCAACATTAGGCTGTGAAAAAGAGGGAGATTTTCTGAGGTATTGCTAAATGTCCTTCCCTCATATCTACTACTAAGGCGGGGCGGCAGTGGCTCAGGGGTCGAGTAGCCGGATGGGAACCACAAGGTTCCCAGTTCGAACCCGGGCTCCCCCAGATTTTTGGTGTCCTTGAGCAAGACCCCCTAATTGCCCCCAACCCCTAATTGCTCCCCATGAGCAGGTTGGTGCCTTGCATGGTTTCCCCTGCCATCGGTGTGTGAATGTGCGTGAATGGGTGAATGTATTGCAGGCTCTATAAATGCACCATTTACCATTTATAGATTACACTAATAGAACATATATTTTTTATTTTGTCTTAAATTCATAGCTCACAAAACAAAAAAGTCAACATATATAACAATGTAAACATTGTGTGTGTGCATTGTTTGTGCGTGAGTCTTGCGCAGATACTAACATTAAGAACATGAATTAAGAGTTAGGAAGGGGAAGGAATTCCATTTCTGGGGAACAGTTTAATCCATTTCCACTTGCCAAGCGGAAACGATGACGAGAGCCGCCGCGTTCCAGGCAGGATTGTCCTCGCATGGCATTGCACATAAAAGCCGGGAGATTAACGGGAGAAATCACTCAATCGGGAGCACGGCGTGAGAAAGAAGACGCGTTAAAAATAGGGAGACTCCCACGAAAATCAGGAGTGTGGGAAGGTGTGCAAAAGGGGGAGATTTGCTCTCACTGGCGTGACATTAGAAACCACTGTGTTGTTCACGCCACTCCTCTCAGGGTGTTAAGAGAGGACAAGGCCAGCCACCTGTACAGGATTTACTTGTGGTGCGGATGCTTCATTACAGTGTGATACGATATGCCCAGATTTACAGTGGCATCCATATTAATACACTAAAGCGCTATTTTAGGCTACCTCTGACAGCACTCAGCAAATTGTTCCGGGACATCGTGTTATTCGTGTAGCACAGATAATAACTCGCAGGCTCTGCTCAGCACTATTAAACCAATGTTGAACTTTAGTACATTTGCAAAATGCAACATTTTCTTCATTACAGAGTCTGTAACGTCTCAGCAATTCCTGACATAGTCTACTGGACTGGATTTTACGTGAAATTCATTGGGTAATTTCGTAAGTAACTCCCCTCTCATTGAGCAACAAAGAGGCAGCGGTGGCCGAACGGTTTGCGGAGCGGTCTTGATATCGGAAGGTCGCTAGTTCGTATCCCCGGACCGGCACGAAGTGCCCTTGGACAAGGCATTGAACCTCTACCATGAAATGTTCTATGAGCAGGGCCTGGCTGTAAACAAGTTCTTGAGCTTAGTCCAGTTACCCTGGGTAAACATAGTACCTTTCCTTTTCTTTCCTTAACTGATAAAGATGACTGAGAATATGGACTTATGTAATGGCTAAGAAAAAAGAATGGGATCAGACATGTTGTCTGCCTTACCGAAGGCCACGCGTATGCCATCCATGAAACTCCAGGGACAGTCCATGGCCAGCTGCATGACAGGGCCCAGAAACAGCACCTGGAGCACCGCAAAAGGAGAAACCAGTTACCATCCTGTTCAATGAGAGAGACAGTTAAGCAGTTCAGAACCTGAACTCTGCTACGATATAATCGTAGCACAACATTATAGTTGTCCCAACTGTACTTTTCATCTTTTTTGGTGACTCCTTATGTGCGCAGCCTACTGATGGTACATGGTTAATAGTGTACAAAAACATAAATACCAATGCATTTAGGACTGATTTTGAAATAAGACTGATAAATAATATGAATTGCCGTTTTAGCATCGTTTACACACTCACTGTTTTTAAAAGTCAGCAGTTCTCATACTGGATTTAACACATGAACAACAGTAGTTCTCGGTTCTCCAACTATGGGTCGGATACTTCTCTTTATTCCACAGTGAGGTGCCAATATGTGCCACCAGTAAAGGCGGTTGAACCACAGTACTTGGTACAGAGATGCAATATTAAAGTTAAATTGATCCTGTTGGATTTATGCAACTTTATGCAAACAAACATATCCAATGTTACTGGCTGCCACAAAATGTATAAATATTAAATTCAAAATATGCTAAGGTGGCTATGTATTCTACAACAACCCCCTGTTAAAGTTTCATTCTCATTTTGAATGGCTTGGCTTTTAAACAAAACTAAGTCTTTGCTCCTAAACTGTAGCTGGCGAAGCTGATAAAAGACACAACCAGGAAACCACGAGGCAGTGGAAATGATTCCCAGAAAGAAAGATTACTTTTAATAATTTGATCTGGACGATGTTGGCCTTATAGGTTCCGTCTGGAATACTTATGTCAGCACTACGACATGATAGAATCGCTGTGTCCAAGGTTTGTTTGTGCACTGGCTCTGCAGGGTGTATGTGTATAGAATTATACGATGATGTCATGTTACAGTTAACCATGTTATGTATATGTCTAATCGAAATGTTGTCTATATGTTTAAAGATATTTTGTATGTACAAAACAGTTACTATTCAGGAGCAAAGCACGTGTGTTGCAAGGATACAATGAAATTATTACTTAGTCACACGCTTTTAATTGATTAAAAACCCATTGACAGTCAGACATAAACACTTTCAACCCAGCAGTATGAGAACTGCTGACTTTAAAAAAAAAGTTGAGTGTGTAAACAATGCTAAAACAGCAATTTATATTATTTATCAGTTTATTTCAAAATGTATTTCTAAATGGATACGTATTTATGTTTTTGCCATTAGGTGAAAGATTTCTGAACATTTCTAAATTTGTGAAAGGTTTTCAAACACAGCAAAAAAAAACAACAACAACTGAACATGCTTTTTTAAAAGCCCAAAACACCCATCCCTAGTGCAGCCACTATCACATGTCATGTTCACTAATAATGATGCCGGTGTTGATGTGTGCGTTACCATGGTGAGCAGCAGGGGAAGCACGATGGCAGGGATGAGGCCTTCGAAACGGATCCCCATCAGGGCCCATAACGAGGGGCTGGCCTAAATGTAATGGACACACACATGCATTTATATGTCAGTACGTTGGGAACCGGAACAATTAGAAAGAACCGGACCCAACATTGAGGAACGGGAATCCATCACATTTTGTTTTATCACACTGTGAGAGCTGTTATGTGGATTTCACATCTGCTAATGCTATACAATTACAATTTACAACACCGGGTGGTTCTCAAACTTGTTTTTATTTCAAGGACCACCATAACAGCTGAGAAAATCATCACTGCCTTCCATCAAGGACACTGCGCACAACCGCTGTCTGTCTAGGGCCAACAGCATCAGGAATGACCCCACACACCCACACCAGGGACTGTTCACTCTGTTGGCTTCTGGCAGAAGGTATCGAAACATTGGAAGTAAAACAGCAAGATTTTCCAAGAGCTTTTCCCCCCCCCCCAAGACATTAGACTTTTGAACAAGTGCAATATCCCCTAACCTGTTCCCCCTATATGCTGCTATAAGGACTCCTGTTGTGCAATATGTGTCTCTCAACGAACTAATGGTGCTTTTTAATTTATTTCTTTTTAAAAGTGGATTTTAGACTTTAATAGTATTTTTGCTCTCTTTTAACTAGCATACTAAAAGCCAGTGAATTTAGTGAAACGACATTTCGTTCTCTTATGCATTTTATGTATCTGCTGAATGACAATAAAGCTATCTATCCAACTGTAAAAATGGAAATCTTTAACCCATTCTGACCTGAGATCAGATTCATACGAGGTTTCCACTGGACACACACTGGTCTGATTAACCCATTCTGACCTGAGATCAGATTCTAAAAATGTCAGTCGTTCTTCGATTTTTCAAAAATAGCAGACCTACAAGCTCGTAGCGCGCCACTCGGTGGCGCGCTATGAGCTTGTAGATCTGCTATTTTTCAATAGCTAAAGCATAACATGATGCTAACACCAAAAGGGGTTCCCGTTCAGAATGGGTTAAAGGGAACCGTTAAGGAATCGGACCGTTAAGAGAGGGAGTCGCTAAGGAACGGGAATGTGTAAAATGCACATCACGTGTACAGCATGAGCATATGTGTTCCAACAGCACATGAAGAAACAGATCAGCAGATAAATCCTCATGTGATAGAGCACTTGGTTCATAAAGGATTACTTCACCTTGAAAAATGACCTTTTTACTATCGTTCATATTCTACGCCGTGGTGGCTTTGTATAACATGCCGCACAAACCTGAGCACCTGATAGGCCTGTCACTGACAGGTGGTGATTATTGCACGTTACATAACTGAGCTCCCATTGAAGCCCAGACGTGTTCTTTTCTAGGGCACGTCAGTTTGAATCAGAAGTAGTTTGAAACAGACTTCAGCAATATGTCTGGGAGTGTCAACATGCAAGTCAATACAAGACTTTTGGGATTACACTGTGAGCATTGTTATGGCGTTCATAAATGGATTTGCATCTGCATTCTTTTGCAGTTGTTAATCTTGGACTTTACTTCAATTCATCAATTTCTTTCATTCTTCATTCACCGTAAAGGAATGTTATACTTATAACTAAGACTCTCCTGGACTTGTATAAACTATAAAGTGAGGTTCGGGAACCCCTAGCCTATAGGGACCTTCTGGAGTTCCAGGATCTCGCCAGCAAAAAGAAGAATAGTTTAAACAATTGTGTCCAAATGTATTGTTTATTGCGCATTCAAAAATCTACAAGCCAATCTACTTATGAGCTTGTAGATCTGCTATTTTTGACAAATATTGACACATGTTCTCTTACAGGGGTCCCTGCCTCAAAATCTTTTCAAATGGTGGTCGGCAGCTAAATACATTTTGGGGACGTTGACATGAAACCCACAGTGATAGCGTCTCCTGTCCTGGCTGCAGAGCAAGGAGAGCAGAACACAACTTGAGCACCTTTACTCTCTGTTTTACAAATAACTCATTGTACTCAACATTGTCTCTTGATCAGACCAATATTGACCTGTGGTTTTCCAACTATTATCTGACCACACGGCCCTGTGTTCATTGAATAATTTTTGGAACACACCGTGCTATTTTCCATTTACTGTACTTTATTTCCTGGACAGTGCACATTAATGATGATTAATGAGCCAATTTACATCCGTACTGTAGTCCCGTATACACAGCAACGTGACAAAAATAGAGAGAACATAAGAGAACTGCCTATTAACTAATTATAAGAATAGCCTACCTATTTTATATGCAATTAAAACCCACATACTGTGCCTGTTTGTGTGGGAGGAAGATCTACTGTACTGTGATGTAACTAGAGACTCACCCGCACACCAGTGACTTCTCTCCATGTCCAAACGAAGATGGGTGACAGGGCCGATACAATCAGGACACTTGTGAAGCGCCTCTTTATTACTGTTGGGTGATCCCTTGTGAAAGAGATAAACAGGGGGAAAGTCAGAGAGAGCTAATTATAGTGTTTGTGATAAATGAGGGCTATAATAATTATAGAGGCAGCGGCAGCCGGGGAACAATTCTACCTGCCACAAGCAGCTACGCTAAGCTGAAAGAACTGAACAAAGTGCTTGACTTGAATCAAAAGATCAATTAAGCTGACCCAGCAATAGCAAGCCAGAGTTAAGCCCAGAACACGAAGGGCTGGTTGAAATCATTGCAAGATATTAACAAATGTTTTCAGGTGCAACATTTTGCATGTATCTAAGGGACGTGTACTATGAAACCATAGACATGGGTTCTCTATGGCATGCATTGACAATTCTATATTGTTTGTTCAAGAATCAGAATCAACATTATTTTTAACAGGTGTAAAGAAATGGGTGAAATGCGACCGTGTGCACCATGTTATCATAAACTGTATTATTTACATTTTTTTATATTTAGCAGACGCTTATCCAGAGCGTTTACAAAGTGCAAGGTGAGAGTAAATACATGGCCTGATTAATAAACGCTAGTCCATAAACGACTGTCTGTGTGTCTACTGATTGAAAATGTTATTAACAGAACACATAATGGGTATGAAAGTACAGGTCGATACAAAAACTGCTAAGAGGATAAAACCAGAAAAGGCAGTAAGCACTATTAAGCCTGGTTCACATCCGAGTCCACAGGACTCAAGGACTGTCAAACGTAGCACCTGTCTAAAAAAAACATATCTATCCAATCTAAATAACATTCTCCATATCGTTTTTTGACCGTTTGGAACCTCACTCGCACAATACGCATACTATTAACATAAACAATAACGTTTATAATTGTAACATTCTGCGAGACGCACCTCGGCAGGTCACTCTTCCACACGTACAGGCTCCCCACGTAAGAGCAGGCGAGCAGCAGGCAGGACACCACCGAGATCCAGCACAAGCCGTCCGGGGGCACCGCCAGCTCGCCGTGGCCGATGGTCTCCTCCTGATCCGCCAGGAGGAGGTTTACATCATCACCGTCCTCCACCATGGCGAGGACAAGACGCGATCAGCAGCGCAGACCAAGCGAACGAATGTCTGGAGTACACCAGGAGGACAGCCCCTCCTTCAACCATTTAACAGAGCACGCACAGTGAGACTGTGAGAGAGACAGAAACCGATTCTCCTTGTTTTCAAGCTTAGCTGGATGTAGCTTAGCTTAGCGTGCTGTTAGCTAAGCTAGCTCTTCCGGCGCTGTTCTCTGACGTCGTCACGCGCTGCCTGGCAAGTTTATAACGCGTAATAACTATTGTAGTTCTTTTTAAGAACGACTGGGATCAATTCGTCTTTTAGTTTGCGCATCCGTCTATTGCAAATGCTTCCATCATCATTCAATATAGCATTCGGAGATGGAGCGTGGAGCACTCTGACAGTAAACAGAAAGAAAAATATACGTTTTTGGTCAGTCATACACATCAGGTATTTCTGTGTTGAGCTGCTGCAATATGATTCTCACATAAAACATGGCTAGTTTAAACCACATTGTTATTATTTGTTATTTTTTGTAATTATTTAATATTATAAGTTATTTATAACTACACAAATCCCCACACTTCTCTAGGCTAGCATGTATAGTATCAGTCCTGCTGCCTTTCTTATACACACTGACTGAGACATAGCCCAAAATGTTGAACTCTCGTAGATGTATTTATCGATTCTGACATTTTCAATCTATAAATACATCTACGAGAGTTCCATTTTTGGGCTATCTGAGACAATGAAGAAGCACTACTCCCGAGTCCCTACTGTACAGCATCGTTAGCGCAGGCGGGGCCCAGGCACGTGGGCGGAGTCAGCAGCAGCACGGTAACTGAAGACCCACGGGGAGGGGGGGAGAGAGAGAGAGAGAGAGAGCTAGAGAGAGAGAGAGAGAGAGAGAGAGAGAGAGAGAGAGATGGGCGTGACGACGGGGGTATCTGTTGGACCACGACTACAGTTTCTTGCAGAAGAGCGAGCAATCTCTCCCATCTCCTCCAGTCTGTGTGATGTTATGGCAACGGAGCGGCGATGACCATGGCGCTACCAACGGTGTTTGTGTTCGTGTGCGAGGCCGTACGGTGACTGACTGACAACCCCAGAGGAATTTAAACCATCCACCGGACCTCCCTCCCTCCCCCCTCGGCAAACATCAGCGGGTATTTATTTATTTTATGTCACCGATATAAGATTATCATCCGCAATGGACGTTTCAGCTGCTGCTGATGATACGGCGGAGGAGCGGTCCGCGCTTTGTCCGCGTTTTTATTGCAGTTATATTACAATCTTGTCAGAATGGCAGCGCGTGCGCGCTCGTGTGCGTGCGTGATGATGATGATGTCCTTCAATGTGATTATTTATTGTCTGTGAGGTGGAATCCCCTTGTGCAGTCCCTGCCTGCCTATAATTGGCAGAGTCGTGCTGATACAGACTAATACACAGACGCAGGAAAAACATCCTGGATTTGTTTGGTCCATGATCATGATGGGATAAACACCTATAAGAGCAATAGCAGATGTCATGCGGAATAATCCGTGTTGTGTACCCCCCCCCCAACCCCCCATGGGCTCAGTCACCCCGAAGCGTGTTATGTTTGTTGTCGTAGTAGGCATATAGATAATGCGTTATTATAATAAGGCCACATGTTTACTGCGTCTCTTGGAAAGAAAGCGACCATAATAACAGTGAGACACAGGAGAACGTAGAGGCTAATCAGCTTCATGCAGCAGGGGCCATGGCTCAGTCACGACAATAACAATGATGCACTTCACTGAGCCGTATACTGGTCATATTTAACCATATTAATACTAGTTTATTTTCATTTAGTCCACCTCATAGTGGAGCTTCCGTGCCATTTTTAGAATATTTTGGCACATTTCCCTCTTCTAGAATAGATGGTTCCAGAATATTTATAGGGACGAAATCGAAGGAATGGGGGGGGGGGGATTCATGTGTGTATGTCTATATATGGTTAGAGGCCTATCAAGAAAATAGGAATGGCTCAATGGCAGCACACTCTTGTGTGTGTGTGTGTGTGTGTGTGTGTGTGTGTGTCTCAGAGAGAGAGAGAGAGAGAGAGATAGGAAGCATTGCAAGGGTGTAAGAATGTAATCCTTGCATCAAAAAATGCAGCTGAGTCAAATAAATCATCACCTCAAGTACCCTGTGTTTGTCAGCAGGCCTGGTTAGCCTTAGAGCGTGCTGCTATGTGTCCTTCTTTGTTTATCTCCCCTTAATATGCCATATAGTATTTAATACACCTGCAAAGATGTTTGTTTCCAATGTTTCCAGGCTACAGTGAACGAACAAACTTTGCCTCGATTACAATGAATGAACAATTATTATTTTGTAAATAGTGAAATTACAAACTCACACAATGCATTGTGATGCAACATGTCGTGAGCTTAATAGGGTGGCTATTTTCGCACTCACCTTTTTTGTATTGAATAGTTTATTGACAATTGTGTTTAACACTACAGGTAGTACATTCAAAGGTTATTCTAAAAGGATAACGCAAGACAGTTGTACTCAATTCATCAGTAATATACTATTCAAAAGTATATTTACAGAGAAAGGAGGGGTGAGGCCGGGAACAGAGGATGCTATTACTACCAAGATGTTCAAAGGTGTTATGTATAGAGGGTATGCGTGTGACATCATCATCAAACCAGGAAGTTATGCAGGAACGCCTACTGAGTGGCCAAAAACTACAGCCTCGACAGCCCATACATCCAAACAGAAAAGTCTGATTGCGTTAAACAATGTTAAACTCACTTTGCCACTCGATGTTTTGCCATTCACTTTAAGCATGCGCATACCCTCTATATTTGGTATATATGGTGTTACAACCACAATGAGAATGACAGAAAGAGAGAAACGGAGAAGGACAGAGAGAAACAGAGAAGGACAGAGAGAGAGAGAAAGAGAGTGCGTTATGGGAATCAGTGCATGAGGTCGGGAGGATTGAACAGTGTCTGCTCAGACAGATCAATCCTGCATGACTGCTGCTTACTCATAATAGGCCTCCAGCGACTTGTGGGCTTACAGTGAGGGAAGGGGAGAGAGCAAGGGAAAGAGGTAGAGATGGCTGGATTGATGTCCCCAGGACATCTTTGTTTCATCCATTCCTTTTAGCTTTAATGTCTTACTGTACCATGTGCTGTTTACATTTCTGACTAATAAAGTATTCAATCAATCAATGAGCCTGACCAAGAAAAAACTATTCATAGCTAATCAAACCAATAAATACAAATAAACACAAAATAACCACTATAGCCGTATTCCACAATTTCAAAAATAGCCGTGAAATTTGAGCAAAAATAGCTCGCAGCTTGTGAGCTTGTAGATCTGCTCTAGAAAGGATATATATATATGGTTAAAAGGATATAAGGACGCATGGAGAAAAAGAGGAGAGGAGGATATAGGAAAGGGCATGGCGGAGGTCGGGAGCAGACGAGAGCCGCCCGGATGAGAGCCAGAGGAAGAGAGAACAATCTCTCCAACAATCTTTCTATCTAGATGGAAAGAGAAAGTGGGATGAGTCAATACTGTGTGTGTGTGTGTGTGTGTGTGTGTGTGTGTGTGTGTGTGTGTGTGTGTGTGTGTGTGTGTGTGTGTGTGTGTGTGTGTGTGTGTGTGTGTGAGCTAACAGCTCGGTGGAGAGGTCAAGAGGAAAGGCATGAGGGCAAGACACGGTGGCCCCGAAGACCCCCAGGGGTCCTTGAGTACAGCTAAAGAACACACAACAGTACAACTGGAGAACATACAATAATAACCGTGTCTGTTATCTTCATCTCAGCTCAGTAGCCTTGTGGTTAGAGTGTCCACCCTGAGACTGGGAGGTCGGGGTTCAATCCCCGGCCGGGTCATACCAAAGACTGTTAAAAATGGGTTCCCAATGCCTCCCTGCTTGACACTCAGCATCAAGGATTGGATTGCGACATACTAGTCATGTCCAGGGGGTGTACTTGTACATCAAGCTGCCTCACGCTACAGAAACAGGAGATAGGCTCATGCCTTATGGGCCTCATGGCTCGGCAAGGCTACTTACTTACTTACTGTTATCTTCATACCTGCAGTACATCAAGTGACAGACCATATTTGGCAACAATAACATTTTCTTAGACTGGGTTCCCAGATATCAAAATCTTATACATTTGGGGAGAATCGCTGTCTCAACTTAAACTTGCTCATCAATATATACAGTACATGAAGCAGCCAACTGTTTGCTATAGGGATGGGCAGATAGTTACTGAAATTTCCTTTTGAGAATAAATACTACTAATAAATCCAGTAAGATGCCCTAAGGGCGAGAAGAAACGTCGCCCTAAAGTGCAAGGTTGCGTGCACGCATCGGCCTGGGTGACGGCAGACTGCTGGGCGAGCGCTGGCGCTTTGGCATGGGGGGTCAGATCAACATATGGAATGAATTCTGTACTGGCCATATATGGAGCGTGTCTTGAGTGTACAGTGTTTGATGAGGTCAGATCAACATATGGAATGTCAGAACAGGAAGATGGGGTGGGGTAGAACCAACCTTATGGAATGTCAGAACAGGTCAGCTCCATATATGGAGATCTAAGGGTTTGAGGTTTGAGGTCAGATGTAGAGTTGCTGGCCGTCTCCATATATGCAGATATGGAGATCTAAGGGTCTCCATGATGTCACGAGGCATCACCATATATGGATGGCGTGATGTCACGTGGCGTGACCATATATGGAGGCGTGGGTGACTAACTAACTAACGGACGGATGGGAGATGCAGGTTTTCATCGTAAATGCGACCTACAGTCGCAAATAAAAATCACACCCGTGTGAAGTGAGGGGCGCTCTTATCATCGTACATCATCATGACGGAGAATAGACACTGCTATTTGCTCAGACACTATGACATAAGAAATTCTCCATTCATTGTCAATAGGAATTTAATGTTTGTGTAGGACAAAAATAGACAAGTTAGACAACTATCATCTATTTGCTCAGACACTGACGTAAAATTCCCCTTTCATTGTCAATGGGAATTTAATGTTTGTGTAGGACAAAAATAGACATTTGCTCAGACACTACTAGACACAAATTCAATGTTTGTGTTTGCACAAACAGTACACTCAAAGCTGGCCATTCATTGTCAATGGCATTCAATGCAGGACAATGTCTGTGTTCTCACAAACCCACAAAGCTGGACATATAGGAGGGGCCTGGCTATCGCCAGCGCACCACGATAATCTGGCCCACGGTCCTTTGTGGTATTTGTCACTGTATGTTGTGCATATATATATATACCGTGAAATGTGGTATCTGCATTTAACCCATCCTAATTAAGTATCAGGAGCAGCTGTGGCCGCTGCGGGGGCAGCACCTCGGGGAGCAGTTATAGGGGTTAAGCTGCAGGGACACTTCGACCACATAGGCCGGCCGGAGCCGGGACGCAAACATGCAAGCTTCTGTTTCCCAGGCAGCCTCTCTCTACCCACTCAAAACATTGTTTCCTTATGAAACTGGTGTTAAATAAATAATTGTAGATAGGAACTACTTCCCACTCCACCCTCCATTCCATATTATACACAGACCTCAGACACGCCAAATTCCTCAGTAGGGATGGACCCCAGAACAGTCGGGCTTAATAGAGACGATTCCTGAAGGTATTATAGCAACCTGATATAATTGTTTACCTCCAAGGTGGAGCTGCAGGTATACGGCAGAGAGAAAGCCAAGCGTGGTTTGGAATTATTTCACTCCAATATAAGCAAAGAATGAGGATGTGGTGTATGTTTAGATCAGACGTGTTGCAATACCCCAAACCTGCTGAACCACATGAAAATCAGCCACGTAAAAGAGTTAAAATTACAACATGAAAATCAGTCGCATGAAATAGCATGAGATGAGTTAGACTTAGGACGAGAAAATCAGCCCATAAAAGAGTGTAAGGAGTATTAGTTACTAGTTAGGACAGAAAAATGCATGGTGAGTTAAAGTTAGAACATGAAAACCAGCCATATAAAAGAATATGAGTGCGAAAACCACACCAATTCGGTCGTCATGCAATGATGCAACGCGAGGAGTTGCATGACAAGCCATCGGTGTAGAGTTGTCTGATGGAAACCTTTCAGGGATTTATATAATAGCCTCAACAGAGTATTAAAAATGTCTGCATCTCCAACACCTTTCACCATGTTTTATTTTGTTTTTCAAATGTGCCAATTCACAGAGATTGTTAGTGCTCCTGTTGGATTTAAAAATATAAACAGCTTGTCATGCAATATGGAAGAATGAAACCTTTTGACAGATGGGTAACCGGCAGCAGCTGAAGGTAATAATATTATACCATTACCAAGTCGTTAAATTAATGCACATAGAAACACCAAAAATTGTCCTGAATGAAACGGATTAAACACATTATGTTAATACTATACGGCTGCCATTGAACCATCTGTGAATAATATGCTTGATCAGCTTTGTCTCCTTCGTGTCAATCTCAAGACAAAACATTTGCAATGTAGTTGCTGTCACATTCAACAGCCTTGATTGGCCTCTCATTTGCATCATTTTGAGAGGATCTTTACATTTTTACACACCTGCTCTGCTCCACCCCCGTCAATCTCATGATTCAATCCAACTACAAATGATTGGGAAGCGGAAAAAATGCCTTGCTCTAAGGCTAAAGCTCTAAACTAGGAATCACATTTTTTGGTATAGTCAGTAGCTAAAAGGTCCCGGGTTCGATTCTCACCGGGGACGCTGTGGGGCATGTTCTCTCCTCTGCACCATAAGTGCCCATACCCTAGGTGGGGGTTGGTGAAAGGGCCTTTCTGTGTGGAGTTTGCATGTTCTAACCATGTCCCCTATACTATAGGGCCTATAGGGTAGGTAGGTACCCTCACAAATGCAGTAATCCTTGGTCTCTATACTGCCCCCCTCTGGTGAGGACAGGTGAAGGAAGGACTGGTTGGAATAACCCCCTCCACACGTTCAACCGGGGAAACTCCCCTGTCAGGCGATAAGAAGCGGCCTGCTCACTCCTCGTGCATTGAAGGAAGCATGAGCTCAGTTTGGGGCTCTCCCCAGGTTGGCAGGGGGAGAGTAGCGCCCAGGATTATAGCTTAGGCATTTGGCACCGGGTTAAACATGGGTTACAAAACCGTGGGATAAAAATGTATATATACCGTACTTATTAAAAAATAATAGCATTTTTGTGGGGGGGAACAAACATTCAGAAGTGTTTATTATGAATAATTATAATGATTAATTATGAATAATTATTATGATTATATACAGTGTAGGTGATTTTGTCATTAATGTGGTTGACCCATCCGTTGTTGCACAAGTCTATCTAACCGAGGACTGTGTAGAAGGTAATTTGTTCATCATGGACTATACCATAGCCACATTGATTCACATAGAGAAACATTTCCCCCCGCAAATGCAATGGTATAGTGATAGTCCCGCCAGGTATTTTCCAACAGTCTTGGGCTTCACTCACACATTCGCATCTAGCATACAACAATCGATGCATGCTAGATCATGTATACAATAAGGGTTTGTTTACATCTTGCCCCCAATGCATTTCCAATGGGAGTCACATGGTTTGACACAACATTTGTGTTGTATGAGGGGGTGGGGGGCAGTCGAAACGCAGCCGAAAGCCGTACAACAGAAATGTTGTGTCAAACCAATGTGACTTCCATTGGAAATGCATTGGGAGCTTGCATCAGTAAACAAGTCTCATACATCTATAGCATGCATCAATGTTGTAGGCCGCCATGGGGAGATCTGTTGACTCAAAACGGAGAAGCTGCCCATGATGGCGTGCCTCACCTTGTTGGTTCACCATACACAGCCATTCTGTGAACCCTTTAAGGTCGCTGTTTTCTGCTCCGTGCTTTGGTTTCACAGCACCCAGTTAAACTCCAATGTCTCCTCAGCCCTAAATGTTACCGAAAGCCATCCGTATCTGGCGGCAGAGTTTCGCCCCCCAACACTGTGAGTTCCTTTATCACAAAGTTGCTCATAGTGACAGTGGCTGCGGGTTTGTGATAAAGTTAGAGGAAAACAATTTCAGCAACACTTGCAATGCTGTTGAAAAAACATCATTTCCTTTTAGAAGTTGACATGTTTCAGCCTCTGGGGTCATCGCGTTTGTGATGAAGTCAGTAATTCCTGCTACCGTGTTTGTTTTTGTCTGATCGGAGATCTCTGCTAGGCTTTCACACAGTGCTGTCTGTCATGTGTAAACTGTGTAACGATCCCCAACAAGCTCTCTTGATAACAGATGAAAGAACGGGGTGAGCCGTGTGTACACCCAGGAGACCCGCCTGCTTCCACTTTCATCTGCAGACCCTGGATCAGTATAGGCTATACTTCCTGCAGTTGTTACTATAGCTCTCTGCAATCGGCATCATTTGAAATTCAACGGCTCTAGCAGTGATTCCGAAACATATTAATTTCATGGGCCCCCCAGTTTCACACGCATTATGCTACGGACCCCCGATTGAATGGCATTTCTATCTCTGGTACCCCAATTTATATTGTAAAACCACAGTTAATTTAACTCTGAGAGTGTACAAGTGGAACCAAATGGACCCTGAGCAAGACACTGAACCCCTAATTGCTCCTGGTGTGCTGGTTGGTGCCTTGCATGGTTTTACGAATGTGCGTGTGAATGGGTGAATGCAATGCACAATCTATATGTAAAGCGCCTTGGATAAAGGCACTATATGAATGCACCATTTTAGAATAGATAATCCCCACGACCAATAGTATCTTTTAGTTTAACCACTACAGAGAAATCAGAGTTCTTTACAGTTCTGTTACAAAACCCAGGGGCACTCTATACCTAGGATAGTGAAGTGGGCATGGCATAACATAAATTGCATTGGTTATTTATTTCTAAATTAGTGCTTCATGAGAGAGAGAGAGAGAGAGAGAGAGAGAGAGAGAGAGAGAGAGAGAGATGAGATAAAGGACATAAAGATAGAAGATGACGCATAATGCATGTCATGAGCTGGATTTAAAGCTGGGACCAGTGTGCCCACAGACTACATGCTAATGGCGGTATTAATAACAAGAACCACAGGTGAGCCCCACCTAATGCTTTACTAAGACTCCCAAAGCTGATTTACAGAATGGACATAACACAAAAACAGGAACAAACTAATCAGGTCAAGTATGACATTTGGAAAACAATTAAATTGTATGCTCAATGTATAACATGCAACATTATTGCAGACTTCTGTAGGCCCGTGAATAGAAACACATTTCCAGTAAATAGTGAACACTTTCCATTTGAATGAAAGAAAAACACTTAATAAAGAGAGTGCATATACGCTACAGTATATATTGGTGCAAAAGGAATGGAGGGTGAAAGAGCAAGTCGAGGATGGCTAGTGGGAAGGGAAACATTTATACACCACTGTTGGCTCGTGGGATTTCTACAGTGTAAAAAGCCTTATGTAAACTACAGAGTTTCACATTCAACACATTTGGATTTAAACGCACTCGATTTGCCAGCCTCGAATCTAAAGTCATTCGACGTCACCGTCGGCTGGATCTGCTATAGTCTGCATCCCATTGGCCTTGATATATAAAACCCTGCCCCAGCAGCATGCCATTACATTTCACTGTCAAAAACAGTATTCACAGTGATATTTAGCGTAATTGACAGACTGTCCGCGGGATTGACGACTTTAATATCATTCCGCCCGTGGCCTAGCTGCAGTGACAAGAGCAACAGCTAAGAGAACAATAAGGCACGCTGTCGTGGATTTGTCCACCGTGAAACCAAATAACCCAGTCACACCGGCAGCCGATAATATGTTTTCAAAGCTGGTGCGGGGGTGAGCGAGCGGGCTGTATATGTGGGAGCTTTTAAAAGGGCTGAGGAGGAGAAATATAGTGTGATCAGTGTTGTCAAGAATTCATAATTTATTCCCCGGCTCCTGAGTTCATTTGCCGGTGCGTATATTTAGCCCTCTGTTCATTCGTCTCCGCAAGAAGGGAATCGTTCCTTCTCTGCCCCCCACCCCTCCTCTCTCTCTCTCTCTCTCTCTCTCTCTCCATTCTTTATATCTCCTCCTCACCCACACACTCTACACATGCAGCATGCTCACTCTTTCCCCTGCAGTATAGGAGGAAATTGAGTGAGAGAATGGTGGGAGTATATTAGAGGGGGAAGCCAGAAAAGAGAAGGAGATGGCTTGTGTTGTAGTAGTAGGGCACCAGTGTGGATATGGATACAGATTTGTAGATGGTGTGTGTGTGTATAGGAATCACATGACACGTTGTTGTTGTTGTTGTATGATAGGTGTGATAGTGTCAGTGTGTGCACATCACCACCGTGACCCGCGCAGCTGTTGAAAATGCAGTTTCCCCCCTCCAAATGGCACCATGCTGAGACTATACCGAGCATGCACAGCGTTATCTGTTATTCCTTCTCTATTATTCTCTTATTCCTTTGTCTATCAGACAGCCTTTCTTTGTTTCTGCCCCCCCCTCCCCTCCCCTTCTATCTGTTTTGCTCTCGTACACTATCTCTGCCCCCCTTCAATGTCTCTCTCTCTCTCTCTCTATCCCTCTCCACCCACAGGATGTGGCTGTGGGTTGATTAGAAAATGCGTGGCACAGAACAGGCAATCCATCACCCTGCCAAAGCATAGCTCGGTTGCGCAAGCGCACTCACTCACTCACTCACTCACTCACTCTCTCTCTCCCTCTCTCTCTCACACATACACACACACTATACCAAACACATGTAGTCACGTGCTGAGACGTACAAAGCAGCAGCTCCATGTCTTCTGAAGGCTGATTCATAGCCGCACGCCGCTGTATAGTATATACACTGACGATGGAAGAACTAACAGTATAGGAAGCTCTCGTTGCGACGTGACGCATTGTGTGAGCTTGTAGATCGGCTGTTTTCAGCGTGCGACGCGATTGGACAACCAAGTATAAATTAGACACCAGTCGTCGTCGTCGTCCCCCCCGCCCCGGCGGCCTCCTCCATCTCTCTGTCTCTTTCCACATAGGCTCATAATCCATCTCTTACACATAGTCATCAGCAGCCCCACGGAACACCTGGTGTCCCATGAATGCTCGCATTTCCCTTCCTCACCTCTCCCCATCTTCCAAGCCTGCTCCTCCCCAAAACCCATCCATCCATCATCCATTCATCCATCCACCCACCCTTTCATCCATCCATCCATATTATGTCAATTTTACTGTATTTTTTCGCGTTGCTAGATCAAATCACAGTGGGAATCAAGTGCAAGGTGCCATGTGATATATATACTCTTCCTCCCTCCACGGAGGCCGCTCCACCATAGTAGCACTTTCTATTTCTGTTTTGGCTGGAGAGTACACTTTTCTCCCCTCCCTCTCCTGCCCTTTCTTATATCCCTCCATCCACTCTCCCTCCCTTCCACTCCTCCATCGCTCTGCTGCCGCACCACTCAATATCCAGCCAAGGCGGTATATACGGAGCTGGGGCGGGCTAATGAAATGGCGACTGGCTCCCTGAATCCGCTGTCTCCCATCCGTCATCCGATTATGAGGAGATATTCTCCTTATTGGGCTCCTGTTAGATGGCCCGAGATTCAATAAGGTTCAATAACAGGGACGCGAGTTCACTTCGGGGGGTGAGGTAGTCCCGTGTAAGGTCGGCGTGCCACTTTGTCCAGACGTGGCTTGAAATTAAGCTTTTTTTTGCGAGGCGCAGAGTCAAGTGTTTATCTGGGAAATCATACAGAAAAGGAAGGATGGAGCCGGTGGCAGAAAACCGGGTAGATGTTTTCAATATGACGGCATCTTTTAGTTCCCAGGACTATTATCTCCACAAAGAGCTTTGAGGGCTTTGTTGCCACATGGCTTCCCCAGTCCCACCGCCGCTCACTTCACACTGTGTAGGTGGTCTTGCCCACATTTGATTAATAATAGGTTTGGAACATTATGCGCTGGCTTAGAACCTGTGCGCCTCTCTCGTTGCCAGTGGAGACGGGCCTTTAGAGAACGTTTGTTCTTGCGTAAAAAGGCTAATGTCAAAATAGCTGCACAAACAGTCAGAGAGAGAGAGCACATAAACAAGCCCACTCTTTGAGCATTTTATCATGTTTACATTCTCTCTATTTTCATGCCAGTTTGTGAAGGCTAAAACCCTTGTCACCTGGAACACTGACACCACCACGTTATTATTTATTTATTTTGATTTCTTTGGTGTGTAGCCTATTAATGCGCTAAAACGCCTGGATAAATTTGCCACGGCTCCCAATCGAAAGCATTGAAATGCCAGAGCAATATAAACCCCGGTATAGAAGAAATGGAAGCCGATGAAGGCGATCCTCTGCGCTATAGCCCCTCCGTTTGATGGCCAGCGTGCATGCAGGGAAAGGTTGCAGCCGGCCTCCGGGGCTTCGTTAAGAACCCAGGGTACGACGACAGCTCGTCGATTGATCCGTATCTGGTTGTTAACGGTGAAAGCTTGTGGAGGGGGACGTACGTGCCGTGGCCCTCTTGTTTCCCAAAATGTTCTCAGTATCTCTGCTTGTTCCCAGACCCTGGAACACATAGAAACTCAATTCTTTACTGTGAGAACAACGGTATAGCCGGGCAGAATAGTGACAGAGGCCATAGATGCAGGTGTCCTTTTTTTTAATCGGCCTGTGTAAAAACAAAAGAAGACGAAGACGAAGAAAAGAGGCAGGCATCACTTGTACCCAATCCTATTAGGATGGGCCGACTGCTTTGCAAATACACATAGTCAGCAAACAGCTAGCTTTGGTCGCATAAAGGGGGGGGGGGGTGACAATTAGCAGAAGAGCCAACGTGCAGAGAGAATATCTGACCGCCAACGCAGAGCAAACAGTAATGAGACGTCTATCTTCAGCCAATTATTCCTGAATTTGTTTTGTTGGCTATTTGGGGAGTTTGAAGTAACAACTACTAAGGGGTACAAAGGAGAGGGACTTGCAATCATTTTGCTTGACAATGGCGGCATGTGAAATTAAATGATACACATCTTTTTTTTAGAGAGCATATATTTCCGGCCTCTGTGCTGCTTGCAGGCATATTATTAGTATGGTGTCATGGTAGAGGGACAGTCACAGGGGTAAAAATATCCATTTCACTGCAGAATCACCTAGGTGTTGTATCGCACAAAAAGTGCTACGCCACTGCATATGGCACCCCACCCAGTGTGTGGCTATGAGATAATGGTTGTGATAAATGGATGGGCGAAGACATCCACAGGCAAATGAAAATATCTTTTGCAATACAGCATTCTTTGACATTCAAATGGGCGGGGGGGGGGGGGGGGGGGCTATTCAGTACCACAGGTGTGATGCTGGTTGTCGTCACTACAGGTTGTGTGCTCTTTCTGCACGCATTCTCTCTCTGTGTCTCTCTCTCTCTCTCTCCCTCTCTCCCTCTCTCCCGGCTCCCAAACTGTAGAACAAACACCCCATTGCAGTTACTAACTGCAGACTCACTCCAAATCTTCCACGGTAATCTGAAGACTCACCTCTTTAGCACCCACTACGGCCTGTAGCACTCGTTATGCACAGATGGCTGCCAGATTCATTTGTATAGACCTGGCATCCTATAATTAGTAGTTTCAATGTACAGAATAGATTATAATTGTATTGATACTATTCTGTTCAGATTCTTGGTTTACCTATATGATCCTCCGAGATGACTATTTCTTGATGTATTACTGTAAGTAACTGTGCATCGCTCTGGATTAAGCGCATCTGCTGAGGCCTACATTGTAAATTGTCTGTCCCTCTCCCTCTCTCTCTCTCTTTCTGTTGCCCCATGCAGCGTTGAGTCCCCGTTGTGGCCGGTGGGCATGGTTTTGGAGGGCAGCTCAGAGGCCCTGTGTCCCCCCCCTTCTCTGGAGCTGCGTCCCTCCTGCAACAAGAGCCAGCCCTCGCCTCCTCTGGGCTCCAGCTCGCAGCCCCACGACGGAGTCTTCCCGGGGGACAAGGAGCCCGTCAAGTACGGCGAGCTAATCGTCTTGGGGTGAGAGGACGACGCCATGAGTGTTGATTTTGTCGACTAATACTGTTCTGTCGTAAATGTGTTTTCGTCGACTACCTTTTTTCGCCGACGAAAACTGAATGGAAACTATTCAGAAAATTAAGCAATGATGACTAAAACTAAGACAAATAAAGGCAAATAAAAACTAGACTAAAATGTTAGGAAGGGACTTGTGGACAAGATAAGTCATTTTACACTTGGTTGCATGCTGAAAATAGCTGATCTACAAGCTCACAATGCGTTGTGAGCTTGTAGATCAGTAGATCAGCAAGTGTAAAATCAGCCATTACGACGCCATCAAGGCCCGCCAAAATACATTTTAGTCGACTAAAATGAGACTAACACTAAAACATTGCAGGTGACTAAAATGTGACTGAAACTAAATGAAGTTTCATTCCAAAGACTATGATGACTAAACTAAAATTGAAATTTGCTGCCAAAAACAACACTGCAATGTTTACCATAACGACCTATTCTAAGTCTATACGTTGGCTATGTGCGTTGTGGTCCTCATGTGCACCACCCATGCAAATCTTCCTTGTGAATTAGTCTACAACTAAACCACCCCTCTTGCCTACATCTTGTAGCAGGGCCTGCAGTACGCACACTTTATCCTTTTTTTCCCTGGTTGAGCAGCACACAGAAGAAAAAAAGAGCTCATTTGACTCCATACAAAGATGCCATTCACACACAGTGCGCAGAGGAAGCATGCATAGGCAAATTAAGGTGAAGGGGCGAGAGAGAGAGAGAGAGAGAGAGAGGATGAGAATGACGGAGGACGAGCAGAGAAAGAGTGACAGGGAGACTGAAAAGGAGTGATATAATAAATGATATGATTAGGGGAGGAGGAGAGACAAGAGATGAGAGAGAGGGGGGTGGCAGATAGAGAGAAAGCATAAAGAATATCATCTACATATAGACTTGGGAGCTGGTATATGGTGATGCTCTCCTGCCGTTCCAGGCCCAGATAAGAGACGCAGGTGTTATATTATATTCACTCCTCCTTGCCCTATTGATCTGTACGCTGATGGATTATATGGCTTTGCGCTTCCAGCCACCGACATTTTACGAGGTCCATCCAATCATGGCTTCTCAGCAGCTAATAGAACATGAGCGGGTTTTGAATGTCCTTCCATATATACTGTATACCGTGTACCACTCCTCTGCCTCATGCCTGGGTTGGGATTATCGTATATAGCTGTGGACAAAAAAAACAAGGGGCATTTCAGCTGCATAACCACCGTGTCTCGCCTCTCCGGAATAATCCTCATGCTTTCTTTCTATGCTGTAAAGAAAAAGGAGTCTGTGTTGCAGAACTGGTGATTTAATAAACAAAACGATAATTCAAAAGGACAAATCAGCCAGGGTTCTAAATTCTGTATCCAATCTCCGTATAGTGAACAAACAAAGTAATATCTCTCTTCCTCTCAATAATGCGACCGCTTCCCTGCACACCAGAACAGAAAGTAAACACAATATATCCCATAATACTCCTCGTCCACGCCTCAAAGCCCGCCAACACAGTTAAAGAAACAATCCCCCTGTATATACCTTAGGGTTACAGTGTGAATGGAGGAAAAGCGGCGAATGGGCAAATCCGATTTCCTGTACAGCCATGGGAAATTAATATTTTGCCATTTGCCTCTAGTCTAGCTTCTCTCATTTCACGCTGTGCTCCATTTCTCATCGCATTATATTATATAACAGACATTTCCATTTCAGTTGCATTGAACCTTTATTTGCTATGCCATTCTCCTTAGTGAATTCGTCTTATAACCAGAATCATACCATATACTTCTTGGTTTTGGGGGAAGATGTAGACTACATGTCTCCTCCGATACGCAACCGCTTCTTTTGTGAAGAGTACAGCTTGGGATTTGGATCCCAATGTAGCCCAACCCAAACACAGATCTTACAGGAGCAGGTGGTTGATTAAAAAACGGCTTCTAAATCCGAACATTCTTCTGAAAAACCCATGTTTACTATGTCAGTGGTGCTCAACCTTTTTCATGTCAAGGACCCCCAGAATTATCTCTATTGGGCCACGGACCCCCATCTCAAAATATGTAGCCTCCAGGGACCCCCCATGCAGAAGCCAATATTTTAATTTAAAAATGTTCGCTCTGAAATATATATTCAAAGACTCGTAAGCTCATAGCGCTATGAGCTTGTAGATCTGCTATTTTTCAATAGCTGAATGCTGAACAGAATGCTTAAAACACCCCAAAATGGGTTAAATTACTGCGGGCGGGAATGGGTAGTCAAAAAGAAAAAAAAGACTGTGGGTCCTGCTCCTGCATGTCATTGGTGCAGCATGGAGTCCACAAACATCATCAAAAATCATTGTAATCACCATCAAAGCCGGTGATTACACAACACCAAAAGCAAAGCAAGGGGGCAGCGGTCTGCGACATTTGGATTCATTTCTCAATTGTTACCGACAGAAACGTGAAGCAACCAATCCATCACTGAAGCTCAGGCATGCTGCTGGCCTGGGCCAAAAGGGAAATGAATAAAGCACTAGCATCCACAATTCTAGCCCCAGTATATGTTCCCTCAGCACTATACGCTCATTCTGTATAGCTCCGAGAGGAGGTCACACCCTGGGCCCCTCCCACCGCCGTTCCTTGTTTCCACAAGGAACGCTTCTTACCCTTTTTTGCACGATGAATCCAAAAAGTGACGGGCCACGAACGTTTTACACTAATTCAAACTTAGCAGCGGCCGAGAAAAAGGGTTACACGAGCGTTTACAGCGGTTGTTTAGCATGTTTTTTTTCAAGGAAGTTGAAAAGCTTTAGCGCCGCCCCGCCGCCTCCCCTGGTCGAAAGTAGAATTACATTTCAGTTCACTCGACATGCACGCGCACACGCACGACTTCCTTGACAAACATGGAAGCGGCTGACTAAACAACCGCTGTAGCGCTCGTGTAACCGTTAAAAGTTGGATTTTCTCGGACGCTGCTAAGTTTGAATTAGTGTAAAAACGTTCCTGGCCCGTCACTTTTTTGATTCATTGTGCACAACACAGATTTTGTGCATTATTGTCACAACACCTGTGGCAATATTCGTCTTCCACAATGTCTCCAAACATTTCAGTGACTAAACCCTCAGGGGAATTTTTGTCTTATATTGGTCGCTGCTACAAAAAACAAAACAAAAGACATAAGTGTCCCCTGAGACAAGCCAGACAGGGAACAACACCATAAATAATCGAGATTCTTTACATTTGTATGTAGGAACAGAATGCAACACAATGCATACATCAGGCAGTCGTCATAAAGCACAGAGCATAATGCAATGTCCTGTAATTTATTTATGGCACAACACTTATGTCAACGCCCTCATTTAAACCGAGAGGTTGTGCATTGGCCAAGCATACACTATTGCATTCACTGGTTGCTTTATGACTATAAGAGCAACCTGGGGACCGCCACTTTCTTTACATTTCATTTAACCTTTATTTAACCAGTAAAAACCACATTGAGACTGAAGTCTCTTTTACAAGTGAGAACTGGCCAAGACAAGAGGCTAAATAAGTGACACAGCTCTGCCAGTAACACAAAATACACAACAAAGAAAACCAGGACAGACATACAATGCTCATAAATACAGTATCCACTACTGAAGAAGCTCAAAGGGAGAACAGGAACGCGACCAATAAGGACTAATAAATAAAAACTAAGCAACGGAAATTGCTAGTAGACTAAAAAGCAAGCAGACATTTGCTATACACTATTGTGTCGGGTGGGTCCATCATAGACCTTACCTGACACAATAGTGCTGGGGGTTAAGATTAGGGTTTTTCTTCCTTGTTCATTCAGGTTGTAACACTTGGTTCAATATCACTATAACAATTAAGTTACCGGTAGGTTAAGTTAAGAATGACATTTCAAGGACTTGATGCTGTGACACCCCAAGTCAAAATATCGTGTCTGTATATTTATTCTATAAATGTATATAAGACCCGTCCACAAATGAAATGACTAGTACACTTCATCTTGAGAGAATAAGGTACTTCCTGAGAAACAGGGAGAGACAGTTTGATAAGGTTTGGCTGCCCCTTGTCCATTACCTGAGTAGAAACAATTAATAGACGGGATACCATTGATATATGGTTGACTGTACGCCATTTTCTTTTCAGATGTTTTCCATGAGCTTTCTATAATCTTATTATATAGTATGCAGTGTCACAGTGTCACTGTCAGCAGTATGGCTGGGAGGGTTAAGGGTTTTCTGTTTTATCTGTTCAATAAAAACATATTTGACAAAAAAAAAAGACCCATCCACACAGACACATCACTTCAAGGACATTTATGTTTGTTAATTTCACCGTAGACTTCTTGTAGATTAAGTAATGCAGATATTTAAAATAATGAGAGCGTAATTATGAAACCAAATTGACTCGTAAGGGTAAGGGTTTCATGTTACACGCTCAAGAGTTAAAGATCTATAAGGGTCCATTTGGTTACCAACTCTCCATCATTTAAGTTTAACTGGGGATATTACCTGGAACCCCCTCAAGGACCACTGGTTGAGAACCACTGGTCTAGGCAGGGGAAGTATGGATTGGGACATAAGGTTGGAGAGTGATTTTAAACATTTATACGTGCGTGTGATTTTAAAATATGATTTTTAAACATTAACAAAACACGACATATGGCGCAACTCAAGAAAGGATCAAAGTCATATTGTAAAGTATCTACACTCAGTTCAAACACTAACCTATAGCCAACATAAAACAAAAGTCACAACACAATCCTAATCTCACCTGCCTATAGTCTAAACTAATCTAATAATAATAATGAATTGCATTTTTATAGCATATATAATCTATAATCTACTCTAAATGTACCTGACACCCAGCAATCAGCACAGACATACTCCCCACTCCTGACTCTGACAGACTTGTGTGCACGCATGCACGCACACACGCACGCACGCACAATACACAATACTGACACATCGTTACAAAAAGCTCTCAAGACCGACAGCTCGGAATAACTACTTCGATCTTTGCACAGCGTTGAGTATATGCGCCGGCAGCTTCTTTCAATTGTTACCGATAGCAATGGAAATGGAGGAGAACTTAATTTTTGAAACGTTGTTACGGACGACAAGTATATGCATCCAAGGACCATTAATAAGTAACCAACTGTCAAGCAGTAAAGCGCAGCCCGCTGTGTTCGCTGTCCGTGGTGCTGTGCTGTGAAGGCTGATAGGCGTGTTTCTGTTTGTATATTTGTGGTCCCAATGGAAATATTTGTGGGAAGCAGACGGGTACTTAAACTTAGCTGTGGGCGGTAAAATATACTGCGCGCTGCAGGCGGTATGCAATGAAACCCATTACGGGAGCAGAGACAAGAGATGACAGAGTGAGAGAGAGAGAGGGAGAGAGAGAGGGGGGGTGGGGCGGGGGGGGGGGGGGGGGCGAGATATTGAAAGCAAAGCATGTCATCTACATTCTGGGAAATGGTAAAGAAATCCACCGGGAACGGGTGGGAGTGGGACTAAAATGGAATTGCTACGCACAGTTTGTAAATTTGGATTGGAATATGTATCGAAAGCTCTGGTGGGCTGTTCGGTTTGTGTTTCATATTCATTATTCCTTGTCTTGTTTTTTTCTTTTTACCACAGTGAAGCCAATGGCATTTGGGCATTTTTTTACATTTGTATTCATCCATCTATATGCCGTTCACCTTTACTGAAATTGTTTCTATAAACCTTGGTTCATCGTAACGTTTTAAAAAGACCCAACTACATTTTGTTCGTGCACGCACACAGGCACAATGGCTCTCTGGTCAACGGGGACAAGGGTCGCAGGAGAAGTCGTCTCGCCCTGTACAAGAGGCCCAAAGCCAACGGTGTCAAACCTGATGTCATCCACAATGTCTCCACCCCTCTGGTGTCAAAGGTAAGAGAGAGCCTCGTATCGGGTCAATGGGATGGCTCATTAGTACTGTATAGCCTCGGAAAACCCAGGCTTTTATTGTCGTTCGCATTCCCGCAACACGTAGCATGGTGAGTTGTGGGCTTGTAGATCTGCTATTTTCGGCAATTAGGGAGGTAACAATGGGTGAGCCCATGGTAGAGCGCTTTGGATAAAGGTGCTATATATAAGTAACCATTTAGCATTTTTTACCGTTAATAAAACATGCTTTTGAGGATTCCACGAGCCCCAAGCTAAAAGAGGACCCTAATGAACATGCTGTCGTTTGTAGATTTTTTCTGCGTTTCTAAGCTCTAGGCCAAATTAAACACTATAGGCTACAGAAAAAGCCCAGGGCTATCTTAACCTCGTTGCACTCTCGAATGTATCATCCTGGCGGGTTCAGAGTAAGCCCTGTGTTTGAGGATTCACACCTGAAGAGCCTAGGGTTAGAATCTTTTAAAACACTGACAGCAGGGAACAGTTGGGAGCACACAAGCCGGATTATAGTCTGGAAAACGAACATTCCCTTGCTTTGGTCCTATAACCTCCTTTCAACACTGGCGATCTTGACCCCTCAGTGTTTTGGGGGGATGATCCTGAAAAGTACAGGCGATATAACCCTGCTCTGGAGAGGGCTTTATAGGAAACCCCCGGGCTAAATACGGGGATATCCCACATTCTTGTATGTTGTTAGCTATAATGGAGCTGTGGTAACAGGCCAGGGCCACTATTATTTCCACACTCACTCCAGACGTAAAAAAAAAAAAAAGACAATAAGATTTAAAATACTAGCCAGTAAGCTACAGACTTATAATTAATTAAAGTGGGTCATGTTTGCATGTTTGGAATTGTAATTGTAACAGCTGAAATCAATAATATATCAGTGTTCTGATAATATAACCTGAGGGCGGCATTAAATGCTGCATTAACCGTGCACTGCTGGCTTTGGAAAATAAATATAGAAGATAAAGAACCACCAACCATTTTGACCTCGGAAGGTCTTCTTCAGGGAATGATACAAAATATTGTAGCAAATTGGGGTCTGTGGCCTAATAAATAAGAGTGCTGAAGTCCTGACGTCATTCCATCACCCCCTGGGTTCGCATAACATCTTAAAATCGTCTCATATAAGAATTGTGGTGCAAAAATAAACAAACTGACCCGGCGATATCGCCGGGGAGGTGTCTGTATCGTTTAAGACAGTCGCTCATATTTGATATACGAGTCCGTTTCTAGCGAAAATGTAACTAATTTGCGTTTTCTCTCAGTCGACTCTTCATATCCATAATGATTTGTTTATTTTTCAAACGCAGTTCTTATATGAGGCTAATCTAAAAATCCCCTAATGGGGATTATAATGCAAATAAACACGAACACGTGGACTTATACACTAGACATTCCAGTCTGGCCTTCGGTAGAGTATGTTTTTGCTGCTGCTACAGCACTCTGTACATAGAGTATATAGACTATAGAGGATAGACCACGGGAACGAAATGAGAGTTCTTGCGCTTGCGGCGTGTGACTTGACTGGAATCTCCTTTTGTGCTGCGTTGATAATGTTAACAGGTCCCGTCCCCCCCCCGTACCCCCCAGGATATTGCTATAAATAATAACGTGCTATTTATGGAAAATAGGGGCCTGTTACACGATACCACTTGTTGCCAGCGGTGACTGTCGTCGTGTTTCGCAAATCTCTGTTCTTCACCCCGTGTATTACATATTTTTGTCCCGTCAAAAAGTGAAATCAATTCATGAGCATTTCATGACTTTATACCGGTATAAGGGGGAATACCAGCCTCTTTTGACAAAAGAAGAAAGAACCTTTGGCACTCGTGTACTTTGATAGGATTTCATGAAACAAAACGGTGTTTGTTTGTTTCCGTTACTGACCTATTTATTGAATGCCTCTAAAACACCATCTTAAACACCTGACATGAAACTTACAACACTTCACATCAAAATGCTATTGTTATTTTGGTGTTCTCGCTTGTATTTCGGAATATAGGTCCATTGTGCCTAAGGCTTAACCCCCCAGCCTCCTTTGACCTGCCCATGGGACTGACTTACTTATGGAATTGACCTAAATCATGAAATCTAAGTGAGAACACACATCAGAATAGCATTTGAAATGAGTCTTATTGTTGTGCGTTTCATGTGATTTCGCAGTGTTTAATGAGCATTACAACATTGCAGTGCTGCCAGTTCTGGTACCGGTAATCCACGTATGCAGGCTCTTTCCCAGAAGGCCGAGCTTGCGCGTGTCCTTGCCGTGTGTGTGCGTGTGATGTGTATAATGTTTTTTGCATCGACAGGCCCTCAGCAACAAGAGCCAGCACAGCATCTCCTACACGCTGTCCCGCAGTCACTCAGTCATCGTGGAATACACCCATGACACCAACACAGACATGTTCCAGGTCAGCCCTACACGCACACACACACACAATTACCTACTGTGTATACACACAGACAAAACACTCCGAAATGCGCAGGTGCACTCACACCCACCGACACACACACAGGCACAGGAACACACACTCCCTCACGTGCCAGCTCAACGCTTTCAGCTCTGACCTACTCTGGAAATAGAGCGCTTGAACTCAAAATAGGGGAGAGACGGCCGAGTGCCGCCTTGTTGAACCTGCTCGCATGCACTGCACACAGCTGCCACGTGCAAATACACACACACACACGTACATGCATGCACATGTGCTGACAGGCACTGAACATCCATGTCCTACGCACATGCAGGAAAACCTTTCAGGCGCATGTGCACGCACGCGCACGCACACACGCACACGCACACGCACACACACACACACACACACACACACACACACACACACACACACACACACACACACACACACACAAGCCAGAAATAGTCGTGTCACCCAGAGTATCTGTCATCTAGCTCGCCCACGTCTCAACAGTGCAGAGTCATGAAAGGAGGAGGGGGTGGATGCAGGGGTCCTAGAGGAGGGGGGGGGGGTGGATGCAGGGGGTCGTAGAGGAGGAGGGGGTGGATGCTAGGGGTCGTAGAGGAGGAGGGGGTGGATGCTAGGGGTCGTAGAGGAGGAGGGGGTGGATGCTAGGGGTCGTAGAGGAGGAGGGGGTGGATGCTAGGGGGTCGTAGAGGAGGAGGGGGTGGATGCTAGGGGGTCGTAGAAGAGGAGGGGGTGGATGCTAGGGGTCGTAGAGGAGGTGGATGCAGGGGTCGTAGAGGAGAACATAGAAGCCAGAATGAGGAGAAGGACGGAAGAAAAGGGAATGGAAAATACAGGACAAAATGAGGGAGAACATGAGTCAGACTCGACCGCTCCCAGCCGCTCTCCGGCCATCCATCTCTCTCATCCACGCGTCACGTGGAGGGACCCAACTCCAGAAGACTGCAGTCTATATATCCCTGTTGATCTGCCTGCCTGCCGCGGTGTTGATATTGATGATACAGATGTTTGTTAGTAAGGTATAGCCAATATCACCAGCAATAATGCATTTAAAGCAGAGTTTGGCAGCAATGCATGCTGGGTTCTGCACACTATTCACACCTCTCCGCAGTATTCCAAGCCAAAACACAAAGAGGGATCATATCGCACCTTGTTGCCCATCACACAGCCAAAGCTACAGTGGGAAATCCCCTATTTTGTTGCCCTGTCATGTTTTCTTTCTTCACTGTTCTGTACTGTCTGTTACTGTACCTTGTTCCATGCGGCTCACAACTCTTTGAACAGCCCTAAAATACAATTTCTATTCCAGTGGTGGACAAAGTACTCTTCCTCAGTGCTTGAGTCAAAGTATAGAACAGATAGTCCTGGTCAAAGATTAGAATACTCAACTACAAGTGAAAGCTGCTCTGTTAAATGTTGCATTTGAGTTAAAGTACCGGAGTACTTGCTAAAAGAAAACACTTAAGTGTCAGGCTTCTATCCCAGGTATAAGGACCCAAAATGCAGAATTCACAGGAATAATAAACTTAAAGTCTTTACTTGGAAAAAGTAGAACTCAGGTACACCTTACAAGGCATGAAATAATGAATACACAAGGCAGAGCAAACTGATAAACCAACAACCACATGAGAGCATCAAGGGCTATATATAGACTAGGTTCATTAGGGGAGCAGGTGAGGTGAGAGACACACAGGTGGGCCCAGGTAGTCATCAAGGGCAGTGGATGAGTGGGTGTCAGTGGCACAGACTGTGGCCAGGGCTCTGTGACACTTCAAAGTATTCAAAAGTGCATGCCTTTACAAATACTAAAGTATCAATGCAAATCACACATATCAATGCATTTAAGCATTCAAATTGAAGCACTGAGAAAACTGTTGCGCCTTTTTTCGTCCTTTTTTTCTTCAAACTTGACTACGGTAGCGGTGGTCTCAAAAACATACTTTGACAGGAAAAGACTCGCTCATCGTACAGAAAAATAAGTAAAACTCCTTTAGACTGCTCATGGTGCAATTAAAAAGCAAACGTTTCGGTCCTCAGACCTTCGTCAGTGCTATGGTTTTTCACAGACAAAGAACTTACACTTTAAAGAGCTCCAAAACAATACAGCTCAGGTGCTGAGAATTACTAATTGGTGACACCACCAGCATTCAAATTGAGACACTTTCCAAAGAACAGTCTAAAATCCACCACTGTTCTATTCTCTTTCTATTGTAATTCCATGCAGTCTATTGACTTCAGCCTCCCTCTGCTCCCCCCCCCCCCCCCCCCCCCCCCATGCAGATTGGCCGGTCAACAGAGAGCATGATAGACTTCGTGGTGACGGACACAGCGGGCAGCGGAGGTGGCAGCGGCGGTGGGGGCAGCGGGCAGGGCCAGGGGGGGGCAGTGGGCGACGGCGTAGGAGGAGGAGGGGGCGGTGGGGGCGGGGGCCAGTCAGCCCAGAGCACCATCTCCCGCTACGCCTGTCGGATCATGTGCGAGCGCACCGCCCCGTTCACCGCCCGCATCTACGCCGCCGGCTTCGACTCCTCCAAGAACATCTTCCTGGGGGTGAGTGAGTGACTACTGAAGGCCTAATCATTCATAGTCTGGATTTTCGGTGGTGAGGTGACCACCACCGCTCCAGTGGTGAGCTGACCACCGGAGCTGAAATAACGTTGAGCGGTGGTGAGTAAAAACAGAGAGAGCGGTGGCGGTGGTTTGCTCTTCACCACGGCTCAGTGACGTCATGGTGTAGTTCGGTGGTCACCCCACCACCGAAAATCCAGACTATGTATGAGCCCTAACTGTCCACCAGTTGGTGGAAAGTAACTAAGTACATTTACTTAAGTACAATTTTGAGGTATTTATACTTTACTTTATATCAAATGTTCTACTCCACTACATCTCAGAGCCGACGTTTTTACTTTTACTCCACTCCCAATTATTTGAAAACTTTAGTTACTAGTTACTTTGGAGATTTTAAATTTTGATTAGAAAACTTACACTAACCACTTCAACCCTATTGAAAAGAGCAGATCTACAAGCTCACAATGCGTCGCAATTGTGAGCTTGTAGATCGACTATTTTCAAAAGATTTTGAAGCGCCCCTCAAAAAGGAGATGACCAAGAATAGACAATAGTGGTTACAACTAGAATGTGTCAAAACCCAATATATTGCTGGACATAGTATGGACAATGAGCGACATTGTGTACAATTATTCAGAGGACAGTCACTGTGTGTGACTATAATGTGAATTCCTGGATATGAAATGTTCATGGTCCCATTATTTCTTATAGTGTACTGACATGACACGATCACGCTATGTTGTAACGTAAGTATGCAATAACGGTTACACGAAGAGAGCAACATTTTCCAGATTTCTTGATTTGAAAGAGACGTTATTAAATAATGCTAGCCATTATAATTATGCGACTCCCTCTGCTCTTTCTTTAGATTCTGCTAGTTTCTCGCATCTGTGTTTTTTTTCTTTTATCGAGTGTCTTGTCAGGTTGATTGTTATTTGGAGTGCTTTAACGGTGCACAGTCCCTCACGGAGAGTTGTTTTCTCTGCTACTCTGAACTATGGTGGATTGATTTGAAAGAGAATTATAATGCAGATAAATGACACGCTGGGGTATCAAAGGGTGGCGTTTATGAATGGTTTAGTCTAATCAAGGCAACTGTATTTGTATTTGTGTAGTGGCGCTCTATAGAAGTTATCTCGAGGGACTTTTCATGTGGAGTACTGTGGAGCAAGTGGGTCTCAAAGTGGGGTCTGGGGACCCCCAGGGGTCCTTGAGGGAGTTCCAGGGGGTCCCCAGATAAATGATGGATAGTCAGGAATAGGAACCAAAATGGACACTGAATGTGGCTGCAACTCTGAGAGTGTACAAATGGAACCAGATGGACCCGATTTGTACACTTATGTACAGTTATGGTGGTATCATGTGGTCTAACAGCAGGGGTTCTCAAAGTGGGGTCCGGGGGGGCCCTATATAATCAGCTATTTAAAATGTTCTTTTGACGTTTTTTAACACCACATATCTTGTATGGGGTCCTTGGCACAAAATCTTTTGAAGATGGCCAGGGTCCGACAAAGCTGACAAACTCCCGTAACTCACTACAATGACTACATCCCTTAGCCTGGAAATTCAGTAGACTATCTCTAATCCTACAACGGTGTCACTTGACACGCCGCTTGGCGAATTATACTGTAAACCAAAGCATAAATTAGGTTTAAGACAAGGTATGGATTAGGTTTAGGAAAGCATAAATTAGGTTTAAGAAGGTATAATTCAAGTTTTAAACAAAGTATAAATTAGGCTTACGGAGGAGGAGGCAGTGTTGGGGATTTAGCCACGAGGAAATGCAAAAGCAAGCTCACGCTGCGACACGTTGTGAGCTTGTAGATCCGCTATTGTCAATTTGCCAGAGCGCAACCAAGCATAGAATGACTTCTTTTCCTTAAGATTTTAATCTAGTTTTTACCTGTTGACGGTAATTGTCAGTATACGTTTACTCCTAGTTTTTTAGTCACCGTGGCTTAGTTTTCATTTAGTTTCTGTTTAGTTTTTGCCAGTGAAAAAAGGTAGTCAACGGACATTTAGTTTTAGTTTTAGTCGACAGAGTCAACAGCGCCTGCGTCACTCGCTCCCCGTCTGGAAGGACCTTCAGTCATGTGTGCATGTTATTTCCTGGCAGTAGTCTGTTGGCAGACATATCAGAGACAGCCTTGTCAATGTTTCTTATCTAATATTGTCACGGTTCAAGGGTTCAATGCTGTACTTCTTGTGTACAGGTACCTAAAAGTCAAACCTATTTTCGTTTGGTTTCCTTCAGACAATGCAGCAACATAGGAAATAACAGCAACAAAAACATTTTTTACACATAGTAATCTTTGTATATTGTATGCGGCACAGCATTTTTTCCAGTATCTGCCACCTAACTTAATGTAAACACCTTCACAGTATATTCTAGGCCTATATACAGCAATTAGATAGGAACAGCTCAAGCATATTAGTGTGCAAGAAAAGGACAGGAGATGCCCTCCTTTCTTTGAGCGGTGCAGCCACTCCCAAGGAACAGAAATGTGTGTCCCTTTGTCGGTCTGTCTGTTCAGAGTACCAACAGGTGACAACAGTGGCGCTGTTGAGCTTCACACTGTGCACAGGTGCATGATGGGAAGCTGAGCACAGTGCAGTACATACTACGGTGTAGCATCGACAACCAAATACCAATAGTCCGACAACAAATAGTCCAACAACGAATTGTCCGACAGCCAATAGCCAGACAACCAACAGTCCCACTATTCCAATAGTCCCACAACCAATAGTCCGACAGCCAATACAATAGTCCGACAGCCAATAGCCAGACAACCAACAGTCCCACTACTCCAATAGTCCGACAACCAATAGTCCGACACCCCAACAGCACCACTCAGTTCAGACGGGTCTGATCTTTACCTCTACAACAAATAGATTGCAGACAAACTTACAAATACTTTGGAAACCAATCATACCACCCTATATACGAATGACCGCCCTAAAGTCTTTGCATTGGTTATGCAATGCAGTTATTAAACAAGAAATGATTACATAGTGATATTTGTCAGGTGAAAGAAGCGCTGTCTCTGTTGTGTTCTTGTCTCTGTTGTGTGTGCCCCCCCCCCCCCTGTCTGTCTGTCCATGCAGTTAGCTAGCAGTTGTTGTCGCTTTGAGTTGCGTAGACGTAGAGTGGCTGGCTGGCTGCGGTGTGGTGGCGGAAAGCAGCCCTTCCACGGTGCGGATCCGACGGTGTGTGTGTGTGTGTGTGTGTGTGTGTGTGTGTGTGTGTGTGTGTGTGTGTGTGCGTGCGCATGGATGCCGTGTCCTATTGGCCAGAGGAGGCAGACGAGGCAGCCAATCGGGCTAGGTCGTCTAGTATGACTAGGGCTAGAAAAGACGTCTAGTTTTTTCAGGAGCATTCATTAGTCAGGTGGTTTCACCTGACAAAAAAAAAGAAAATCTCCGAACTGTTTTCACACAGTTTTAGCTACTACTGTTTAGATGTCACCAGACATATTGGTATATGGCAGAGCGCTGTGAGCCGTGGAAGTAGGGAGCACAATGCAGCTCTCTTTTGCTCTAGTCCACTACAGCAGTTGTTCTACAGCAGTGGTTCTACAGCAGTGGTTCTACAGCAGTGGTTCTACAGCAGTGGTTCTACAGCAGTGGTTCTACAGCAGTGGTTCTCAACGTGGGGTCCTTTGAGGGGGGTTCCAGGGTGTCCCCAGCTAAAGTTTTAACCCCATTATCCATATTTTAAACATTGGCTTTTCAAAATAAAAAATAGCAGATATATACGTCTGCTATTATAGAAGAATCTTGACAGTGTTTGAAGAAGTTGCAATAATGTATATTATTACAAATAATGAGAACCAGTCTGAGAACCACTGCACTCACACACAAGCACTCAAGACAGCTAAGCAGCATTTTGTGTGGGCCCCCCCCCCCCCCGAGTCTGGTGTACGTACGTACGCACGCACGCACGTGTGCACTGTGCACGCACCCGCGCACGCACACACAGAAATCATTGTGTTGTTGTACCTTCCGTTGTATACCTGTCTGGAGGGGTGCCCAGCCACACAGCGGCAACAAGGAGCTCTCCATTCTGTCTTTGTGAGAGGAATAATGCTATCAGGGCCAATTAACAAAAGGGAACAGGGTCTTACAGGCAGATGGGTGGGCGGATAGAAGAAGGGTTGATTGTCAAACACTCGCCATATCGTCGCTATCTGGCAGAGAAGCCTCGTAATCTCCATAAATCAGTGGTTTTCGATATCAAGGCCCTATGGGGCCGTTTCATATCCCAGGCCCGTTATTTATTTGGAATTTGAGCCACACGGACCGCCGTTTGATGAGATTTAGTCTCTCGGACAGACGCAAAACTTAAATATCGTGTTGTAGTTCCGTGCTATATTGACGTTGGCGCCATTAGGAGAGATCAAACGTTGATCAAAATAATAATTAGTCTACGTTCTCAAATTGTGTGGACTTCTTGCAAAGCAATGCAGATGTCTAACAATGATGTAACTCTTGAGAGCGTGAAATGAGTTAAATGAGAGTTAAATTAACATTGATTTTTGTAATATAAATTGGTTGTCTCAGAGATAGAAATGCCATTACATACAGGCTGAGAATAACTGCTATAGAGCCATACAGATCTTCTCTCATGGGGGGCATATCTTTTCAAATGGGGGTCCACGGGCTTAGTTATTAGTGTCCATTTGGGGGGTCCTTGACATGAAAAAGTTTTGGGAACCACCGGACTATAAACCCATTTAGGCCCGACGTCGAAAAAGAAATAAAAAGTCTCCTGAAAGAATATTATATTCAAAGATTTGCGGCCACATTTTCACGATTTTTCAAAACATAGCAGACCTACGAGCTCGTCATCCCCATCTGCTATTTTTCAATAGCTAAAGTATAACATAATGCTTTAGTTAAAACACCAAAAGGTGTTCCCGTCCGTCCAGAATGGGGCTAAATAAATAAGTAATAACTCCACACTGGATCCATTGGAGCAACAACAAGTGTCCTGGAGGACACACACACACACACCAAGTGTTTCCGCGTGACAGCGACCATAATAATATCCGCCTCGTGTAAAAACAGTAGGCTTTACGGTCAGCGGTGATAAGATCGCGCCGTGGGCTTATATGGACAGACAATACGCAGCAGGAAAGATAAACAAAACGGCACACAGAGAAACACAAAGCAGATGGGAGAGGATGATAATTGTATCCATATGGGGATTATGGAGTCGCAGTTGATGATGTATATGCCAGTGCTACTAATGAGGGCTTTTAGTGTGTGCGCGTCTGCGTGTCTGTGTGTGTGTGTGTGTGTGTGTGTGTGTGTGTGTGTGTGTGTGTGTGTGTGTGTGCGTGCGCGTGTGCACGCACGCACGCAAGATGCATCAAGTGTACATTACCACATTTACCTTTGTGCTCCATAAATAAATATATACACCCGCTACAATCGTCTGGGCCAACAATGGCAGCCGTTGTACTGTGCAGAGAGAGAGCCCAGGGGCAGGCACTACTAGGGAGAGGTGTTTATTATTAAAGGGACATTTTTATACTTATTATTATAGGCCTATACTTGCGCACCGGTGTCGTGTCGTGCACCAAAAAAATGTGCGCGGCTACAAAATTGGACAAACTCACAGTTGTGAGCTTGTAGAGCGGTGCGCATTTTCGGTGGGCGGCCAAGTGTAAATCAAGCATTACTCGTTGACATGATACCATTTGGATCCGTTCTGGCGGAGAGAGGTACTTTGACTCACAACACTCCCTCCCTCCCTCCCCTCCCTCCCCTCCAGCATGAAGTATGGATTGAGCTGGGGATGGATGCACATTGAGGTGAACTCGGGGTGGTGGAAAATGCGCAGGGGAGAGAGCTGGCACTGGCCTGGGACAGGGAACGACATTCTCCTAGCGAAGGAGGAGTGGCGCTGCCACCGAGTGGCGCTGCCACCGAGTTGCGCGCTACGAGCTTGTATAGCTCTGCTATTTTTGATAAACCGAAGAACGACTGACATAGAAACATGGCTTTTTCAGAAAACGGTCGGGATGTAGAAGATTTTTTTTTTAATCTGATCTCAGGTCAGAATGGGGTTGAGCTATATAGAGACGACAGTATGGGTGCTCCGAAAGCATTTGCCGTTCCAATAAAAAGGGGAAAAAAAGGAAGCTCCATAAAGCGCTCTGCCAAGTGCCACACAGTGACCAGTAATAAAATATGTTCCGGTGCTCAGCAGTATTCCCTGAAGAGGAGCTGGAGGAGGAGGGTGGGGTGGGGGGTAGTTTCAGGGGAGATACTGCAAAGAGGGTGAAACGACAACAAATGGAGAAGGCAGATGGAATGACATCACCACCACCACCGCCATGACCATGAGTACATCCACTAATGTCACACGGTCGTCTGGAGGTGGGTGGGGGGAGGGGTAAACTAAGCCGTTTAATCTCGCTAGTGTACAGTACAGAGGTTAAGTGAGCAATCGAGAACGGGTTTTGTTTTTCTTATATATATATATATATATATCAATGAATCAACACGAAAAAGATAAGCCGAATAGTCCGAGTATCCACTTAACCCCGTGTTATATTTCATGTACAATCGGTCGTGTGCGAAAATAAAGAAAATATATGTTTTTGTGCCGTTTTCTTTGTCTTAACCCATTCGGGGCGGGAACCCCTTTTTGGTGTCAGCATCACGTTATGCTTTAGCTATTGAAAAACATCAGATCCACAAGCTCGTAGGTCTGCTATTTTTGAAAAATCGAAGAACGACTGACATAGAAACATAGCTTTTTCACGAAACCGGCAGGATGTAGAAGACATTTTTAGGGTTAATAAAATAAATAAAAAATCGTACATGAACCGTAAACGTTTGAAACAGTCGCGGTATTGCCTTCGTGTCCGGCGAGGAGTACAAAAAACCCAGTCGGAAAAACCAACGAAGCACCTATAATGGCTCTCTCACGACGTGACATAATCGCATGCATCATTCACGACCCCCCCCCCCCCCACCCCTCCCCCCAGCCCCCATCATAACTAGGACAGACAAGACAAACAGAGCGGTGGTGAGGGTGCACTGGCCAAGCAACAAGCTGCGCTCCCTCCTCATGCACGCTACAGTACAGCATCATCACTGCCACTTGTGTAACTGGTCTCAGACAGTCAGGGCCACAGGAAGAGAGAGAGAGAGAGAGAGATAATGGCGACACGTGGTTGTTGTCGGCAAGGAAAGGAAGGCAGGCCTGGCTGAATAATCACCCCCCTCCCCCACCCCCACCACCCCCCCCCCCCCACCACCCAGGATGCCTCTCTTCTCTAGCTCGACTGGCACGACACTACGGAGCGTCCTTGGCAAGAACGCAGAGTCAGGCTGAGAGGGCTATACTGTAGGAGTGAAGGTGGAGAGAATGAGAGAGAGAGACAGAGAGACAGAGAGAGAGAGAGAGAGGACAGCTTTATTTAATGTTTGGTTTATCGGTTTTATAGTTTGTTTAGAGTGTTTTCTATTTTATAATTCTGTTTTATAATTCATGTACTGTGTTTAACCCATTTTGACCCGAGATCAGATTCTAAAAATGTTCTTCTACATCCTGACAGTTTTCTGAAAAAGCTATGTTTCTGTGTCAGTCGTTTTCGGTTTTTCAAAAATAGCAGACCCACAAGCTCGTAGCTGCTATTTTTGTGTTTTCTGTCTTATAATTCATGTACTGTGCTTAATTCGACGTCGCTGTATGTGAACGTCAACTCATTGATGTTGATAATTGTATTGCATATACCGGTATCTAGCATCGTATTGTAATAATCACCTGTATTGTATTGTATCTAAGAGAGAGAGAGAGAGAAGTGATTGCGAGGGTGAATAGGTCTTCTTGTTAGCTGCGGTGACGGTACTGAATTCCATATTTATCTGCAACTATAAAAATGGAACAAGGAGAGTGGGTTGAGAGTGTGGACTGGAAAAATGCGTGCGAGCGTTGCTTTGCATTCCTCAGTCGCTATATACACAGTATATATATATATATATACAGTATATATATAGTAGGCATTGTCTAAATATAGCCGCTCCGGCTGAAAAGCAACGCTGGCTGTTTTTCTAGCCTCTCTCCTCCTCCTCCACCACCCACCAACCAACGCAGCAATCTGTCTCTATGCATTCTCCCCTAACCTTGGTGTCTTGTCTCTCTGTGTGCGTGCGTGTGTGTGCGGCCTTTTCTCAGGAGCGGGCTGCCAAATGGAGGACGTCGGACGGCCTAATGGACGGCCTGACCACCAACGGCGTGCTCGTGATGCACCCGGCGGGGGAGTTTGTGTCGGAGCCGGCGCCCGGCGTGTGGCGGGAGATCTCCGTGTGCGGGAACGTCTTCGCGCTGCGGGAGACGCGGTCGGCTCAGCAGAGGGGAAAATTGGTAAGACGGAGAGAGGGAGCGGAGGATGTGGGAGAGAGAGAGTGTGAGTGAGGACAGGACTCCAGGGTCTGATGGTTAGTTTTTTTTCCCCCTGGGAGGGGTTTTCTTACCTTGACATGACCCCAGAGTGTCATGGATAGATCTCTATGTGATAGGGATACTACTAATACAGAGAGGGAGTTGGCTCCAGGAAATTAGATTAGGATTAGGTTAATTTAAATTAGAAATTAGGTTGGCGTAGTAGCTGGAAAAAGCAGTAATGGAAAGCATGTGTATTTAAAAAATCACACCTGTGTCAACTGAGTGGTGCAACTCCCCTCCCCCCTCCCTCCTCTCTCTCTCTCTCTCTCTCTCTCATTAGCAGGCAACAGTGCTGCACTGTCTCTCTCTGTTTCTGGCACAACAGCGCCCCTACTGGTACTAATAGTCATACTGGTGCTCACAGTCTCATAGATAGGTGCATGGGTGGGTGGGTTAACGTCACATAGATAGGCGGACACAGACATTGCTGTTCCTTGGAGTGGTTGTACCACTCAAAAAGAACGGAATAGGCACAATATGGACAGATTCGGACTCTAAGGACTTGATTAATCCGGTTATAGACCGTAAAAAGAATACCTTGATCTGCAAAAAAAACAGTTTCACTGTCCCATGAAAGAAGTATTCGATTGCACATATCCCTACCTAGCTGAACATGATGCAGAAATCCTTCTGGAGGGGTGGTGGTAGGGGGTGATTGATGTTTCCTGGGAGATTGTCCTTGCATTAGAGCAAGATGGCCACAGTGCCATCAAGTGGTGGCTGGGGACAGTAAACCAAGCAGCGCAGAGTTCATCAAACCATAGTCAGTCAGTGGTGCTTCTCAAAGTGGGGTCAATAGGCCCATCTCACAGCCCTTCCTTTTCTGAGCCAATGGTGTTGACGTGACGTCACTCCATAGACATTACAAAATGTTAAAAGACCTACATTCAGAAGCCTTAAACAACGCTTTTTCTGAAGGTAAACTTTATTCTATTTGTGTTAGCTGTTGTTGTTTTCTTCATAATAATATTGGTCTTTTTACATTTTAACATTTGGAAACGGCCTTAAATGGTGCAGAGAAAGCCGGTATAGGGATGTAGCTCTGGTCCATGAGTAAGGCTATGGACCGGAGCTACATCCCTATTACCTGCTTTCTCTGCACCATTTAAGGACGTGGAAAGGGGGCGGGGAATGGCTGTGAGATAGGTGTATTCAGCAAAAGCTATGGTCACGGTTATGTGCGGTTTCATTGCCTCTTTTTTTGGCCTATTTTTCCTCCATGTGCACTTATTTTCTTCTTTTTAAGTGCTATGACATTTCCAACATTCATCAAGAATACACATCACTCCCAGATAATGCGCATTCACACATTCAACCTCTGCAATGCGATTTCCAACAGAGCACACATAGCCACAATGGTACCAACGCACATCATGCTCACAACAACACAAGCCACAACCAACGATAGTCCCCAATGACCAAGCGGCAGCACTTCCTAGCCTCAGGTCCCAGGCTTACTTATCTGCGAAAAGAAAAGCCTGGTCACAACGTAAGGCAGAGAAGCTATCGGCGGATGTATCCTCCGGAAAACATCCGTCAGATGTATTTCCACCCGGATACGTTATTTTCCCGACCAATCACAACACTCCTTGGGCGATCCTTCCGCTAAAACCCTGCAACTTCCGCTGATAAGTCTTTTCAGCATAGGACCAGGTCTTGCTCAGGGTGAGCACTTCCAACTGTGTTCAAAGTCATACAAAATACATATAGAAATAACCTGCAATGCAATTGTATTCCTCGCCGCTTCTGATGGCTGTGATGTGCTGCTGTGTGAGCTGTCACTCAAACATTTAAACCCGCCAATGTGGATTCAATCAGAGTCAAAAGAGGGGAAACATAAAGTCCAAATGTTGCGATGACTTGATCCATTGTCCATTTAATTAACCCCAAAACACCACATTCAAATCCGCTTCCTTTTCCTACCATTTGTCAAGATTAGGGGGTATACAAGTGTTGAGAATATAACGCCTAATACCTTGTGAAAGCGTTAATTTTTGTTCAAATTTGCATTTGTAGTTATTTTTAGAATAATCAACGCGGATAGACAAAGAGACATTCCAGAAGGGAGTTGCAGCACTCTGTTCACACACGGGTGTGATTTTTTTAATATCGTGCGGCACAAATCTTTGAATATATATATTCTTTCAGAAGACTTTTTATTTTCGACATCAGGCCTAAATGGGTTACTCATTATTTCTGAGCAATGAAACCATATTCTCTCTGTTCTCTCCTCTCTGCGTTTCATCTTCTTCTCATGGTTCCTCTCATCTTCCTCCTCCTCCTCCTCTCCCCCAGGTGGATAACGAGTCCAACACCCTCCAGGACGGCTCCCTGATTGATCTGTGCGGCGCCACCCTCCTGTGGAGGACCCCCGCCGGCCTGCGCCGCACGCCCACCCTCAAGCAGCTGGAGTCGCTGCGCCAGGAGCTGAACGCCGCGCGGCCCCAGTGCCCCGTGGGCTTCAACACGCTGGCCTTCCCCAGCCTGGCGCAGCGCGAGATCGTCGACAAGAAGCAGCCCTGGGTGTACGTGAACTGTGGCCACGTGCACGGCTACCACAACTGGGGCTATCGCAAGGAGAAGGGTCCCACCGCCGGCGGGCCCGGGGGTACGACGGCCCCGGCCAGCAGCACGACGACGGGGGAACGGGAGTGCCCCATGTGCCGGCGCGTGGGCCCCTACGTGCCCCTGTGGCTGGGCTGCGAGGGCGGCCTGTACCTGGACGCGGGGCCCCCCACGCACGCCTTCTGCCCCTGTGGCCACGTGTGCTCCGAAAAGACAGTGGTCGGCTGGAGCCAGATCCCGCTGCCGCACGGGACGCACGCCTTCCACGCCGCCTGCCCCTTCTGTGGCACCTGGCTCACCGGGGAGCAGGGCCACATCAAACTCATCTTCCAGGGCCCGGTCGACTGATATGAGGCCCAGAGCCGCATGGTGGTTTGGAGGTTGTGTGGAACTGCTGCTTGACAATGGATTGGTCTTTGAGGGGAGAGAGAAAAAAAACTCCACATGGAAACTACAAAAGGACCAATACAAGAATGGGGGAAAAGAGGAACACAATAAGGATGGATAAGGGAGACTTAAAACGTGAGCTGTTATGGAGAAGATGTAAATAAATTGTCCTGAAATGAAAATTGCGTGTTTGGTTGATCTTTAGAGGAGGTACAAAATAATTGTTGTAGCCTGCACAAGCCTCCACGTTCTAACAGTAGAGCTGGGGACTTTCAAGGATACCATTGTTTATATTTTTAAAGTATTTTAACCACTTGCTCTCTAATAGTCTCTATACCTAAGTTAGGGATGTAGGGTTCATGTGGTATTTGTCCCACATTGTCCAACCAGCCCCTTCCCCCTTTCCTGCAGGTGCTAACCACATGAAACATTCCCTCTGGGAATAGCTCCTTCTGCTCAGTGTGTACTGTGTGTGTGTGTGTGTGTGTGTGTGTGTGTGTGTGTTTATGTGCAAAGGCTACAGCAGGGCTAGCTATAGACCCCTAAGGAGTGTCTGTGCAGCCAAGCCAGCAGTCTGCAGCAGCACCACCACCAGCACCACCATCACGCTATAAATAACTCAAGGTCACCAATACTCGCCTGCCTCGCCGCTAGGAGAGCAGAGGGAGGGAGGGAGGGAGGTGGACGGTTAGAGTGCACGTGTGTACAGTAGATGCAGAAGGCAGAGAGAGAGAGAGAGAGAGAGAGAGAGATGAAGGGTAGATTTGCTATGAGGACAGCTGAACACAGGTCAGGTCGATGTGAAGCCTCATTCAGAGACGAGACCATTATAGAGCCCGATTTGTACTTTGTATGATACGACGGCATATTCCTAGATCTACAAGCTCTCGACGCGCCGCACGGTGTGACATGACGTGAGCTAGTAGATCTGCTTTTTTTGGGGGGCTACTGTAGCAACGCCGTCGTATACGACCGAGCACAAATTAAACAGTGGAACGTTGCGGAGGAAAGTTTCTGCTGCTCGGAATTACCCTTGACAGAATTAGCCGCATCTTTGACTGACAGATCGATGCAAATGTCATGCTAATGCAATGTAGATCAGTTTATAATCCAATGCCTGTCACATTTAACATTAACAAAACACCACAGAACAGTGTTTCCCTTGGCCAGCCCTGTGTGTACCAACGCCATGTACACAAAAGATAAGTTCACTCTGTTGATGCAGATGCCCATGAACGGGCCAAGATAATAGAGCAGATATTTCTCCGGTTATTTCTCTTGCTGCATGCAGACTCTATGCAGAAGGCAGGCTGCAGCATAAGCACTCTGCCTGCAGTGTTTTTATATCGGCTCGCTTCCAAAAGCAGACCCTGCACATTCCTGGCCACATGCACAAAACGCTTCCCCCTACGCCATTATTCACCGCAAATCACCCCCCAGTCTATTGAAATTAGGATATTTCCATTCAATACATTATGCATTTGATGCATTGTGAGCTGGTGGCGCACCTCTTGGGCTGATCCTTTCAGGGCACATGTTTATTTATGGGTCCGCGGGGAGAGGCAGAGATACAAATCAAGGGCACCCACTATGTGGCTGACAGGCCAGCAAAGATGACACTGAGAGTTGTGCATATGTCCCCTGGTGATGGAGGTTAGGAGAGCTACTGGCCTCCTGTGGGCATCCCTTCACGACCTTCTGTCTGTCTCTGAGAGAGAGAGCGCTAGGGCTGGACAACTTGGGACAAAGTCTAAGATATTTTTTGACCGAATACCTTGATAGAGGTTTTGACCTCTCGACTGTAAAAATGTCTAAAAATAGGGCTCAAGTGATTAGAACCAGTGAGAAAGTTTTTGTCGTATCACTATACAAAAAAAAATCCCAGGCGATCTATGTCTCATTATGACATCATCAATTTAGGCTAATGTAAGTCGCAGTGAGGGCAGCATTTATATCAGCCAGATGACCATCTTCATTTACTGCCCTATACAAACATTAAAGTGCGTAGACTTGGCTGGCATAAAATTACACAACTGCCCCTGAACAAACATTAAAGTCCATAGACAATAGGCTGGGGACAGGGAATTTATAATTAGGCTCCGACCAAACATTAAAACTCCATAGACTTGACTGGCCTATGATGACACAATATCAGAAAGCCATGCATTGGGGGGGGGGGGGGGGAGGAAAAATGACTAGGTTACACATGATGACATTGATCTTTTTCATCATTTTATTATATATATATTTATAATATGTACAGAAAGAAAACCATTGTGATCAAACTCAGCAGTGAGACAAGAGCACCAACGTGAACAAAGCTGAAACAAGAAGAAACAGCAGGCCGACAGGTGCTTTAAGGTCCTGCCCGGTGCTCCATACTGACAAACATTTGAGTTTTGTTTGTGTCTTCATGAAGCCATTGAAAAAGCAACACAAAGAAAAAAACAGTGTGCAAATGAGGTGGAAAATACCCCTTTTACCAAATTAGTACAAAAAAAAGGGGGGTGTGAAAAGAAAAAAAGACTGAAGTTCCATCATAAACACATTCATAAATTAAGCCCCGCCCTGTAGCCCCCCCCCCCCTGCACTGGATGCCCCCTCCCGCTGAAAAGCTTTGTAATCCCAAATCCTGTTATCCTTCGATGGACCCGGACACAATATTACCACAGTATAAGTATGCAATTAATATATTAAAATCAGTAGAATATCAAGACTTCTTCAAAAGAAAGAACATTCAGAATAAATCAAAAAGAACAAAAAAAGGGGACTCTCACACTTGTCGTGGTGTGAAACATCTTTTTAAGTATGTATGCCTTTGTGTGACGTGATTGAGTGTGGTGTTCTACAAACAACCGCTTCATTTGTATGCACTCAAGTGAGACGAGAGAGGGAATGCCGGACCGTCGGCAGGTTTCAAAAGCGCACGGGAATGTTACACACACAGGCCTTGCCCACCACCCGGATCTGAAGTTCTGAACCAATGCAACCCCAGCCCTCACACACACACACACACACACAGAGTACAGTACACACATACACATACACACTTCACTGCTGTTCCCTCCCCTTCCAATGTCAGTCAGCTGAGAACTTGGCCCTAACAAATTCCAATTCTACACAACCGGTAACAAACAGCATTCCAGCAGTCTCACATCACAGGGTTGAAAAACTCAAGATTTAGACCACATCTCTGTAGAGCTACGTCGACACAAAGAGCAACACGTTCAACAAGCATAGTGCTAAAGCAGTTTTATCTATCACCGTTACACTGATATGATGGTAATTCATTAATGTCACAATTTGACTGTACTGAAAACGGACTTCTCTTTCCGGGTCATGGCTCATTGAAACATGTTATTTTTTTTCACGGGGCTTGCTAATGCACAGAAGATGGCAAACAATCCATCTGTATTCACTCGATGTCTCACTTTCTCAAGAGGCTGGAATTGCATTTGGGGGCGACTGCAAGAAATGCCTCGCTAGTGCCTGAGGTGGCAAGTAGTGTACCCGAAATGCTGAAACGTCTGTTTCTCTTTGCAGAGAGAGTCAACCTTACCATGGATGGACACACCCAAAAAAGGGGCTCCCTTATCTGCATGAAGGGCCTGGTCAAGGATATAACCTGTGGCGCTAATCGAGTGATATGTAGATTAGCTAGAAGCAGTGTTATGGGAGTTCATATCCGGTCCTATAAATCAAGACCAGTCAGTCCCAGCACCTCCGAGTGTTCTAAGACCAAGCAGAGTATGGCCCAAACAAACAAGACTTGAGCAGGAGAGAGAGGGGGGGAAAAAAAGTCCTAACCTGGTTCTAATTAAACCAAGATGGCTTACCTAAGGCTGTGCTGCTACTTGACCGACAGTGTATTCACGTCTATTCATTGTAAACAGTTCGTAACAGGAAAAGACACACTTTTCCAGTTCAAGGATCGTCATACGGATCTGCAGGTCAAGGGCAACACCAATTGCCATCGAGGTTTTAGGGGGAAATGGGCGAGCGTAGCAGCTTTTTCAGTGTGGCGTAAGGAGGAGTTCCTTCTATGAGGTCAGGAGCCGTGTCCTTTTCCCTCCACATTCGTGCCAGCTTCCATAGGAATGCCGCTGAGAAATAAAAGGGCGATTTATACTTGGCCGATCGACAAGCTCACGACGTGTCACTCTTTGGGAGCTTGTAGATCTGTTATTTTCGTTGCGTGACACTGGCACACGGCCAAGTATAAAACAGGCATAACACGTTGCCATGAGAAACAAAGGACAGGTCAGGGGGGGGGCCTTATCTTCTGCCATCAATGACACCTGAAGAAATATTCGCCACACAGGCCTAGCGACAAATCTAGTGGCTACATTATAAACTATAGGGCTTAACTGTCACATTCAGTCTTGACGGACAAACCTCAGTGGAGCCTGAGGTGGTCATCGAGACCTGTATTAAAAAAAGGCAAAAGAAAGCATTGACAAAGACCGCCAGGTCCCCAGAAGATCATGGGGGGAGACGAAATCATGGGGGGGATGAAGAAAAGGGTGTCTTGGGACATGATTCGGCAAAGGAGGCACGTGACGTGCACGTGTGACCGACCACGGACAGGGTTAAGTGAGGGGCCTGATGCCAGTGGCAAGGCAGGGGACAGAACAGCAGCTTTAAGAGACGACAACCCCCCCCCCCCCCCCATACTCTAACTACCCGGTGCTTCTGCAAGCGAGCACAACCGTCCCAAAAATGAGCTACTTCCTAAACCCCAGCCAGTCACATTATACGTCAGAGCATCAAGCAAATTTGTACAAGCCATCTCGATTAGAAAAACGGAAACAAACAAAAACAAGCAAACGAAGGGAAAAAAAATCAATGAGGAAATAAAAAAATAAAATAAAACCATAATAAAACAGTAATTGCAATAGTCTACCGAGTCGAATGCAGAATATTGCCAATTGCTCTCGGTTTGTATACGTCAAAATAAGTACGTCATTGCCCCCCCAACCCTCGTCTTTCACCAGTTTGTGTGCGCGTGTCAAGTTCAACACTCAAACTGTATTATATAGTGTCATACTAATGATATCATGACCTAAACCGTACTGTACCTTGTGTGAATTTTAAGTTACTTAAAAATGTTTTCTTTTCCTAGCTCGACAAAGTGATGAGAAACGCCATGAATTAAAGCACTGCGGCCCCCATGGCTCTGCATGGGAAATTAATGAGGTACAGCTGGGAACGATAGTTGGAGTGTCCATTTAACCGGAAACCTCTGCCGTTTGTACTTCGACGAGCTGTGGCTTTAGCTTATGCTGTCAAACAAGGCTTTTTTTTTTTCTTCTTTTTTTTGTTTCTTAGCTAGTGGGTGTAATGTGTGTGTCGTGTGTTAAGTTTCCCTTCCACAACCTATATTTGTTAATGTAATGCTTCGGTCGGAAGGAGAGAATGAGGGGGCGGAGGCGAAGGAAATGGAGAGAATGGACAACCCTCCCCTTCATCCTCATCAATAAATGACAGCAGTGAGTCACCGCTCTGTGTTTGGTTGGGTGCCACGAGCCCAGACACACTGCCAATGCCGCTAAGTGAATGAACACAGCTCTTACTACTGCATACATTGGCTTTGAAGAAATCATACACACACGCGCGCGCGCGCACGCACGTACGTGTGCGTGTGTGTGTGTGTGCAGATGATTCTAGGGCTCGGGCAGTTGGTAGTGATGGTGGTGTATGAAATGGAAACGCCATTTGACCTTCCAAGTGTCGCACAAAATGGCTCAAATCTTTTGTAACCACACCCCCCACCTCCCCCTACCCCGTGTTCACTTTCATACACACCACGTGTGTGGGAGGGGATGGTCCTTAGACAGATTCCAAAGCTAATCTTCCCATCGCCTCATGTTCCTCCTCTGAATCAATACCAATCTCAATAGGTTTACTTTTCATCTTCTCTGCAACAACAAGGAGGACAAAGTGACCATGTCCCCGTCCCCCTCTTTGTTGCCTATGTATGTGTAGCTTTCTCTCGTCTTTCAAAAGGAGATCCATGAGCTCTCAATTAACCACTTGAACCCTAGCGTCACCTATTCTGGACATGTCATGATAATAGGCGAACATTTGCTGAAAATAGCCTAATATCTACAAGTTTGCAACACGACACATTGTGAGTTTGTAGATCGGCTATTTCCACCAAGGGGATTTGGTGTAGAGAGGGAAACAAGGGTTTAAGTGGTTAACCTTCTTCGACGCCCCACCTCTCCTCTGATCTTGTCGTCTACTTCTTACTTCTGACGTCTCCGCATCCCTCCATCCTGACCCCATTATGTTCTCCGTTGGCAGAAAGATGGTGGGGGTACAGGGTGTATGCATGTAGAAATAGTGGATCGGGGGGTTTAAAGACAAGGGAGAAGGGGTGGGTAGGGGAGTCGAGGCGAGGCTGAACCCAGGTCGGCGGCGGTGGTGGTGGTGGTGGTGAGTAGGAGCAAGGAGACGAGGGTACGGTACGGTACGGGGGGGGCATGGCTCCTAGCAAGGGTCCTTAGCAGCACCCCCCACCAGACTGCCTGACGGGAGTGCTGTCGATCTTCAGGTTGGGCTTGTCTCCTCCGGCCGTGGCGCCGGGCCCCATGCGCTTCTTGATCTCCGCGGCCATGGTCATGAAGGCCTGCTCCACGTTGGTGGCGTTCTTGGCGCTCGTTTCCAGGAAGGGGATGGCCAGCGAGTCGGCGAACTCCTGGACAAGCGGCAGACACAGAGGGGGATAATGGGGATAATGGTTGCGAGGAGTTGCAAAGGGTTGCATGCAGCGAGGAGTTGCGTTGGCGAATCACTGGTGTGGTTTGGTCTTAAGCCTGCACTTTACTATGCCAGTAGAGCTGGTAATGTCATGACAAAATGGGGTTTTTTCAATCAAAACTCACTTAATTTGAACCAAATTTGTCTACTGGGATCAGACTTCTCAACAACAAATATTAAAGTGTCTGCAACAAACATATGGAGAGGAAATTATTTTGGCGAGTTATTTAAATATCTTTGTATGTTTATTGTTGCTGATGACTTGGCAAGGTCAACCTAGCATCCCAAAAAGAGTTCCTGGTTTAACCCATTCTGGGCCGGGAACCCATTTTGGGGTTCTGTACAGTATGTACAGTATCCAAAAATTTAACATTTTTGATGCTGCTTTAGTATCGGCCTCAGGCCTAAATGGGTTAATAAAAGAAAATTTAAATTAAATATGAATTGCTAATCTTTCTGCAGCTGTGCGTGTCATCCTTCTAAGATGTTTTTCCCCCAGAGACATTCATTGCTTTATCCACACTTGACCTACACAGCTTGTAGCCTTCAAGGACCAGTTCAATTCATTCTTGCTGACGGACTAGTTTTAGGAATGCGTGTGACATTATATGCCGTTATTCAGAGAAATTATCATTCAAAGATAATGCCTTAATAATGCATTGCAGATTTGCAGCATGACATTGTTATCACAGACATAAACAGCGACCATTTCAAAATGACTCTGAGTCTCTCTCTCACACTCCTCCATAAGACTACAAGAACATATAAAAGTAGTTTTCATTGTTGTAACAAAAAGGGGGGAAAACGTCAGCTGAGAAATGAAACTAGGAACTCTCAAATGCAACAGTTGTATTGCTACTGTAATACAACAGAAATGCAAAACCCCAATGCACTGCAATGCAGTGCAGGATGTGCGCCATTGTTTTTAGTCCTTTGTTTTACATAAAACGTTTCGGTTCTGACTTTATGCTCATTTAAGTAATACATAAATAACTTAAAGTACACGTCATTAAAAATATATAAGAAGGTGCGTGGTTGTGTGTGGTAGTCAGGCACTTGAAGGTGAAAGCTTTTTCTTGTCTTTTTTTACAGGAATTCCCACCGGTAATACAACAGTAAAGAATGGTTTCTGTAAATTACAACCATACTGCTATAACTATAACTACATTCAGGTTTCATCATTCTGTGATATGCGATAGATGATTTGTATGGACCCCCTGTGAGACCAACCAATTAACAATAGTGGCGACAGAGACATGCACATATGTTACTCTTTTCTTTTTACTCGTTTGCTCTTTCTTGCACTCTTTATTCTATCCCATTGTTTGCTGTGATTAATGTTTGATATGTTATCTATGCTGCTGCATTGTCTGAAGGAAGGCGAACAAACATACGTTTCACTCTTATGTACCTGCACACAAGATGTAACAATAAAGTACAACTTGAACCTTTGAGAGACAACAGCACATACGGTTATGCAGAAAATCTGCCATCCCTTTGTGGGAATGGTTACTTATACTTCTGCTTACTGATTGCACGTTTGAGGAATTTGGTGTTCAGGGACCATTTCAACCTGCTGGGACGCCGTAAGCCTGCGGTGGAGTTTCCCCACATAGAAGAACAGTGTTATAGAATTTCGTTTGGAATGATGCGCTTCACATACAGAAAGTCAAAAGTCAACACATACAGTAGGTAAGATTTGAGTGTAAAGGGTCCTGTAGATTACTAATACTTATGCCTCTATTCTGTTTAGGACAGTGACATGAGAGGTTAGGTGGCCTCATCGTTACAGGAACGGTCCAATACAAATGTTAAAAAGGGCCAGACTCTATAATTATCAGCAAGACTCCTGTCATAGTGTTCCTGTTCCATGTTTACTCATTTCTATACTGGTGTTAAGACTTCTGTTACTTGGGATTCAGAATGTTTTATCTTAATATTTATTTAACCATTTCACAAAACACTGAAAAGCTATCTTTTTACAATGCCGTAATGACGACAGTTCTCTCTCTGGGCATCACAGTAAGTCCTTCATTATTTCTCAGTTTGTCGTTTTTTAAGTGCTATACAAATATATGTAGCAATTATTATTATTATTATTATCACATTCCCTCCCGTTACCATAGACGGCGATCTGGGGCCAGTGCCAAAAGAATGCACGAAAAAGGCAAAGAAGAAGAGGTGATCCGGCCACGTGAACTGGAAGAATTAATATATTTTTTTCGAGCAACGGTTGCCGTCGTGATCTAGCGATCATCGTCATAATTTTTCGACCGCGATCGAGATCATGGATTTCACAAAGCCACGCCAGACTTTCCGGTCCTTTATTGCCATCCCCAGTTCCTGCTTACTGATGCATGTGTCCCTAGCGACGATATCGGGGAACGACAGTTTTCTACCTCTGGTCTGCTTTGAGGCAGGATTCCAGAGAAGCTCTGTAGCAGCTCTGTAGTAGCAGCGGTGACCGAACGGTTTGCGGAGCGGTCTTGATATCGGAAGGTCGCTAGTTCGTATCCCCGGACCGGCACGTTAAAATTACCACCGCTGAAGTGCCCTTGAGCAAGGCATTGAACCCCTACCATGAAATGTTCTATGAGCAGGGCCTGGCTGTAAACAGGTTATTGAGCTTAGTCCAGTTACCCTGGGTAAACATGTTAACTTTGCTTAGCAGTGGCCGGAAAACTGTGTTCTTCTGGATCGGACTAGTGAAGAAACACGGGGAAGGTTGCCGTATATTAGATTAGTCGATGGGTGGCTCTTCCAAGAGATTTAGCGCTCTCATTAGAAGGCTAGAAGGTTGTAAGTGCCATCCAACCGTTTCTCTAATTTCTTTGAAAGTGCCCATGTCTCGGGGCCATAGAGTAGAATCGGCTTGACGGTCGTGCTAAATATTTTCGAATTTACTAAGCTGGGATGACCAGATCTTATGCATGTCATTGCAAGCTGACCAGGCCATTCCCAACACCGTGAGGTCAAATTAATATTTCATTAAGCTCCTAACATCATCTTTTACCTCAGTCTGAGCCCTAAAGCCGCTAAAGATCCAGTACACACGCGTGCACTGAGTTTTTGGATTTCAGTGACGTCACACCATGGAAGCAAGCGGTGGCTAGCGAAAGAAGCTAAAATACGGTAAAAATATTATAATCAATTCTGGATTAATAGCTAAACAGGAGATGTCTCGTGGGTTGGCATAGAGTCGGTCATCATGTGTACCTTGGCTGTTGTGTAGTCCACTACTTTCTTGGTGGTGAGGTCACACTTGTTGCCCACCAGCAGTTTGTTGACATTCTCACTGGCATAGCGGTCGATCTCCTGGAGCCACTGCTTCACGTTGTTATAGGACTCCTGTGCAGTGACACAGAGCATTGCAATACGTCAATGGGGAATCCAAGCTAATAGAAACTGCAGGCTTTCTATTCCTGAAAAGTTGCAATGCGAAAATCGTTCTCACGATAATAAAACAAAATCTAATATATATATATTAGATTTGTAGAATATATATTAGATTTGTAGATTCACTCACAAATAGCCTACAAGCTCGTGACACAAAGTGCCATTTACTATTTTTTTATAAATAAATAAAAAGGAACAAACACCCGCACACTGTCTTCAAATGCAGTGACCAACTTTTATTTCAGGGATACAGCAACGTTTCGGCCTTCATCAGGCTATCTTTAGCACATAAAGTGTTATGATGTTTGGTAGGTAAAGTTAATAACCGGTCATTAAACTACAAATTCAGAGACAACTCCGGGTGAAAAGAAAACAAACGTCACGTAAATGTATACATGTGTGACTTTAGGAGCCCCCCAAAATGTATCAAATACTATGAGATATGGGACAGGATGGAAAACTACCAAACGAAATGCATGCTAGCATTCAGCATGAACTCACCTGATCTGTAACATCATATACAACGATGATGCCATGGGCTCCGCGGTAGTAACTGGAGGTGATTGTGCGAAACCTCTCTTGACCTGCAGTGTCCCACTGACGGAGAGAAGGGCAGAGACGGAGAGAAACAGAAAGATAGACAGAGAGAGAGTGAGAGAACGGGACAGAGACAGACAGAAAGACAATGAGTTAGGTGTGGGAAAGCGAGAACAGATTGGAATCGGAACATTAATCTGAACCAAACACAATTCTATTACAAACAATAAAAGGTGTGGTAATCAATTGATACCCTCCTCTGCACTTGAGTGCTAGTTATACTAGCATATCATGAGCCCTTCTTTAAAAAAAAACATCCGCCTAATTAACCACAAACATGAACCCTAGCGTTCCTATTCTGGGGCGAATAATAGGCAAAAATAGATATCTACAGTACAGTACACTGAAATGTTGCAACACGATGCGTCGTAAGTCAGCTATTTTCTCCGATCTAACAGATTTAGTGTTGAGGGGAAAAAAGGAACGGACTTGCTGTAGTATAGAGCAGTGTTTCTCAAAGTGTGGTCCGGGGACCCCCAGGGGTCCTTGAGGGAGTTCCAGGGGGACCCCAACTGGACCCTCATGGGTCTGTAACTCTGAGAGTGTACAAATGGAACCAAATAAACCTGGCATTTGTACACTCTATGAGTTATATTAACATTGGTTTTTGCAATATAAATTCCATTAAATGGGGGTCCGTAGCCTAATGCATGTAAATCTGGGGGTTTATTAATTTAAATGGTTGAAAATCACTGCTGATGGAGCCGTAAAAATCTTTTCTTATGGGGATCCCCGTTATATCTTTTCAAATGGGGATCTGCGGGCTAATAAGTGTCAATTTGGGGCTCCTCGACATTAAAACGTTTGAGAACCACAGGTATAGAGCTCTGGGGGACCCCGGTCAACTAGTGTTAGTAGTACACAGGGCATAAGTGGCTAAACCACTTTGGCTGTGATGAAAGGTTGTACATGACATGCAGTGGCAAGCTGCTGTTGGGTCCAGTGTGTAAACACTGTAGTGAAGCTAGATGACAGAACTAGGTTTGTACACCTAATGATATTACAGCTTTGCGCACAGAAAGCCAGGCCTGTTGAACGAGCTGCGTGTCTTTCCAGTGGCACGGCCTGTTCTCTTAACCAAAACCGGTATCCAGTTACACCCACTGAACTGTGACACACACACACACACACACACACAGAGCCTACAGTACTTTCATGAGACTACAGTCATTTGATAACAATAGGTGGATTTTTGCTTTAGCTGAGGAGGAACTTGGGACGGTACTTGGCTACTTCCTGCCAAGCAAACACTTTGAAGGAGGATGTTTTTTAAAAGAATGTTGATGACTGCGTGGGCATTGAGGAGGGGGCTCTACAATACATGTCTGTTTTACTGTGTGTGTGTGTGTGTGTGTGTGTGTGTGTGTGTGTGTGTGTGTGTGTGTGTGTACTGAGTGACATGCCTGTTGTACCATGAAAACACATGATTTTGTAAGTGTAACTCTAATGCACCTATAATATGTGTGTCCTTGTATGCATCTCCTTTGTGTGGACATACATGGTTATTAAAATGTACACGCAAGTGTGGGTGGGGTGTCTGTTCACTCACAATCTGCAATTTGATGGTCTTGCCATCCAATTCAATGGTGCGGATCTTGAAATCAACTCCAATGGTGCTGATGTAGCTCTCTGTGTAGGTGTCATCCTGCAAACAAACAAACGAACGAATGAGGTTAGGACAGAGGGAGGGAGGACAAAGCGAGGAAAATTAAATAAGACACAGTGGAGCCAAGAACAGGTCGAGAGGAAGACAAGACTCAATACCAAGGGGCAGAATCTCAAGCGGCTACTTTAATGGAAAAAAGACAAGAGTTGTTGTAGAGTTGAGAGACCAATGTGTTGTTTACTTACAGCAAACCGAAGCAGGAGACAGGACTTCCCTACACCGGAGTCTCCAATGAGCAGGAGCTTGAACAGGTAGTCGCTGAAATAAAAACAATGGTGGTTGGACCAGGGAGCAGACATGTTCTTTTTACCTATAAATCAATCAAACCTCTCTAACACATACGATCTCAGCTTAAAGTTTTTGGTGCGTGTCCACACACTGACTGTTTTGTTGACTGCAGCCATGCTCCAGAGACACAGTATATATATATATAATCACAGTAACACTCACAGATGTGTGGAAATGTATTGGTGTTGTTGACCTGTGTTTAGCAAAACAACATGTGTTTCTTTGGTACACAAGACTGTATCATGGACAGGTGTTACTGTTGTTGCATTGCATTACTCAATCCCAGGCTGTGCAGCTTCCATGTCATCAGAAACCAAGGCATGCCATGTATTGCAGCCTGACATTGCTTATCTACGCCATCTATTCGATATGGTGTTACAAACCATGCATGTAGCCGGTTATGTTGCAATGACCCAGGGCCCTGACTGCGCATGAGCAGGACTTGTTGTGATCATGTGAGTTGATGGGTACTTGTCTGTGATAATGAATAAAATATATGTTTGTCTGAGGAAGTGAACATTGTGAGCAATGATCATTAGGCAGATCCTGTCACCGTCAGCTACCTGTACCTGTTAGTGTTAACTATGCTGGTGTTTGAACAACACATGTCACATGATCATGTTTTTTTTAAAGCCTATTGTGTTTGCTAAAGACATCCTGATACTATGTTATACACACGTATACAATATAGTGGAAATGACCTTAACATATTAACAGACACAGAAACATCGACGGTCACGGGCTGTGAAAGGTTTTAGCCAGATAAACTGAGCAAATAACAGCATTTGATGCCCGTCAACCGACCAGACACAGTGCCGGCGTTACACTCAACTCAGAGTCCTATCGAATTGTGTGACCCCAGAGGAAGCCGACAAGCTGTCTAGTGATTTTGAATTGTTATTGAAATATGGATGGCAGGTCATTTGAAATGATTTGGTTGGTTGGTTGGCTATCGTTTGTTGTTATGTGTTACACTCAAGCACATTTATACAAATGCCACTTAATTTATACAGATGAGACCGGTGACTCGTAAGGTCAGGTTACAAAAGGCCCAAATGACATTTGTGCATGCTTTGTGAAACAGGGAAACAGCTTGATGTGATGTGACCTCCAGCATTTATTATAAGCGGGGGTGCAGTAGAAATATAACGTAAACAACAACTCTATCGGGTCGGTTGATTGACGGTGAAACACACGTGAAATACGCCAAATATAATATATCATATAAACAGTGACCGGGTGGAGTCTGAATTCAACGGGTCACCGATTTCAGTGCAACGCCGGTGTTGGTGTGACGTTTCAGCGGAGCAGGAGGGGATCCGGTGACAGTCGCCTGTCTTCTCGTTTTCAGTCACGGCTAAATAAAATAACTGTAGCCATCCCACATCTGTCAGCCTGGCCCAAGCTGCCGTGGGTATACCATCAACTAGCCCGACGACGGACGTCCCTTCCCGGGGTCACCTCACACAAAAGGTCCCCCCCCTGGTCGGTGATGCGACCATTTGACGATGAAATAAAATAAAGCACGTCTGTGTTTTGTTGTTGTAACACAAGTCAGGGGACATAGCCGTCAGCTGACGTCGAGACGGGCGCAGTTTAGTTAACGACGGTGTTGCTTAATTGCCCCCACCAAGGAACAGATCTACAAGATAACAACGCGTCGCTAGCGACGCGTTGTTAGCTTGTAGATCTGCTCTTTGTTTTTTGTTTTTTTTGGGGGGGGGAGGAAGGGGGGGCACACTCGTCTCGCGAGATGTGTTTTTGTGCCTGTTTGTTATGTTACAAAGACTGTGTGTTTTTTTTACTTACTATTCTGGATTCATGGTTTGGACTGTTTGTTTGTTTTGTGGTTCTCGACCGCTCCGTCGTTCCTTCCAGATGTCTTGTACGTCTGCTGTTTTATCCTCCCGTTTCACACCGTCTCCTTTCCTTGGCCGCCCCCTCTGCTGCTCCTTCCTTTTACGTCCTTCCTTCCTACCTACCTACCTACCGCCGGGCAAAAATCAACGCGGGTTTATATTATAGACTGAGCGGACATTCCCAAATTCTCCCTCGCTCGGATTAAAACGGGTTTTAAATGTGTTCTTTTCCCCTGTCCTTTTTTTCTTCTTCCCTTTCTGTGTCCGCTCGCGATCCTCCTCGCCAGCAGAAGTACAAGATGGCTGCGCAGGTGCGGCAGTGACATCAAATGACGTGGCACTACGGACGAATCTAGAAGTAGTGGGACGACGGGAATTGTAGTTTATATTCAAGGTTGGGCGAGGAGCCAGAGCAGTTGACCTGCTTTACTGCTTATAACTCTGTCTCTATGTGATTGTATAACTTCTTGTGATTTTGTAACAACCACACATTATTGTTGCAATACTGCAGTGCAAGATATTTAGTTATTTATTGCAAACTCATTTCCCTATACAGAGGCAAATATAGTATACCCTTTAAATATATTGAAATATATGTTAAACTTTTTATGCCAGCACAACAACTAAACACAAGCACAACGAGAACAAGAACAAAAACATTTTAGCATGTGAATATCAAACCTTTTCAAGTGAAGGACCCCCGGCCCCAAATGAATATGTATTTGGCTGCAGACCCCCATCCCATTTGAAAATATAGTGGCATGGATCCCAAACAAGATTTCAAATGTTAAAATGTTTCAAAAATGTAAAAAATTAAGTAGATTGGCCATTTAAAAATAGTCATTGTATGTTTAAAATAGTTAAATTGATGTTGATGCTATTACCTCTTTTCCCTGTGACCCTCTGCAAGTTAACCCCGAACCCCACTTTGAGAACCATGTAGTAGAAAGGGGCCCTCAGGGGAGCGCATATTATCTCCTCCAGCCAGCCAGGTCATTTTTTTTGGCCTACCCAGCCTGGCCATGTGTTGCAGCATCAGTGCCCGATGATCATATGAAGCTGTGGATTAATTTCTCCTAGCAGCACTGCCAGCATAAATCAAGTTGTCAAGGTTGTCACATAAGATCAATATCAAACCACGGCTTCTTGATCTCAAGATATCAAGATCAAGTTGACTTGACGATTATATTGAATGATGTCAACCTTGATAGACTCTGAAAGGCTTCTGTCAAATAACTCTATCTCCCGGCCATCGATCTCATCTCTGCTATATAACTTTAACTGGTATATGGCTTTCATGTGGCATGTTCTAATGTTAACTTATCATGCTCTTTCTGTGGCTGTCCGCAACTTTTATGTCGGGATACCCGGCATGGTCTGGAGTGGTTCCCATGCACTGTACAAGATGAAACCCGATTTCTACCACTATGTGGAATCACCACTTTCCCCACAGGGAGGAATGCGTATGAGCAGTGTTGAGCAAGTTGCTTTTATTTTTTTTAACAGATTACATTACATCATCATTACATATTCACTTTTCACATATTTGTCTGAGCAAGAGCAATTCACTTCGTATGAGCTTGAGGCACTGTACTACTTGTCAACTTGTCAACAATAACCAGTTTTATGATGAATTCCTCTTGTCTTTTCTTTTGCTATATAGAAGCGTCTATTTGTACGTCTCTAAATGTTTTGACGATTTGAACAAGGTGGACCCTCTTGTAAACAAGTGTAATGCTTTATTGGGTCGTCCACTCACAGTTAACGGTCTTTGTATTGAGTTGTGCTTGAAATGTACTGTAATTCTGCAAACTGTTAATAAATATTTCAATCAATCAATCAAAAGTAGGTGTCCTACCCCAGTGGTTCTCAAACCCCTACATTAATGTGTATTTGGCCGCAGACCCCCATCTGTAAAGACTTTGTGCCAAGGACCACATACAAGATGTGTGGTGTTAAAAATGTCCAAAAAATATTCTAACATTTTCAAGGAATGTCAACATTTCTTTTTTTAAATAGCTGATGTTTATAGGGCCCTAGGAGTCAGTGGACCCCACTTTGAGTACCCCTGCTTTAGAACACATACCACAATAACTCTGAAAGTGTACAAATGGAACCACCATTTGTACACTCTCGGAGTTGCAGCCACATTCAAGTGTCCATTTGGTTCCTATTCCTAACTATCCATCATTTATCTGGGGACCCCCTGGAAGTTGGAACCCACTCATGGACCCCTGGAGGTCCCCCGACCCCTATTATTCCAACACTAGTGCAACCATATAGGTTGAGTAACTTCAGCATGCTTATACATTTCAATGCAGCACTAAATGTACATTGTACATTGCTACAAACGTTCCAAAATACTGGCACCAATGCATTTACACAAGTAGGCACACCACAGTCTTATTGTAGCATACATACATTCATCTAGCAGTACTGTACATTTTCTATACTATTAAACTATTCTATACCCCACAACATTGAAATAAATTGCATGTGCAAATGTATGTAGCCAGCACAGACATTACTTTCTTTTTGACATGCGCAGACTTGAGTTTCTACAGTATTTCAACAATATACTATCCCTGAGTGATGAGCAAAATATTGTGCAAATCTCATATCCAGTGCCTGTGTATTTACAATATAAATGACATGTAATAATAATATAGTATCGGTACATTTCACATCTCTTTTACACCCACATAACGCCCCCACACAATACACGTGTGTGGCGTGCACCCCAATGGTTAGACTAATATCACACAACACTGTCGTAATCCGCCAGCAGGCACATTTTTTTTTGCCAACGGCTGATTCGGTCTGGCTTATTAGCCAGGCTACCCCAATGGCCCCAAAGTAAAATTTGCATAAAAACCACCGTCCTTTTCGGTATCAGTCATCTCTCTTGACTGCTGAAGCAACTTTGACAGACAAAAGATAGCCATCTTCCCCCTCTCATCCTCTTCCCCCTCCCTCTTGGCAGCTAGGGGGACGGGGCGGAACGCGTATAGGGGCGGGCAGGTAAACATTGCCCACCGCGTCGCCTTCCTCCGCCTCCTCTGGGCCGTCTTCATAGGCGACCCCCTGACTGGCGGCAGCCACCTCCAGGCCCTGGTTGATATAGTGGGCCTCCTGGCTGGCCTCCAGGCCCGGCAGCTGAGACAGAAGGGCTTTCAGCTTCTCTCCCAGCTCCCTGAAACGAGGCCTCCGAGAGGGCTCGTCGTGCCAGCAACTCCGCATCACCTCGTAGCTGGACATGGAGAGGTGGTGAAGGAGAGAGGGAAAAGAGTTTTGAAAAACGAAAGAAATAACAATAGCCAATAGCCAACAAGCCATAATGATTCATTCAATTTGATTCAAATATGTAGGCTTTAAGTGGTGAAAATAGCCCGCATAAAGACGAGAGAGAGAGAGAGAGAGAGAGGAGCAGCTGCAGCAGCATATGATTAATTACATGGACAATGTCACCTCTATGTCACGTTCTGTGTTTCCTATTATTCTCTGTTCCAGCCTGCTGTTCCAGTATGGCTCACGCTGACTCAATAAGTCAAAGCCAGAGAGGCAGCAGCACTGCAGCTGAGCTAGCCACTCAAAATGAGTCGTGAAACTTATAAGAGAAAATTATGAGCTCACATAGCTCATGTTGTCACTGAGGCTACAAGAGCAATGTAGTAGAAGGTAGAATTCTAACCCAGTATAAATTCCAATAAAGCTTGAGTGATGAATCACACACGCCACTATGTGTTCATAGCATAGGGCCTCCAGTGGGTTATATAATCAACAAGATTGAATAGCAAATATAATCCTTAACCATTTAACCACTTGAACCCTAGCGTCCCTATTCTGAGCATGTGAAAATAGGCAAACATTCTGCAAAGATAGCTGATTAACATGGTCACAGGTAACCTTGTTGATTGGCTATTTTTGACGAAAAGTTTGTTACGGGCCAAGGATAGAGCCCTGGGAGACTCGGGTCAACAAAGCATATATAGCATTTCAGTGGTTATCTCTCTCGTCGGACTGCGAGAACTCACAGCGGGGGATCACAGTCGTCGGGAGGTTTGAGTCTGTAGCCAGATGTCAGGAGGTCTAGCAGCTCGTGGTTGTTGACCCCGGGGTATGGGGTCCTGCCTCTGGACACAATCTCCCAAATGGTCACCCCAAATGACCACTGAACACAGGGACAGTTCATAAATCATTTAGTTCATGTAGTAGGGTTTAAGCTATGCTTCTTCTCACTCCTTTTGAATTTGCTTTTTTAAATTATTTTGTACTGCTTGTTATTCTGACGTTTCTGTTTATATTGTTTTTTTCAAAAAACAATGCTTTATTCAAATAAACATTTCAATCTAAGTACATGTTAATGAATTCATTTGAATGTAGAAATGAATGTTTTTTCCTATAATATTACACATCCAAAATATGTTACCAGGTTGAGAGTGGTTAAGAATTTGGACACTTGCATAACTGCATAATTGCCAATACCGATGTCATCAAAAGAGTCAAATAAAATAAAGGACTCTTTATTGGTTGGGCTCACGTCTAGCAGCAACAACATGGACGAGGCCATAGAGAAAACTCACCACGTCACTCTTGGTGGTGTAGATGGATTCAGACAGGCTCTCCACAGCCATCCACTTGATGGGCACGCGAATGGCCACAGTCTGCCTGTAGTAATTGTTGCTCAAGATATTCTTGGACAGACCGAAGTCAGCTACAGACACACGCAAGTCGTCCCCCAACCTGCGAGGGATGCACACGCAGATTAGACACGAACCGACATGTGGAAACAACAGTCGGACTTGCGGTCGAACATCCGCTGCTCCCATGCTTGTGGTTAGGGTTCAGGTAGGTTGTCGGTCTAATGACAGTCGGACCAATAGTGTCAATCAATCTACATGTGCAAATGCAATACGGTTAGTTTCTATCGATAATGTTTTACCTATGTGTGATTCACCCAGAGTTGAGATTTTTAATGCTCAGGGCCTTATTTATCAATGCGTTGTACACACAAAATTGGGTGTACACCGCGTTGATAAATAAGGGCCTTAGTGTGTGAATAAGATTGTCTATTTAGTCAAATGGGCAACCACACAATGATTCACAGTGTCACATTAGAGAGGTCTTCCTTCTACCACTGCATGTCTCATCATTTCCTATCCATGGCTGTGGCAACAACGCAAATTCCCCTCAGGGATCAACACTTAGTAATCTGTCCTGTTTGTTAGCTTGTCAGCTAGATAACTTGAGAATGGACAGATATTCATGAAACTTAGAGGGAATGATGAGTAGGCTATATAAGCCAAGGAGATGAGTAACTTTTGAGGTAAAAAAAAGGCAACAGTAACGGTCACAATTGAGAGACGCAGAACTAGTTGTGAGCAGGGTAGGCTATGTTGTGCTTAATCCAATCGTTTTTTTTCCTTCTCCCACCTCTTATTTTCTCTCATCCTCCCGCCAGCCAGAGCGTGTCCTTTACACATCCACCTCAGTGTCCTGTCTGAAGCTACGTATGAATACTAATGCCTCGAAGGACAGAGATGCAGTCTCTAGTCTGAACAACAGCTCCCCTGTCTTGTGACCTGGGTGACTCTATCTCTCAGAGTGTCACCCTATTATGAGTTATGGACTCACATGCAGTTGCGTGCAGCCAGGTCCCTGTGTAGAAACCCCTGGGAGCTCAGGTATTCCATCCCCGCTGCGATGTCGATCATGAAGCGCAGGAGACTCTGGTGAGGCACGAACTGCATGGGAGACATTGGGAGATATTGGCACATCCTGTGATTTATTTGATGCTGGCTCAGAACTTGTTGAACATGCGGTGTTGAGTATGATGGGGCCGGTGTGTCTGTAGGCTATGTGTCGTATTATGTCTGTACTTGTGAGGAGTCCTGAGGACCAAATATCCTACGTGGTTTCAATGAAACTACTCGTGGATTTAACGCACATTTTTCATGCAATAGAAGCATATTTGGTTTCAATTCATCTCTCATCTCGAATTCATTCCCTGCCAGAACCCAGAATGAAAATATTTAAAATAAGTATATGATATTGCCAAATAGATATTACAGGGAATCATATAGAAACAGAGCCAACAGGTGGATGCTAGTGGGGTGGTAGTGGGAGCACAAAACACCTCATGGAGCTATAAGCACAAACACAAAGCAGCATTTTATTTATTTATTTGACAGGGACAAAGCTCATTAATCAACATGTCAGTTTTCACCTCAATGTAAATAAGCCAGAGTTAGCCAAAGCTAAATTTCATCTGTAGTCCCCGAGCAGGCTCTTAAAAAATGAATGATAGATAAAAGAAAGACAGAGTGTATAGTGTGCCAGGCCAGCACACAACGCCATGTGTGCATCTGTGCAAGCACCCAACACTATATCCATACAAAAACACAATAGGCCTACAATACAGTACAATACAGGAACAGATCAACATGGTACAGGGGACAGAACAACTGCAAAGTGAAGTGAAAAATGACACCGGTGATGAATACAAAATAGTTACTCATGATTACAGATTTGAATTGTTTTCAGGTTGAATTTGAAGGTCAAATAGTTGGAGGTCTCTCTTAATTCTGTAGGGAGACTGTTGAGCAGCAGCATAGCAGAGCTGCAAGAACAATTTGGAATGACCTTTTCAGATGGGTGTCTGAAGCCAGGTACGAGTAAACAAATTAAATATGCTACAGACGGAGGGGAAAGAACTAGAACAGTGGTTTTCAACCAGAGGTCCATGAGGGGATTCCAGGTTGTTCCCAACTGATGGAAAAGTTGGTGACCTAATGGACCCTTCTTACACAGTATATCTTTAACTCTTGAGAGTAAAATGAAACCAAATGGGGTTTTTATTCGTCACTCTCAAGAGTAAAATTATTGTTAAACATCTGTCTTAATATATAAGAAGTCTACGTAATTAAAATAATTACTTGAACCCTAGCATCCCTATTATTCGCCGAGCACAACACCTCACAACTATTTTCGGGAAAGAGATTCGGTATGGGGGGGGACCCAGGCAACTAAGTATCCGTTTACATACCGGTATATAGGGTTTAAAAGTGGTTGACTTTAACTTTGTAATGGAAGCCAGTGGGCAGTCTGAAACCATGCCCAAATGTGGAGAAGACTGACGTCATCAATATGACCTAAACTGATAATAATAAATTAAAAATAAATGTCGCAGTATAACCGGCCCGACGCCCGACCGCTGCGCTGACGATGCTTACCAGAGTGAGGGACGTTGTCGTCAAGGACGACGCTCCGAGCACGCTGCTGCTGGACAAACACGCGGACTACATAGCGGCCTACGGCTCCGAAAAGGACGACTACGACTACGCCCTGTCGGAGCACCTGAGGATGAGCGGGCTGTACTGGGGCCTGACCGCCGTGGACCTGATGGGCGAGCTGCCCAGGATGAACCGCGAGGAGATCACGCGCTTCGTCCGGTCCTGTCAGCGCGAGGGCTGCGGGGGCCTCGGCGCCAGCGTCGGACACGACCCTCACCTCCTCCACACCCTCAGCGCCGTGCAGATCCTGTCCCTGTACGACGGCGTGGACGCCATCCACGTGGACGGAGTGGTGGAGTACGTCCGGGGGCTGCAGCAGGCCGACGGCTCGTTCGCCGGGGACGAGTGGGGCGAGATAGACACGCGGTTCTCCTTCTGCGCCGTCGCCACCCTCGCCCTGCTGGGCCGGCTGGACGCGATAGACGTCGACAAGGCCGTGGAGTTCGTGTCGTCCTGCATGAACTTCGACGGCGGGTTCGGCCGCCGGCCCCGCTCCGAGTCCCACGCCGGGCAGGTCTACTGCTGCGCCGCGTTCCTGTCCATCACGGGTCAGCTGCACCGCGTCAACGCCGACCTGCTGGGCTGGTGGCTCTGCGAGAGGCAGCTGCCCTCCGGGGGCCTCAACGGCCGCCCCGAGAAGCTCCCGGACGTGTGCTACTCCTGGTGGGTCCTGGCCTCGCTGAGGATCATCGGCCGGGACCACTGGGTGGACAAGGCCGCGCTGCGCGCCTTCATCCTGGCCTGCCAGGACGACGAGACGGGAGGCTTCGCCGACAGGCCGGGAGACGTGGCGGACCCGTACCACACGCTGTTCGGAGTGGCGGCGCTGTCCCTGCTGGGGGACCCGCTGGTCAAGGAGGTGAACCCCGTGTTCTGCATGCCCGAGGAGGTTCTCCAGAGGATGGGCGTGCAACCGGACATACTGAGCTGACTCGTCTCAACCCATTAAGACCCGAGGCTAGATTCTAAATGTTTCTAAATGTTTTCCAAATCATGACAGTTTCCTGATTTTCTACTACTAATGATTCCTGAGGAGCACGCCGCGACACACCGCTCCAAGAGAAGGGTCATATGCAGGGAACAAATATCACTGCGGTAATGTGTGACTACTCGTAGTCTCGTACCACTTTGACTTCTTTCTTTTTTGAGGGCCCTCCTATATTCAGCTATTAGTGTACATTTCTGTCCTACACAAACATTACATTCCCATTGACAATGAATGGAGAATTGTGTCATAGTGTCTGAGCAAATAGGCATAGTGTCTATTTTATGTCATGATGATGTACGACGATAAGATGATATTATTTTGTAAACACATTACTCCGCAGTCTCACAGCGCAAAGAAGCAAAAGATAAGGACGATGAACTGCTGTATATATTTTGACTTACAGTATAAGCCCAGTAGCTATACAGCCCAAAGACTTAGGCCAGGTGTTATGCAATGAGTATAATCTAATCAAATATATTCATGTTATGGAACCCCGAGGGCCTGAATTGATGCGTAGCGAAAAGAGAAGATTTGCATCGCATTACATTATATAATATTTGCATATGCTAATTATTAAAACAATTTCACAATAAAACTGCAGATCCAGGACCCCTGGGGGCCTGCACCTGTGTAAATGAAGACATATTTGTATATGGACTGTGCCTGTGTGTGTGTGTGTGTGCGCACGTGTGTGTGTGGCACATGTGTGTGAATGCACGAAACGGGTTTGCATGTTAAAGTAAATGCTTCTCACCATAGGAATGTCCCCATAGCGTGTGGCAATCAGGAAGCGCCGCAGGTCCCCGTGTTTCATGAAGGGCAGAATGACCAGAGGCACGGGCAGAGGGGAGTCCTGCTCGCTCTCTAGAGTGACCCCTGCAGGACAAACACACACACAGCACTCTCACACAAGGCTAGCTACAGGTGCCATACAGTACTATAGTGTCGAGTAATGCACATGGTGTAAAGTAAGTAACTAAGTACAATTTTGAGTTCTTTGTACTTTACTTGAGCATTTCCAGTTTCCAATAGGTTTACTTCTACTCCACTATACATCTCTACTATTGTACTTTTACCCCCACTGCATTTATTTGAAAACTTTAGTTTACTACTAAGATTTAGATTACTATAACAAAACATACACTAACCACCTCAACCATATATACATTTCGGCTATTTGAAAATAGCCGATCTACGAGCTCACAATGCGTCGCGATAGATCTGCTATTTTTTCAAAAGATTTTTATGCATTTGAAAAGTTGAGTGATACTTTGAGTGACACTATTTAATAACTCCGTTGGATCCATTGGGACTGTTATTTTCAGAAGAGTAGGGCCTCACTCACACCTTCACACGACTGATGTATGCTTGTTGTATACAAAGGGTGTGATACATCTTGCCCCAATGCATTTCCAATGGGAGTCTCTGCATGGTTTGACACAACCTTTGTGTTGTATGAGGGGCAGGGGGGCAGTCGAAACACAGCCGAAAGCCATACAACAGCCTGTAGTCCAAAATGTTGTATCAGTGACTTCCATTGGAAATGCATTGGGGCGGCCATGACACTTACATCTTGCTTACATCTAGCATGCATCAATGTTGTATGCTAGATCGAGATTCGAAAGGTGTGCGTGAGGCCTAACCCTTCGGGACATAAAAGGTCGATCAATGAGAGCCAGCAGTGCATTGCAGTGCAGTTAGCCTCGGTACAAAGGCTTGTATTTTCGTTACTGGTCTAAGAGCGTTGCTCGAAATATGCCGATGTCAGTTTTCTCCGCACAGGGCGGACGGGGGGCGGGCGCTCAGATCGGTGAACCAATATTATCCAACGCTTGCTCCATGCGCTACCCGCCCATCTATACCAGAAAGCACACAGGCTGGGCCAGGCTATACAGTGCAGCAGACAGGGTTCTGTTGTTGCTCTGCTGTGGAGTGGAAGCCCACAGCCTCACCCTGCCTCCTTGAATGGTTCAACGAAAATATGTCATGTACAAAAACGTGTGGCTATGGGAGCTCCTTCCTTACCCAGCAGTCTGACCACGTTGTCGTGATCAAAGCTCTTCATGATCTCTGCCTCTTTCAAAAAGTCCCGTAAGTCCTCTTGGCTGTGGATTCCAACTGGAGGCACATCAGGGACGAGAGACCGGCCATGAGGTGGAATTAATATGAGACAATGAAAAAAGGAACAAAAGCATTAATGTCTGCAGTCTCCGCACATCTGGATTATACTGTGTGGGCACTGGGCAGTGTATTAGTGCTAGTAAACAGCATTGTGGAATAAGCACCTCTCATGGTCTTCACTGCAACTCTAATGACCAGCCCATTTTCTGGAGTGAAGACCCCTTCATAGACGGCACCAAACTCTCCTGCAAGACAAACATATGTTTTCAATGAAATGAAAAGAGAGTATAATAACATTGACAAGAAGTTCTCCCTTCTTCTCAATTAACATTGATATATTTTGTATACAATACGTCGCATTTTCGTCCGAGATCAAATATTGATTGGGAACCAGTCAGTGACCAGTGTTGGAAAAAGTAGAAATACTCTAAATCTACTTGCGTAAAAGTACAATAGTTTTAGCATCAAAATGTACTGAAAGTACCAAAAGTACAAAGTACTCATTATGCAGAATGTCCCATTTCAAGTAAAAAAAACAACAGATCTACTAGCTCTCAATTGTAGCGTAATATTTGTCTCTGAGATGTAGTGGAGTAGAAGTAAAAGTACTGAACATTTGACATACTCAAGTAAAGTACAAATACCTAAAAATGTACTTAAGTACAGTACTTAAGTCACATGTACTTAGTTACTCTCCCCCACTGTCAGTGACTGACCCTTGCCCAGCTCCTTGCCCAGGGTGAGTTGGTCCCTCTCCACCAGTACGTCCTCCAGAGTGGCCAGCAGGCCGTCGCTAAGGCCCTGTAACTGGACGGTTACAGGGGCCGGCGCTAAGGAACAATACATTACATATGTGAACAATGATAAGAGAGTAGTAGGGTAGAGGTTTGGTGTAAGTAGTAAGTAGCCTTGCCGAGCCATGAGGCCCATAGGGCAGGAGCCTATCTCCTGTTTCTGCGTGAAGCAGCTTGATGTACAAGTACACCCCCTGGACATGACGCTGGTATGTCGCAATCCAACCCTTGATGCTGAGTGTCAAGCAGGGAGGCACTGGGTCCCATTTTTTTGGTACAGAGTCTTTGGTATGACCCGGCCGGGGATTGAACCCCGATCTCCCAGTCTCAGGGCAGACACTCTAACCACAAGGCCACTGAGCTGGTAGAGGTTTGGTGTAGAGAGAAAAAAATGGCCCTTAGACCATTGTCCAAGGGTTTAAATGGTCAAATACAAATGAACATGAATCCAAATATTCATAGAAAAGATAATGTGTAAACAAAGTAACAAACACATAAACAAAACAACAACATTAAATGAATTAACTCTGATGATAGTGCTGTCAAAAGTCTAAATAAGGGTATCAATTAAATCCATGAAAAAGTTTAATCTGTATTCTGCAATGTAATTTTATAAATTATTTTAGTGGGGGTCCCTGCTTCATCTCTCTCTCTCAGCTAAGGGGTCCTCCTTAATTGGCCTGAAAAACATTGAAGACCCCTGTTCTGTTGCCGACTTTCCACATTTAAGTGTATTAAAGACAACTCATTTGAAAATCTGTTATTTTCATTAAGCGTTGTAGGACAAAAAAATGAATTAGTCCTTAATGTCAGCATTGTTTTTACTTACTAGTGGGCTGGGGAGGCTCAGGATTTGTCTGCTCAGCACGACGGTACGTTACACCAGGGTTTAGAGTCGAGAGTTCGACCTCTTGGTTGCCATTCCTATGAACATAAAAGGCCTCTTGTATCATTTTCAACATACACACAAAATCAACTAAAAACTAAACTAAACTAAGAAAATAAATAATTCCATCAAGCTGCACAGCTGTGTTGAAGTATAAATGATAGCTTCATCCGAAGTTCTGAACCCATTGGGTGTCCTAAACCAGTGGTTCCCAAAGTGGGGTCCGGGGACCCCCAGGGGTAGCCTACTACTTGAGGGAGTTCCAGGGGGGACCCAGCTAAATGATAATTTGTAACCAAATAGACCCTTATGGGTCTGTAACTCAGAGAGTGTACAAATGGAACCAAATGGACCCATTTGGTTCCATTTGTACACTCTCAGAGTTAAATTAACAGTGGTTTTACAATATAAATTGGGGTACCAGAGATAGAAATGCCATTAAATCGGGGATCCGTGGCATAATGCGTGTGAAACTGGGCCGTCCTTGAAATTAATGTGTTTCGGAATCACTGATGGAGCCGTAAAAATCCTCCCTTATCGGGGTCACTGGCATATGTTATCAAATGGGGGGGTCTGTGGCCTAATAAATGTTGATTTGGGGGTCCTTGACACGAAAAAGTTTGGGAACCACTGTCCTAAACGCTGCTACACCAAGACTCAGACTGTGTCGAAAGAGCTCGACGGCCTAGAAACCCATTGAACATATCAGGGAAACAGAAACTAAAAGTGCATGTACGGTAGGATGTTCCTGCACCCACCTCAGTACACTGTGTTTGCGGCGTCGCGTGCACGCGGCCAGAGGGACTATTATAGCCAGTAAGAGCAGCAGGCCCCCCAGCACGGCCCCCACCAGCATCCACGGAGACACCGTCGTCCTCTTCTCCTCCCGAGGAGAAGGAACTACTCGAGGGTCCGACGTGGTGTTTGGGACGGGGCCGGCAGGAACTATCACTGGGACTTTCACTGCAAGACACAACACACATTCAGGCCTTACGTAAAAAGAAAAAAAAAAAATCAAAATCATGACTAACAGTGAAGTCACACTGAGTCACACTCAGTATGTGACTTCAATGACGCTCGTCATTTCCACCCACCAGCTGTTTAAAAACCCAGACATGACGCAGCCTGTCTGGGTTTACCCACTCACGTCTCTGGATGGTGACGGTGGACACAGACGAAGACGCCGCCCTCTCCTGGTGGACGGACAGGTCGTTCCGGGCCTGCACGGAGAGGCTGTAGTCGGAGTGCGGGTTCACCCCCGCCACGGCGACGCTCGTGTCGGTCAGTCCCGCCGAGGCGGGCAGGAAGACCACCTCCCTCCCGCACGGCTCCCACCGCCGGCGGCCGAACGCCGCCGTCGTCCCCTCCCTCCTCTGCAGACACCCCACGCTGTACGTCACCTCCCGTCTCCCCCCCAGGTCGCGGGGGCGGTCCCAGCGCAGGGTCAGCAGAGTGTCGTTGTGGTGGCGGTGGGCGGTCACGTTGACCGGGGCCGACGGGGGCTCTGCGTTGAGATAATATAGGACAGTGGTTTTCAACCCTTTTTCATATCGAGCCAGTGGGACATTAACCAACCAATTTCAATCAGAAATTGGTTGGTTCCACAGCCTCCACTATATAGTCTCTTACTTGTGCATCCCAGTAGGTATGGGTCAGCTTGCAGACGGCTGTATCCGTGGACACAGTCACATTTCTCGGCTCCCTCCATCATGGTGGTCCTGCTATTGGGTGGGCACGACAGGCATCCTCCAGGCTCACTGGCTGGTCTGTGGTAACCTGTTCGACAGGCTGGTAAAAAAAAGCACAGGTAATTATGACACCGAAACAAGAAATGATATGTTTTGTATCTAAATGTGAGTGTAGCCAAATTAAATGGCAATTTTACTTATTTTTTTTGCCAGAGTCAACGTGATATTGTCTACAATTTTGACCAGTTCAAATAAATGTATCTATTTAGCAGATGCTCTTCTTTAGAGCAACTTACAAAGTAAAAGTGCCAGATCAGAGTAGGCGGTATGCGTGGTTTAGTAAGAAAACCTGCACAGTATACCTACGATAAGAAACCTAGCATACAGTATGAAAGCATCTATCAAAGTATACGGCAAGGGCAGATGATAGGTGAGTGCTAGGGGATGAGAGGAGAGGTAAAAGATGAGTCACTGTCACTGGCAGTGGGACGTCAGAGGACATTCCACAGCTTGGGAGAAGGGACAGAGAGGACAGAGGAGTCTAGGAGGCCACCTGGAGTATTGTTGGCCAGGGTTGTTATGGGGAAGGGATAGAATCAGATCAGTGGTTCTTAAGGGTGCAGTACTTAGTTTAGACAGTTTTTGGTTATACCAGTCCTACAACTACAACCTATCTAGTTGTACCTAAACATAACCTCCCACTGGGCAGCACACCTATAAACCTAACCTTAACCAATGTCTAACCAATGACTATTCTAAACTAAGTATGCACCCCGTTCTTAAAGTGGGGTGCGGCGACCCCAGCGTTTTTTGAGAGAGTTCCAGGGGGTTCCTGACGAAATACATTAATATAGTAGCATCAAATTCTGTTTAACCGCCTGAAATCTATACACACAGTACATTGGCTATCTGGACATTTTAACATCAGGAATCTTGTATGTATGGGACAACATATTTTCAGATGGGGTTCTGTAGCCATAAATACATCTACATTTTGGGGTCCTTGACATGAAAAAGCTTGGAATGTTGCCCATGGTTGTCATAGGGAAGGGAGGGATAAAGGACCTGTGTTTGCTTGTTAGAGCAAGGACTCTGGGGGCCCTAGCGTATGCCAGAGACCCTACATCGTAATTTGGGGTTTAGCTGGGATTTGTGCTGCCCCCCCGAGGAGAGCGATGCTTTATTAAGCTTTAACTCAGTCAAATCTGAAGCATTTTTTTAAACTGTGTGTTTAAAAAAGTTCTGTGTAATCTATGAGGTTTCAGTTTTCATTTGGTATATTAGATTGTGATTTTATTGTCTCTCTATGAAACGGTATCAAGCAGAAAGCAAACTTCGGATTAATTAAACAGACTTAAACAGAACTGAGGTTCTGCTGAACTGAGGCGAAATAGCATTGGAAATGACACCCGTTGCTTCTTTACCTACTAGCCTTTAATTGCCTTTCAATAAAAGCATATGTGATTGTAGTATCATCTACGTGTTTATATTGTTGTAATCTATTATCCATTAATTATTTGAGTGATGAAACTGAACGAGCGAATGCACAATGCACGGCACAAATCAAATGACTTATTTGAATAGACAATTATGAAAACACAATGGACACAAGGAATTAACACTCTCACTTCTGCTCACTGTAGGAAAATTACAATCACGGGGATTTGTGGAGAACGAGACCTCTGAGCTGTGAATAATGTTCTGCTGTTGCGAGTCCTGGCAGCTCCACTCCCGACCTGTCTATTGCGCGTTCTATCAAACGGAATTTGCATTGCGGCATAATATGGTCTGAGGAGGCGCTTTCTGCTGTCCTAAACCTGTGTGGGCAAGGCAGCAATTGTAAGGAAAGTGCGCCATCAACCACAGGCACACTTCCAGCCGCAAATAAAGGAGTCGACATAATGTATAGTGGGTAGTGTGGTCGCAAGATAACCTTTAAGTGTAAGGTTCCAAACCCACTATATGAGGGCAAGGCATGGTTTACGTTAGGGACCTGGGTCATTATGCTGGAGGTAGCAGCCAGGGAGCCATATGCCCTTGGCTGGCTTGTAGGTGTTTTCAACTGAGAGGCATGACTTTCATCATCATCATGGCATCAGTCCAAAGTTTCTTTAATGTCTTCACTCTCCATGTTGCATAACATTTCTAACTGATGCAAACAGTCCAGATTACATCATCCAAATTCGTGCTTCTGGTTCTCCCAGTTTTCAACAGGGTTGGAATTGATTTAAAGATCAATTCGATGTCTACTGTATATGGGATACGGCTGGTGTCACTACCTACTACATTTTAATGTACTCTTGAAGTAAAAAGAGAGAGAAGTAAGTACTGGCCCTCATGGGGGTTAATCCGTCCCTGTATGCGCTCGTACCAGGGGCACCCCTAAATTCATTATTCCTTTTATTTTATGAAGTGGATTATTTATTGAATCATTAATTATATAAAAAATGGTGTCTTAGAAATACAAGTTTTACAAATGTATTAAAAATGCTTAAAATATCAGTCAAAATCTTCATGGTAACTATAAAGTTGTCAAATAGTAAAAGTACAATATTTCCCATGCACTTTTTACACCCCCTGCTGATAATGTAGTTGTGAGAGGGAGGATGACTGATTCACACCTGGCCTGAGTCCAGTTCTAGTTTGACTCAGGCCAGGTGTGACTGCTTAAATCAGTCATCCTCCCTCTCACAGTAGTGTTGTCACTATGTTGTGTCATGGACATACCTCGACAGGTGTCGTCAACTCTTTCATGACCGGCTCCGCAGACACACTCCTCCCCCTGCAGCGGCGTCCACGTCCCGTCCACCGTGCACTCCCTGACGGGAGGCGACGACACCTGCACGGCTCCCAGCACACAGGAGCCCGCCTGGGGCCCCGACTCCACTCCGGCCTCTTCGAACGCCGCGAGGTCGCCGATGACCCCAGGGCACCTTCTGTAGTACACTCTCACGGACGCCACGTACACGCAGCTCCCCGAGTAGGAGAAACCGAGATGGAAGCCCCTCTGCGTCTGCGCGACCGTTCCCAGGTCTAGGGCCAAACTGCGGTTCAGGTAGTCGCTCGATATTTGTCCCGTGGTGGCAGAGGCTGGGAACTGTCTGGAGACGTGGAGAGATAGGACCTTCCCTCCGTCCTGCCACTTTCTGAGCTCCGTGTTTGATTGAAACAAGTGAACTTCCAGCGGAGACGGAGACGGTTCCTCTTCTTGGGCAAACGCAACGTCCAGCAGCAGGCGGGAGGACTCACCGCGGTCGACCCATGGGCTCAGTAAAGTTCTGCGACGGTTGCCGTCCGTGCACGCTTGGTACACCAGTACTGGAGTCTCAGAACCCAGCTTCAAATTGGTTACATCCCACTGGGTTGTGATATAAATAATACAACAACAATACATTACTATACACAGCTATAAGTGAGTCGAAAGCATTCGTGTGGTTTGGAGAAGACTTACGTCTCTGCGTGGATTGGAAGTCCATTCCCAGGAGGTTTGCTTAACAGAATTGAATAGTTCCACTAGGGAGAGGAGAGAGCACATTGTTTTCCGGATTCATACATTTCTGTGCAAAACCTTTTCCCCTTTTTAGGGAATAATAGTGGTTAAAACCGACTACAATTTATAACTTACTAATACCATAATAGTTTTAGAATGACAATGTAGTTGACTGTGGCTTAAATACACAAATAGGTCTAACAGGTCTTACATATTTGGAGATACCGGTAGTCTTTTTTCATAAAGCTCACAATGCGTTGGGATGCATCCCCTTGTGAGCTTGTAGATCGGCAATTTTCACTATTTTTTCAATGTTTTTTAAACAATAACAAAAAAGGAACAGTTGTTCAGTTTTGTGCGAAAACACTCACCATCTTCTGATCTAGACTGGCCAGTGAAACCAAGAAAACATCCACACATCCAAAGTAGTAACATTGTAGGAGTAGCTAGACAACTTTCCAAGAACTGAATTGTCTCTCATAAATCCATGTCAGATCAACTGTAACTGTACGTCCTCACATACACCAGCTATTCTAAACAACTCAGAGAAAACAACAAGGAGGAATGTGCCTTGAACTTGTGGTAATGAAACTGTGGTACTTCAATATCCTCCTCCCACACTTTAGACGGCCTACACCCCCACGCCTCCACTGTCACTGCTGACTTAGCTTATCTCATATTACTGTAATCATTGTTAGGTCACTATGATTAGGTCAATGTACAATATTTCTTTCTTTTCTTTTCTTTTCCTTTTTCAAACAGAATAGGGCCTCATATCTTCTATACACCAGAGATTTGGTGTAGAGAGGAAGAAAGGAAGTGGCCTAGTATTGAGCCCTGTGGGACTCTGGTAGAGCAGTGGTAGCCAACAGGTGGCCCTTGGGTGATAATATCTGGCCCAGCAAATTATTTTGTAAATCAAACTCTCACGTTTAATAAAAAACGGATTTCAAAAGAGTTGGTCGAATGATGGCTTAACATATGACAGGGAAGCCAAACCATTTTTAGACTCAATGTCAGACTGACGAGTGACGTCTTATTCGACTGATCATCGAGCCCAGGGTGGTGCAATCTTTCTCACTTCTTCTTTCCACACTTACAAAGAAATGCAGACTCCTATATTTCTTCTTGGGAAAGATATAAGTATAAACCAACAAAAAATAATCGCAGAAAAACAACACCCAAAAACTGACATTGTTGCACAATGTCAGTTTTGGGTGTGGGAACGATATTGATCAATACAATGTGTTTCCATTTAGAGGCGAAGTACTCAACGTATTTTTCCCCCAAGGTTAGACTTTTGAATATTAAAGTGCAATATCCCCTAACCCCTTATGCCTATTAGGCCAGTGGTTTTCAACTGATTGTGAACCAGGGACCACCACCCTGACTTAGAATCAACCTGGGGACCACTGTTGTGTTTTGGTGAGGATATGGGCTAAGATGAGTGCTTTTGTAACACTTGCTATGCATCCATATGTGTATCTCAACCAATGGTCCATTGGCTACTGATAATTTCATAATAATAATGACTCAACCAGACACTCCGGGGCACTTCCCCATCCCTTGAGATTCTTGAGAACTGCCTTTTTCGGTAGAATTTTCTTGACCTCCAAATTGTCCGAAAAGTGACTACATGGACGGTCATCATACTGTAGGTCACCAGGTGATTCAGTTCACGGTTTCTCAACTAGAAAAATTCCCCCAAATCACCAAACCCTACATTACTAAATGGTCAGGGACCACATGCCATACCTCCACGAGTCCACGGACCACCTGTTGAAAACCCCTGCTATATGCTGCTATTAAACTTGCACTGTGAAAAAAAGAGGTAAAAAAACGGTGTGCTGTGCAATTGTGCATGCATACACATGTGTGTGTGCGTGCGTGCATTGTTGGTGATACATAATAAATCACTTGATGATACAAAACATTACATTATCCAGTGCTACTGTACATAATTACTTTGCCAACTCTCTGCACAACCCATACAGCATGCTACTGAGGGACTGAGGTAAGATTCATTACTAGTGGAATCACACACACGAATAAATGCACATGCGCACGCATGCATTCATTCACACATTGTTTGATTAAAAACTCCTTATTGATTATCATCATCATTTCACGTTCATTGTGTAACTTTGTAACTTGGTGTTGGTTCTCCATAATGGACATTCGTGTGAGGGTTGTGTAACTTTGGATAGATGTTGAAGCTACAGATACTGTGGTTACCTCTAGCTTCCGTTTGTATGGGGGGGGGGGGGGGGGGGTGCATAACCTGTGTTTGAGAATTTAGGTTTTGTACATCCTTAATGAAGGCATTGTGCCAAACCAGCCACAGGCTGACATGGTGATATATTTGCTAAGCTAGTTATGGTTATATAGTTCATATACAACGTAGTTACTATTTATTTGTTTATTTTCAAGGCTCTCGTACTTCTATGGAATCAGATATTTATGCCAACCAAGACATGACAAAGAAGGTGAGAAAGAGAGATGGAGACAGAGGACAGAGGACAGATTGGGAGGAGAGAGTGGTGGACATCTACCAGAGTGTGGACGACTGCGTCCCTGGGCCACAGGAGGACATGAGGGACAACACAGCAGGAAGACAGGCTCAGGGTGAGTTTGATAAAGTTGTGAATCCTTGTCACGGTGTATGTAAACATACTACAACTGTCTGTCCTCAATTCAAGAAAAGATTATTCAGATTTCATATAGAATTTCTTGCGGAACAAAACATATAATAAGTGCACATTCTTATGGCCTGGCTCTTAGGCCATAACAGAAAAGGTTGAGAGCCTGGCAGACCAGACCGGAGGTAACTAAAAAGTGTTTTAATTAACAAACAAATTAATTAAATCTGAGACTTAAGTTTCCAACTCAAAATGGCCCAAAACGCCAGCCAAAACAAACAGTCAAGGTTGCTCTTCGGTAGCCGCTCCCGCAGCCTGTGAAAGAATGGAGAGAGAGCATAGTGGAAGCATGGCCTGGATGAGGAAGACACTGGCCAGCCAGGCCAGGCCCTTCCTCCCATTGCCTCTGTCTCTGTCTCCACCCTCCTCCAATCCAGCACTGCAATAGAGCACCGACGTCTGACGTCAATATCGGTAGAGGGCGCAAATCCACAGGTTCATGTACTTTTTATTTGCATTATAATCCCCATAGGGGGATTTTAGATCGCCTCATATAAGAACTGTGTTTGAAAAATAAACATGTCATCCCGGCCGCTTCACTCATATGGATACGAAGAATCAACTGACTGAGAAAATGCTAATGTTACTGCTACTGAATTAGTTACATTTTCGCTAGAAGCAGACTGTATCATATATGAGTGACTGACTGAAACGATACAGAGACACCTCCCTGACAATAACGCCGAGACAGCTTGTTTATTTTTGGACCACAACGCTTATAGTAGATATTAAGATCACCCCATGTTATTCTCCATAGAGAAATTACTTCCGCGAATCAGGGGAATCGAAGGGATGAGCGAGTTACGTCAGGACTTCGGTGCTCTATGGAATAATATCCTTCACTATAATTCCTTTGATGTTTTAGAGATTTGTTGTTCAGTTCTAGCCAGGCCGGGGTTCACAGACTACAGTCTTGTTTTTCTCTTTCTATCTCTCTATCAGTCACTGCAAACCTAGTAGACGTTTCAGGACAGCGCTCTAAAACAGAGAGGAGGCCTCTCGGAGTGGTTGCTGCAGGGTGTTTGGGGATGCCGTGTCTGAGAAGGCCTCTCGAAGTGGTTGCTGCTGGGTGTCTGGGGATACTGCTGGGTGTGATCATAGGCCTGGGCGTGAGCTGTGAGTATTGCATGGAGTTTGTTGCCTGACATTTTCTAGCTGACAACTATTAAGGCCTTGTTTAAAAAGCAGATGTCTTGCGCACATCCAGTTCCTCGCTGGTGCTGGACAAAGGTAGATGCATACAAGGAAGCTCTGAGAAGGAAGGGAAGTGGTCACGTGACTGGGCTGCGCCATGACACTTCCATGGACACTTTCATGGGAGCCAAACTCACACCGGAAGTGCAATGATTACATGGCAGTGAATGGAGCCGGCTGGACCAGCTCATAACAAACAATATTTATGAACAATTGAGACCTTTTGTAAAGTAATCACTTCTGGAAAATAACAGAAGACATATCACAGGTTGTTTTCTAATCACTTACTTTTCGATGTGCACAGAGTGCACAGTATATAATTTTATCTGAGGATCTAAACAGCAGCTGGCTTCGAAGTATCGCGAGATTTGGCTGCCAGACAGGAAACGGTGGGAAGTCTTGCGATACTTGGTGCGTTCAGAAAGGTACTTGGTGCGTTCAGAAAGGTACTTTGTGCTCTTTAGATACCATGGCCCTTATTTATCAACGCGGTGTACACCCAATTTTGGGTGTACACCGCGTTGATAAATAAGGGCCCATACCTCTATAAAAATTACACAGTGTACACATCGAATAACAACACAGCAGACAATAATGTGTTACATGTCTTCTGTTATTTTCCAGAAGTGATTACTTTATATATTACAAAAGGTCTCAATTGTTCATAAATAATGTTTGTTCATTAGCTGGTCACTGAGCCATCAGTGACTCCAGTGCATTCTGCCAAACTTCCGGGTAGTTTGGCTCCCATGAAAGTGTCCTGAAAGTGTCATGGCGCAGCCCAGTCACGTGACCACTTCCCTTCCTTCTCAGAGCTTCCTTGGATGCATACAGGAAACAATTAAGGCCACCACAGCTTTAACCCAAAATGTTGACTTTTTTATTATTATTATTATTTAAAAAAATTGGTAATCAAATTCATCGTTTCTTTTTGTATTATTGCATGATATGCATCTGAAAAGTATGATGAATAAAGTAGTGTTGACAATGCACATGAAAAAAGGATAATTAACAACATTGAGATTTTCTTCTCAAATAAAGTGTTCCACCACAGATGAATCATCATGAACAGCAGCGATAACTGTCTTTATCATCCATTTCTGTCCTTCGCAGATCGCTCACCCTGCAGTGACATCATGGTCAACGACACCCTGGCACGTGATCATAACACGCTGAAGTCCAACTACCATACTCTGAGCTCGGACAACATGAACCTGACGCTGGAGAAGAACCGGCTAAATTCCGACAACACCAATCTGACGCAGGATAAGAACCAGCTTCAAAGTGAAGTAAACCAGCTGAAGACACAGACAAGTGTTAGTAAGCTCATCACAAGTAAGCTCATCACTGCTGGTGTATATGACAACTATCATAGAACAATCATTATTCTTAAGATGCACGTCACCTGTTTTCAAGCTCATCTTTATATACGTAATATATCGGCGTCACTAATGCTCATTATAACATGGCATCATTTATGTCTACTCACTCTGTCTCCTTACTTAGGCTGTGGACAGTTCAGAAACCTGCCTACCAATGACATCATCAATGGGGATGGCTGCTGAAATAGATTTAATATTAATAATCTAAATCTATAAAGTATAACTAAATCTGTCAAATAGATGTAGTGGAGTAAAAACTACAATATTTTCCTCTGGGATGTAGTGGAGTAGTAGTAGGAAGTAGGTGTAGCTCCCATGCAGCCAAGACCCAGCCCGCAACAGCCTTGCTAATCGGGCTCAGCCCTATAGAGCGTCGCTGTCCCGCCCCCTTTCAGAACGACGAGTGGCCCAGGAAATGATTCTCGATTCATTTTCTCCATAGGCTTTTCAAAAAGTATTTATATTAAAACGGTTACGCCGCGGACAAAGCCAACTCGGATCGTGACAAATCATGACAACAAACACAATATTTTGTGCCGATCAAATCATTTGAAAGAAGAAAATAAAGGCAGGATACATCACTATTTGTTTTGTTTTTCTTCTTACTAATTATTTGATCTGGCCAAAACATTGTAATTATTACTAATTATAATTAGTAATATAACTAAGTACAAATAAGTACAAATACCAGAAAAGTTTACTTGAGTAAATGTGTGGAGTAGAAAACACCATTGATATAATAGATGAATAGTTCTAGCCTCCAATCCACTACATCTCTGACTACTATTATTATTACAACTATGTGTTAGAATTCATTATCAGCACATTGAAAATCCATCAGTAAATCTCCTGTTTGATGTTTTTAGAGTCGTGTCCCACTGATTGGAAGAAGTTTGGATGCAGCTGTTACTACATAACTACTCAAAGGAAAACCAGGAAGGATGGTAGAGATTACTGTAACAGTAAAGGAGCTGATCTGGTGGTAATTAACAGTGGAGAGGAAAAGGTTAGTTGTGTCCCCGTGTGTGTGTGTGTGTCCGTGTGTGTATGTGCGTCTGTGTGTCCCCGTGTCTGTGTGCGTGAGTGTGTCCAGGTGTCTATCATCCAGATACGATTCAAGGAAATGGGGTGCTATTTTTCTTTATTTTTTGACGATGGGTTCTCAGATTGTCCACATAGTTGCATGTGATCTAATTCCATGATTATAGTGAAGAAGTGAATGTATTGCATACACAATTAATGATGATTCAATCATGTACAAATAATCAGGTATTCATCGATGGATTGAGACCTGTTGGTGATTATTCATGGATTGGTCTGAAGAGGACTCGGGGCAGATGGATGTGGGTGGATGGAACAGCACTGACAACACAGTGAGACATTTGACATGTTTTTATATTGTAATTCTATCAAAGTCACTGTATGTGAGTGACTGAGTGCATGTGGTTCAATACATTGTTGTTTATTGTGCAGGTACTGGGGCAGTGAATATCCCCGTGGCCGTGGAGACTGTGCAGCGTACGATCACAGGACTAACCGTGGAACATTGTATAATGAGTTATGTTCAACTGCAAGTTTATACTCAATCTGTGAGAAGTGATGGTTTTCACTTCATTGATCAAACTGCAGCCCAGTGTTCTGCTCCAGTAGTAATTAGTAGTGAAGAAGAAGATCATATAAACCCAAACATTTAAGTACAAACAGTGGGGAAATAATAATTTCTACTTAAGTAAAAGTATCAATACTGCAGAATAAAAAAAAGTAAAAGACCGGAATTCAAAATGCACTATTCATTATGTAGAATGTCTATCATTTCAAGTTTTCAAATGTCTAAAAATATTTTGAAAATTGCAGATCTACAAGCTCTCAATGCGTCAGACTCACAGTAATGTTAGCTAGTAGATCAAATGATCGAAATGTATATTGGGCTGAAGTTACTTGTTACTGTAATAATAATACAAATGTACAAAGTAACTAGTAACTAAAGTTTTCGAAAACAATGTAGTGGAGAAAAAGTACAATATTAGGATCTGAGATGTAGTGGAGTAGAAATAATTATAGAATTTCAATTGGAAATACTCAATAAAGTACAAATACAGCAAAATTGTACTTAAGTGAAAGTCTCAATTACTTTAGACCACTGAGTACAAACTGTTGTAGCCATAACCACTTTAACGCATTAACACCAGGAAAGCATGTGTCATTTTAGATTCAAGCGTTCAAAAATAGAAGATATTCAAGCTGTCACAGCTTGGTGCCATGTACGCTGACGCTATGCGAGCTTGTACATCTGCTATACAAGTGAGCTTGTACATCAGTGATTTTCACAAGTGTTGCCTCTTTCTTATGTTATAGTATAGTTTGTTCAAAGGAAGGGTTGTCCGCACAACTGTACGGACATCCCTTCGTTTTCATTGTACGTATATTTCTTGTTCAGCACCTGTAGAATGTCTGGAGATGTGCGTGCTTCCTTTTGGCTCCTAGTTGCATTAGTTTTGATGCAGTAAGTGCTTTTTTTGTAATTATTTTATTGGTATTTTTCAATTTGCTGTCATCTGCGGCTCGGGCACCTTTGCTCTGGAACTCCCTGGCCCTTGGCCCTTAGATTAGCAGAATCAGTGCCTTCTTTTAAAACGCTTTCTGTATGCCAAGTGTTTTTCCTAATATTGTTTGTAAATTGTTTTATTGACCTGTTATTTTCTTCATGTTTTATTGTCTCTGATGTTTTGATGCTTTGTTGTTTTGATGTTTTTATGATTACTGTTTTTATAACCTGTCTGTAAAGCACGTTGTAACTATATGTTTGGAAAGGTGCTATACAAATCAAATTCATTCATTAATTCATTCATTCATCTGTGGACGGTAGCCCCCAGGAGATCCTGACCCACAGGTTGGGAACACTTTAACTATACTTGAGTCCCTATAAAAAAAGCCGCTCTGAACTCAGAGAACGTGTTTTGAGTTTGTACATATGCTATTTTTGATCTTTTTGAACATTTTTTATATTTCTGGAGTAATATGTGTTTAGTGTATGAATATTCATGAATATGTTTAAAATGTATGAATATTCACGAATAATGTTGTTCAGATGTTCAGCCAGAACGGCATGGCCAAGATAAGCAGAGCAGGTTGAAAGATCTTAAAGGGATAGTTCACCCCCAATAAATCTCTCTTTATTTAGGGCAGGGATTTTTATTGATTCATTTATCAAAATAAATAACGCAAATTTACACATTTTAATCGCGCACCACAATGTACATTTCACTGTTCTGAAGTATTGTGCAGTTTGTAAGTATTGTTTTTTTTATACAGAAGGTCCTTTATAGGCTACCTATCCTGAATATATTCCTATAATTGTTGCTACAAAATTGCACTGATCTGTTCAGTACCACCTTGATAAAACAATAAACTATATTTTGTTGCTTAAGCTTATGTATTTATTCACTATTTATTGATATTGATATTTATTGATATGGCGTCCTTCGTATTCAAAGGACGTGTTCAAAATGGATCTGTCCGATATTTCATTTTCCATCCTAATTGGCTAACATTGGCTTTCAAAGTTTGCAGGATTGGCCCTTTTGAAACAAAAAGCCTCAAATCATGAACGCAGCGCGCAATTTACGTGAAATCTTTCACATATTTTCCTACTAAGTAAAATTAAGCTGTCATTCTCTACTAAATTACTAAATCTCTTCTGTTTCTCTAATGTGAAAAATTAAAATAAAAACACAAATATTGAATACACAATAAGCCTAGTATTTTGGGTGGATATGAAATCTATCTTCCAATGTTTATGATGTGCCTGATGTTGACGATGTGACGTTTTCTAACACACTTGACACCTTGACCTTTTTAAATCTCACGCCTGACAAATACCCCACATTACAAAACGAATTAAAACTCTGAAACTCTGAAAAACTGAAATTGAAAAGAAAAAGGAAAAACGAATGTTAATTCCCAAACTGCAATAACCCTCAGGACTGAGCTGAGTTTTGAAAAGTTGAAAGGTGATAATCTTGCATTTTGGTAGGATGTGAAAGGAGGTGAAATTAAGCAAGATGGGCAAAGTGCATGGATGGATGTGAAAAGCAGCAAGAGAGATGAGATGTAAGTGTACTTACTTACTCAATCCTCTTCGTTCCAAGTGGGACCTAAGACGATCTGCCTCCATTGGGATCCGTCTTGTGCTGCATGTCATGCCTCGCCCCATGTACGTATACCTCTGTGTATACCGTCGCCTCTGGATGCTAGATTTATTATAGAAAGATTCACATCACACATGTAACAAACTGGGGTGCCAATTAAGGCTGATTTAGTTGTGTGCCAGACGGTGTTGTGCACTGGAAATAGCAATAGGACATATACAAGCTCACAAGACTCTGCAGCATGTTGTTGGCTTGTACATTGGCTATTTTCAGTGTGCAACAGCGTGATGCACAATGCACATCCAAGTATAAATCAGTGGCTATCTCTCTATTACTGGTATCTACTATCTGAATAAAGCAAAAGAATAACGCCCAAAACAAACAAACATAATAATCTTAGAATAAAATATAAAGGCTGAGTAAAATGAAGGAGCAATCAGTTTAAAGAGATCTAAAATAGCTTTGTATTTTCCAATCTTTACAAATAGTGCAAATATAACATTAAAACAACAATCAAAACCTTTTCCGAAAACAGCAATCAGTTACAAAAACACAACCTGTAAATCTTTTCAAATGTTGCCACATGCAACAGTATGGCATTGTGATGACGGGATCACAGGCTGGAAATTAACTGCAAACTAAAACACAGAAACCAGAGAGCAAAACTGACGTTCTCTATTACAGGCGTTGGCAATCTCTTTGACAATCTTTTTGACAGGTTTTCATTTTCTTCATATTTATATTTTACCATATCAACATCATGTTTAATTACGACACCACTTCAAAATTAAATATTTCCAAGTGATTTTGATTGTCCATGAGTTCTTTAGAAATACTTTCTTTCACATCAGGATGTAATGATCATTAGACTCGAACTGAATAATCCACCTGCATCTCTCAGACTCCATCCCCAGTCAGAGTTAGGAGTTTGAATGAATGTAGAATTATGTGCAGGATTTAATTTGTATAGATGTGAGGGGGACTTAATTGTAACGGACCTTTTTTGAATATTTAATTTTAAAAGAAAACTCTCACACGCCAGTGTTGGCACATTGGGGTAGCCTACCGCTGCTCTATTACACTAATTGCTTTTGTTCACGGACAAGGCAGGAAATATATCGTCTGTGTTAGGCGGAAAACTTGTATGTCCATAATTCATATTTTTAGTTTTATTTTCATAAATGAACGCCCAATTTTAAGGCTAGGTTTTCTAAAAGGATTTAAGCGTTTTGAAAACGTTTGACATTTTTCTTCAATAATGACATGCCCAAAATAGGGGTGACAGGTTGAATACATATTTATACATATTTAACCAATGGAATGTAACTGTAACTACTTATTAAAACTCCTTATTATCATCATTTCACGTTCATTGTGTAACTTTGTAACTTGGTGTTGGTTGTGTACCTTTTGACAGATGTTGAAGCTATGGTGAAACTGTGGTCACCTCTAGCTTCCGTTTGTATGGGGGGGAGGGGGGGGTTTGCATAACCTGTGTTTGAGAATTTAGGTTTTGTACATCCTTAATGCTATCTATGAAGGCATTGTGCCAAACCAACCAACAGGCTGACATGGTGATATTTTTGCTAAGCTAGTTATGGTTATATAGTTCATACAACGTAGTTACTATTTATTTGTTTATTTTCAAGGCTCTCGTACTTCTATGGAATCAGATATTTATGCCAAGCCAGACATGACAAAGAAGGTGAGAAAGAGAGATGGAGACACAGAATCACATATTTATGCCGAGCCAGACATGACAAAGAAGGTGAGAAAGAGAGATGGAGACAGAGGACAGAGAGTAGATTGGGAGGAGAGAGTGGTGGACATCTACCAGAGTGTGGACGACTGCGTCCCTGGGCCACAGGAGGACATGAGGGACAACACAGCAGGAAGACAGGCTCAGGGTGAGTTTGATAAAGTTGTGAATCCTTGTCACAGTCCTTTTTAAACATGTAAACATACTACAACTGTCTGTCCTCAATTCAAGAAAAGATTATTCAGATTTCATACAGAATTTCTTGCAGCACAAAACATATAATAAGTGCACATTCTTATGGCCTGGCTCTAAGGCCATAACAAAAAAGGTTGAGAGCCTGGCAGACCAGACCGGAGGTAACTAAAAAGTGTTAGTCTTAAGTTTCCAACTCAAAATGGCCCAAAACGCCAGCCAAAACAAACAGTCAAGGTTGCTCTTCGGTAGCCGTTCCCGCAGCCTGTGAAAGAATGGAGAGAGAGCATAGTGGAAGCATGGCCTGGATGAGGAAGACACTGGCCAGCCAGGCCAGGTGTCTCCCTTCCGCCCATTGCCTCTGTCTCCACCCTCCTCCAATCCAGCACTGCAATAGAGCACCGACGTCTGACGTCAATATCGGTAGAGGGCGCAAATCCACAGGTTCATGTACTTTTTATTTGCATTATAATCCCCATAGGGGGATTTTAGATCGCCTCATATAAGAACTGTGTTTGAAAAATAAACATGTCATCCCGGCCGCTTCACTCATATGGATACGAAGAATCAACTGACTGAGAAAATGCTAATGTTACTGCTACTGAATTAGTTACATTTTCGCTAGAAGCAGACTGGATCATATATGAGTGACTGACTGAAACGATACAGAGACACCTCCCTGACAATAACGCCGAGACAGCTTGTTTATTTTTGGACCACAACGCTTATAGTAGATCACCCCATGTTATTCTCCAGGACCATAGAGAAATTACTTCCGCGAACCAGGGGAATCGAAGGGATGAGCGAGTTACGTCAGGACTTCGGTGCTCTATGGAATAATATCCTTCACTATAATTCCTTTGATGTTTTAGAGATTTGTTGTTCAGTTCTAGCCAGGCCGGGGTTCACAGACTACAGTCTTGTTTTTCTCTTTCTATCTCTCTATCAGTCACTGCAAACCTAGTAGCCGTTTCAGGACAGCGCTCTAAAACAGAGAGGAGGCCTCTCGGAGTGGTTGCTGCAGGGTGTTTGGGGATGCCGTGTCTGAGAAGGCCTCTCGAAGTGGTTGCTGCTGGGTGTCTGGGGATACTGCTGGGTGTGATCATAGGCCTGGGCGTGAGCTGTGAGTATTGCATGGAGTTTGTTCCCTGACATTTTCTAGCTGACAACTATTAAGGCCTTGTTTAAAAAGCAGATGTCTTGCGCACATCCAGTTCCTCGCTGGTGCTGGACAAAGGTAGATGCATACAAGGAAGCTCTGAGAAGGAAGGGAAGTGGTCACGTGACTGGGCTGCGCCATGACACTTCCATGGACACTTTCATGGCAGCCAAACTCACACCGGAAGTGCAATGATTACATGGCAGTGAATGGAGCCGGCTGGACCAGCTCATAACAAACATTATTTATGAACAATTGAGACCTTTTGTAAAGTAATCACTTCTGGAAAATAACAGAAGACATATCACAGGTTGTTTTCTAATCACTTACTTTTCGATGTGCACAGAGTGCACAGTATATCATTTTATCTGAGGATCTAAACAGCAGCTGGCTTCGAAGTATCGCGATATTTGGCTGCCAGACAGGAAACGGTGGGAAGTCTTGCGATACTTGGTGCGTTCAGAAAGGTACTTTGCGCTCTTTAGATACCATACCTCTATAAAAATTACACAGTGTACACATCGAATAACAACACAGCAGACAATAATGTGTTACATGTCTTCTGTTATTTTCCAGAAGTGATTACTTTATATATTACAAAAGGTCTCAATTGTTCATAAATAATGTTTGTTCATGAGCTGGTGCATTCTGCCAAACTTCCGGGTAGTTTGGCTCCCATGAATGTGTCCTGAAAGTGTCATGGCGAGTCACGTGACCACTTCCCTTCCTTCTCAGAGCTTCCTTGGATGCATACAGGAAACAATTAAGGCCACCACAGCTTTAACCCAAAATGTTGACTTTTTTATTATTATTATTATTTAAAAAAATTGGTAATCAAATTCATCGTTTCTTTTTGTATTATTGCATTGCATGATATGCATCAGAAAAGTATGATGAATAAAGTAGTGTTGACAATGCACATGAAAAAAGGATAATTAACAACATTGAGATTTTCTTCTCAAATAAAGTGTTCCACCACAGATGCTTGACCTCATCATGAACTGCAGCGATAACTGTCTTTATCATCCATTTCTGTCCTTCGCAGATCGTTCACCCTGCAGTAACATCATGGTCAACGACACCCTGGCACGTGATCATAACACGCTGAAGTCCAACTACCATACTCTGAGCTTGGACAACACCAACCTGACGCTGGAGAAGAACCGGCTAAAGTCCGACAACACCAACCTGACGCAGGAGAAGGACCAGCTTCAAAGTGAAGTAAACCAGCTGATGACACAGATAGCAAGTGAGAGAAGATACAAAATAACTTAAATAATATCATTGATATTTTAATTATTATCTGGGATATAGAGGTAGAGATTCTGAGTAAGCTCATCACTGCTGGTGTATATGACAACTATCATAGAACAATCATTATCCTTAAGATGCACGTCACCTGTTTTCAAGCTCATCTTTATATACGTAATATATCGGCGTCACTAATGCTCATTATAACATGGCATCATTTATGTCTACTCACTCTGTCTCCTTACTTAGGCTGTGGACAGTTCAGAAACCTGCCTACCAATGACATCATCAATGGGGATGGCTGCTGAAATAGATTTAATATTAATAATCTAAATCTATAAAGTATAACTAAATCTGTCAAATAAATGTAGTGGAGTAAAAACTACAATATCTTCCTCTGGGATGTAGTGGAGTAGTAGTAGGAAGTAGGTGTAGCTCCCATGCAGCCAAGACCCAGCCCGCAACAGCCCTGCTAATCGGGCTCAGCCCTATAGAGCGTTGCAGTCCCGCCCCCTTTCAGAACAACGAGTGGCACAGGAAATTATTCTCCATTAATTTTTTCCATAGGCTTTTCAAAAAGTATTTATATAAAGACGGTTACGCCGCGGACAAAGCCAACTCGGATCGTGACAAATCATGACAACAAACACAATATTTTGTGCCGATCAAATAATTTGAAAGAAGAAAATAAAAGCAAGATACAACACTATTTGTTTTGTTTTTCTTCTTACTAATTATTGGTCTGTAATAATTGTTGGTCTGGTGAGTGGGAGCCCCGGCCCCCCGGGTTCAATCCACGCTTCCGCGTAATGTTACATAGGCCTACCACAAAATTTAAATACTTAAATAAACTAAGTACAAATAAGTACAAATACCAGAAAAGTTTACTTGAGTAAATGTGTGGAGTAGAAAACACCATTGATATAATAGATGAATAGTTTTAGCCTCCAATCCACTACATCTCTGACTACTATTATTATTACAACTATGTGTTAGAATCATAGAATTCATTATCAGTACATTGAAAATCCATCAGTAAATCTCCTGTTTGATGTTTTTAGACAAGTCGTGTCCCACTGATTGGAAGAAGTTTGGATGCAGCTGTTACTACAGAATTACTCAAATTAAAACCTGGAAGGATGGTAGAAAGTACTGTCAGAAACAAGGAGCTGATCTGGTGGTAATTAACAGTGGAGAAGAACAGGTTAGTTGTCCCCGTGTGTGTGTGTGTGTGTGTGTGTGTGTGTGTGTGTGTGTGTGTGTGTGTGTCCGTGTGTGTGTGTGTGTGTGTGTGTGTGTGTGTGTGTGTGTGTGTGTGTGAGCATGAGTGTGTGAGCGTGAGTGTGTGAGCGTGAGTGTGTCCAGGTGTCCATCATCCAGATACGACTCATTTTTTGACGATGGGTTCTCAGATTGTCCACATAGTTGCATGTGATCTAATTCCATGATTATAGTGAAGAAGTGAATGTATTGCATACACAATTAATGATGATTCAATCATGTACAAATAATCAGGTATTCATCGATGGATTGAGACGTGTTGGTGATTATTCATGGGTTGGTCTGACCAGGACTCGGGGCAGATGGACGTGGGTGGATGGAACAGCACTGACAACACAGTGAGACATTTGACATGTTTTTATATTGTAATTCTATCAAAGTCACTGTATGTGAGTGACTGAGTGCATGTGGTTCAATACATTGTTGTTTATTGTGCAGGTACTGGGGCAGTGGATATCCCCGTGCCCGTGGAGACTGTGCAGCGTACAATCACAGGACTAACCCTGGAACATTGTATGATGAGTTATGTTCTGCAAGATTATACTCAATCTGTGAGAAGTGATGGTTTTCACTTCATTGATCAAACTGCAGCCCAGTGTTCTGCTCCAGTAGTAATTAGTAGTGAAGAAGAAGATCATATAAACCCAAACATTTAAGTACAAACAGTGGTGGAAATAATACTTTTTACTTAAGTAAAAGTATCAATACTGCAGAATAAAAAATACTCTGTTGCAAGTAAAAGACCGGAATTCAAAATGCACTTGAGTAAAAGTAGGCCTACAAAAGTTCTGGCATTAAGATTTACTTAAAGTACCAAAATTAAAAGTACTCATTATGTAGAATGTCAAGTTTTCAAATGTCTAAAAATATTTTGAAAATTGCAGATCTACAAGCTTCAGACTCACAGTAATGTTAGCTAGTAGATCAAATGATCGAAATGTATATTGGGCTGAAGTTACTTGTTACTGTAATAATAATACAAATGTACAAAGTAACTAGTAACTAAAGTTTTCAAAAAAAATGCAGTGGAGTAAAAGTACAATATTAGGATCTGAGATGTAGTGGAGTAGAAATAATTATAGTATTTGAATTGGAAATACTCAATAAAGTACAAATACAGCAAAATTGTACTTAAGTGAAAGTCTCAATTACTTTAGACCACTGAGTACAAACTGTTGTAGCCATAACCACTTTAACGCATTAACACCAGGAAAGCATGTGTCATTTTAGATTCAAGCGTTCAAAAATAGAAGATATTCAAGCTGTCACAGCTTGGTGCCATGTACGCTGACGCTATGCGAGCTTGTACATCTGCTATACAAGTGAGCTTGTACATCAGTGATTTTCACAAGTGTTGCCTCTTTCTTATGTTATAGTATAGTTTGTTGAAAGGAAGGGTTGTCCGCACAACTGTACGGACATCCCTTCGTTTTCATTGTACGTATATTTCTTGTTCAGCACCTGTAGAATTTCTGGAGATGTGCGTGCTTCCTTTTGGCTCCTATCTATAGTATAGTTTGTTGCATTAGTTTTGATGCAGTAAGTGCTTTTTTTGTAATTATTTTATTGGTATTTTTCAATTTGCTGTCATCTGCGGCTCGGGCACCTTTGCTCCGGAACTCCCTGCCCTTGGCCCTTAGATTAGCATAATCAGTGCCTTCTTTTAAAAACACATCTGTATGTCAAGTGTTTTTCCTAATATGTTTTTTAAAATTGTTTTATTGACCTGTTATATTCTTCATGTTTTATTGTCTCTGATGTTTTGATGCTTTGTTGTTTTGATGTTTTTATGATTACCGTTTTATAACCTGTCTGTAAAGCACGTTGTAACTATATGTTTGGAAAGGTGCTATACAAATAAAATTCATTCATTAATTCATTCATCTGTGGACGGTAGCCCCTAGGGGATCCTGACCCACAGGTTGGGAACAACTTTAACTATACTTGAGTCCTTATAAAAAAAAGCAGCTCTAAACTCAGAGAACGTGTTTTGAGTTTGTACATACGCTATTTTTGATCTTTTTGAAAAAAAAATAAATATTTCTGGAGTAATATGTGTTTAGTGTATGAATATTCATGAATATGTTTAAAATGTATGAATATTCACGAATAATGTTGTTCAGATGTTCAGCCAGAACGGCATGGCCAAGATAAGCAGAGCAGGTTGAAAGATCTTAAAGGGATAGTTCACCCCCAAAAAATCTCTCTTTGAAGTATTGTGCAGTTTGTAAGTATTGTTTTTTTTATACAGAAGGTCCTTTATAGGCTACCTATCCTGAATATATTCCTATAATTGTTGCTACAAAATTGCACTGATCTGTTCAGTACCACCTTGATAAAACAATAAACTATATTTTGTTGCTTAAGCTTATGTATTTATTCACTATTTATTGATATTGATATTTATTGATATGGCGTCCTTCGTATTCAAAGGACGTGTTCAAAATGGATCTGTCCGATATTTCATTTTCCATCCTAATTGGCTAACATTGGCTTTCAAAGTTTGCAGGATTGGCCCTTTTGAAACAAAAAGCCTCAAATCATGAACGCAGCGTGCAATTTACGTGAAATCTTTCACATATTTTCCTACTAAGTAAAATTAAGCTGTTGTTATTCTCTATTAAATTACTAAATCTCTTCTGTTTCTCTACTCTCACATGTGAAAAATTAAAATAAAAACACAAATATTGAATACACAATAAGCGTGGGTGTTGGGCGTTGGGTGGATATGAAATCTATCTTCCAATGTTTATGATGTGCCTGATGTTGACGATGTGACGTTTTGTAACACACTTGACACCTTGACCTTTTTAAATCTCACGTCTGACAAATACCCCACATTACAAAACGAATTAAAACTCTGAAACTCTGAAAAACTGAAGAAAGAAAAAGGAAAAACGAATGTAAATTCCCAAACTGCAATAACCCTCAGGACTGAGCTGAGTTTTGAAAAGTTGAAAGGTGATAATCTTGCATTTTGGTAGGATGTGAAAGGAGGTGAAATTAAGCAAGATGGGCAAAGTGCATGGATGGATGTGAAAAGCAGCAAGAGATGAGATGTAAGTGTACTTACTTACTCAATCCTCTTCGTTCCAAGTGGGACCTAAGACGATCTGCCTCCATTGGGATCCGTCTTGTGCTGCATGTCATGCCTCGCCCCATGTACGTATACCTCTGTGTATACCGTCGCCTCTGGATGCTAGATTCATTATAGAAAGATTCACATCACACATGTAACAAACTGGGGTGCCAATTAAGGCCGATTTAGTTGTGTGCCAGACGGTGTTGTGCACTGGAAATAGCAATAGGACATATACAAGCTCACAAGACTCTGCAGCATGTTGTTGGCTTGTACATTGGCTATTTTCAGTGTGCAACAGCGCGATGCACAATGCACATCCAAGTATAAATCAGTGGCTATCTCTCTATTACTGGTATCTACTATCTGAATAAAGCAAAAAAAATAACGCCAAAAACAAACAAACATAATAATCTTCGAATAAAATATAAAGGCTGAGTAAAATGAAGGAGCAATCAGTTTAAAGAGATCTAAAATAGCTTTGTATTTTCCAAATCTTTACAAATAGTGCAAATATAAACATTAAAACAACAATCAAAACCTTTTCCGAAAACAGCAATCAGTTACAAAAACACAACCTGTAAATCTTTTCAAATGTTTGCCACATGCAACAGTATGGCATTGTGATGACGGGATCACAGGCTGGAATTAACTGCAAACTAAAACACAGAAACCAGAGAGCAAAACTGACGTTCTCTATTACAGGAGTTGGCAATCTTTTTGACACGTTTTCATTTTCTTCATATTTATATTTGACCATATCAACATCATGTTTAATTACGACACCACTTCAAAATTAAATATTTCCAAGTGATTTTGATTGTCCATGTGTTCTTTAGAAATACTTTCTTTCACATCAGGATGTAATGATCATTAGACTCGAACTGAATAATCCACCTGCATCTCTCAGACTCCATCCCCAGTCAGAGTTAGGAGTTTGAATGAATGTAGAATTATGTGCAGGATTGAATTTGTATAGATGTGAGGGGGACTTAATTGTAACGGACCTTTTTTAAATATTTAATTTTAAAAGAAAACTCTCACACGCCAGTGTTGGCACATGGGGGTAGCCTACCGCTGCTCTATTACACTAATTGCTTTTGTTCATGGACAAGGCAGGAAATATATCGTCTGTGTTAGGCGGAAAACTTGTATGTCCATAATTCATATTTTTAGTTTTGAAAACGTTTGAAATTTTTCTTCAATAATGACATGCCCAAAATAGGGGTGACAGGTTGAATACATATTTATACATATTTAACCAATGGAATGTAACTGTAACTACATTGGATCCATTGGGATATGCATGTTCTGTTTTTCATTTCCTGAAAAGTAACCGTTTTGAACAAACAACATTTCCACCCGACATCGATGATACAGAGTACAGTTATCAACAGGACCATACATAGTGTACTGTACAAAGGGTCAAATGATTCAACATTCAGTGACCAACTTCTGGAGAAAAGAAAATCACAGGTGTGGATGTTTGTAAGCACAATCTGTTCAGTCCACCTTCTCATTTCAGGAAAAATATAATCTTTTCCCTCAATAAAGGGTTGAAATAGTGATTATGAGGCGTTTGGCGTTGGATTGTTGTAAAAAGAAAAATGCTTTAAACATCACTTCAATGAGAAAGTTTCCCCAAGGGTCAAAATTATCTCTGTTCACACAAGTCACAGAACATACTGTAGCGTTCATGTAAAATCTAGATATGTGTAAAAACAGTTTCATAATATGAAACCATATGTTAAAAGTAACAGATAAATAGACTAGGTTATAATTATTGACCCTCCGCTTACATTAATATTGTTACCTGCGTTCTTCGTAACACAGGTACACCCTGTGAAAATCTATCCTCTAAAGAAGGAAGATGCTGGAAGAAATACTGTTAATAGAACATGGTTCTTATTGTTTTCTTATGGCTAAAACCCCCAAAAAGAAATACAAAGCATGTGAGTGGCAGATTCTCTGGGTGATGCATTCTCAATAAATAACGTAAAACCTTAAATTAATTCAATAACTTATAGAATAACATTTGATTTGCGTAACACGTACAAATTTCTTTGTCAACAACACATCACTTCCCATTTTTTGCACGAGTTACCAAACCTTGTCCTCTGTTATCTCGACATGCACGTCCCACCCAATTAATTAAAAAGACGTGTCCGAAATGTCTTTCTTTGAGGTCACCCCTCTACATACACTGTACTGAGAAATGGTATACAGTACATGCAGGTACTTGACAGTGAGATCAACTGCATGACCATGTATACTGCAATATATCCTACCTACAGTAAGGCAATTATGGTGATGAATTCAGTAACTTTTCAGTAACTTGTATCTATGAAACAAAAAAAATCTAACCAACAAGCACACATTTACAACCGGCACACTTTACATTCAAAACAAAGTGTCTGTGGCATGACCTAACAAAAGAAAATCTGCAAGGAATCCACACTCAAAACCAGAAAAAAGTGGTCAACTTTCCTGTGTGGCGGGAGGCCCATTCAATAACACACGACATGTAGGGGGCACATGAAAGAAACCACAATGTACTGTCCTGTCCTAGATCGACTATGTTCGGCGCACAACACCAACATCGTTACGCATTCTCCATCTGTAAGGATTCATATCCCATCCAGGCATGTTATTAACTTGACTTCTTCCCTGGGGTTTTTGTGCTTTCCATGGATTATGGCTGTGGACTACTATATTCGTTATTGCTATTACTGTTTCCGGTTATCCATCTCTGTGTCTGTCGCCCCCCCCTCTCTCTCTTTCAGCTCAAGGTTTCTTCTTCCCTCGCTGCCATTGCCTGCCGTTTGCTCACGGGTTGAATTGTAAAGAGTGTTGTAATGTAATGTGTCACGAGACAACCTTTGCTGTGATTCTGCTGTGATACAAGTACAATTGACTTGACTTCAGACTTCAGAGGGTCTCTCTGATCAGTCCAACCCACTGTACCCCCCCGTGCAGCTCACTGCACCACACAGTCCTTCTGTTGTTTGGAGTACTTCCTCCTCCTCTGCTCCAGACCTCTCTCCAACCGTTCGTCCTCCTCCAAGGCCCTGCAGCGCATGGGGGAAAACATCCATAAAATGTCTTCCGTTTGTTTCCCCCGGGTCATTTAGTCGATTATGCAAATTCCCTGTTCCCTCCGTGCAGTCAGTGTCACCGCTGACCCTTAACTGGTTGGTCTGGGGGAGGGTGTTGTAGAGACCACTGGTTCCCAAACACTGGGTCGGGACCCATTTGTGGGTCGCGGACACATTTTTATGGGTCCCTTTAGTTTTTTTGTTTCTTACATTTTTGGTAAATTTTAGAAATATTTTGCTTTTCTGGGATGAAAATAATATATTTCTTCGTTTCAAAATGTAAAAGTGGACTGCCTCTGGGATCCAGATGGCTCATTCTTTCGTAGCGCCATTGTTAAGTCGCTTGTCCTATGTGTACTGTTTATAACAGTCTAAATTAGTATTTTTCTTTGTGTTTGTATGTTGTTTTATAATGGATAACAATGGAAACAAGCTTTGGATTTTTTGTGATTAATCCGTTTTGGTGCTTTTAATTAGTGATTTAACTGTTGCCAATAAAGTATTCTATCTATTTCACCTGACAGCATACGTATCTGCCAGATGTAGGGGTGCTGAGAGGGCAGCCTCACCCCAGACCAGGTTATTTATTGTTAATGCCTGTCTTGTTAGATAGCCAACACCTACATCTTGTCTCTTAGTGAAAAGTATAGCCTATATTACTGCCTATGAGAGCGGATTCTGCCAATGCTTTTCAATAGGAACAGAGCTTTCCTTTGTTGCCAGAAATTTGCTAATGGCTCCAAACTGATCCGTTCCCATCCGATCCTGCCAATGCTATTAAAAAGCACCCAATGGCAACATTATCTACCCTCATAGGCAGAATTAAAGTTTGGTGTGACCTCACCTGGTGTGTTTTGCAACAGAGTTGCTGTCGCGATTGTTTTCCACTTCAGGTGAAAAACTACAGCAGGTTAAAAATCTGACTAGCAGACTAGTAGAAAGCAACACTGGCCACTGGTCAATGCTTGCACATTCACACATGCGTGTGAGATCTGTGAGATCTCAAAGCAAATCCAATGTGTCTCACCCTCGTTCCTTAGCGTCCATGTTGTGGACCAGCTCGTCTCTTTGGTTGACCAGAGACACCAACTCCTGAAGAAGCAGCTGTTCTCTGTGCTTATGGGCCTGGGTCTTCTGCCACTCTGGAGAGGGAGATAATAGAGGAAAACATTGCATTGTTAAGTGTATGTACTGTATGTGTTTTTCTCATGCCTTGTTAAATGAAATGAGCCAAACTAATACAATGTACCGTATGTAATTTATTGGTCGACCAGTAAATACAACACAATACATCACAGTCCAGGGCTTGTCCTGTTGTCAAGGACAAGTAAAAAATCATTCCGGACGTGTGCATTATATTTTTACTTGTCCGTTGGACAAGTGACTCTTATTGGTTTCACTTTTTCTGTGACGCACAGCGAACAATGTTGTCTGCCATAATTGTTTGCCCTGTCACAGTCTATTATGCCGTATGAGATGCAGCTTCATAACGCCCTGCGTGTATCGTCTGAGTCCAGTGGAAACTTCATACTGTATGTTCCAAATCTGATACTTTTTAAGGATTCATTCACTCCAAAATAGCATAAGTAGCAGATCCACAAGCTCAAAACGCTTTGGCTAAGATTGATTTCTATTACCTGACCTGGGAGAGGCCTGTGCTCCGAGAAGCACTTTTATCCTGCGCTTGGCACTTTAAGAGTGGCTTGTTTGTTTATGTGGTTTTGTCCTTTACCCAGTGACATTTCTACTGAATGTAAAAATACCCCCGAAAATAGAGAAGTTCTTTTCTAGGATGTTTCATATCGCTTTCGTCATCCGAATTACAGATACTTCCTAAAAACCACCGGTGATATCGGAGACACACAAACACCAAGATGCAATGAAACAAACAAAAAATATAAATACCACTAGAGTTGTTTAAGTATAGAGTATTTATAAATAGATGGACGTATCGTATTGTTTGGTCAAACTGTATGTTGTGGTGGTTAACGTACACAGCTTAATGAGCACAAAGTTATGGTATTTGAAGACCTTGGGAGGCTTATCTGGATCTGTTTAAAGTGCCAGGTGGTTTGACAGTCTTCTGTTAACACTGCACCAAGTACAGTCCACTGGAGCACAGTATTGAGTAATTTGGGTGGCAGTGGCTCGGGAGGTGGTTGCCAGATGAACAGGCAAGCAGCCTTGCCTGATTCTCCCGGCCGTGAATGTAAAGTGCTTACTGTATATGCTGTAACTGCACTATAATTTACCATTCTACAATTTGGAAGGAAGGGTATGGTATCAAAGGCAAATTGATTCTCGACTGTGTTCTTTTGCTATCATATAGAGGCCGCGTGTGGGACTCTCGTCTGAGGAAGAGCTACGTAGATGCTTAAATGTCACCTTCTTTCTGTTTAAATAAGTCTTACCTTCGACAGCCATCATGTCTCTCAGTTCCTTGTTCAGCAGCTCAAATTTCCTCTCCAAGTCCTGTTCCTCCAGTCTGTCAGTCGGAAAACACATGCTACATTAAATAATTGATACCGGGTGGTGTGTTTTTATGTGCGGGCTTTTGCATATGCATGAATGTGCAATGCATAATGTACAGGGTTGTCTTGTGCTTTGCGTGTGTGTGTGTGTGTGTGTGTGTGTGTGTGTGTGTGTGTGTGTGTGTGTGTGTGTGTGTGCGCGCGACTGTGCATGTTTGGGATTTGCCCTACTTCCCATATAAGTCCCATGTATATAGAATGCTCTTACACAATATAATGCGTCCTGACCTTTATTTTGTTATGCCTTATTATTTATTCTATTATGATTTGAAATGCCCTTTCTGTCTTAAATATCTTATTATGCCTTATGTAAAGCACTTTGTCTATGAAATGTTTATATACTTATGCTATGATATTTTCTTATTTGTTCTTCTTGGTATTGCTTGACCTTTATTATGGTATATACTGTACGTGATGAACCCTGGCCTTACCTGTTTTTCATTGTGCATATCCCTGATGTCGTCAATATTAAGCGCATATATGGGAATGTCAATTATTGGCCATATTGTGACATGTCTCTCGCCCTTAGGCGTCTTACTGGTATATAGTGTATTATGTGTGTGCGAGCGTGTGTACTGTATACACTATACTGTATGCAAGTTGTATTTTCTTGTGCATTTTGAGATCATCAGGAAGGCCCTGTTTTTGCTTTTAGGTAAGTTCTTCTGTAAAGCACCTGGGATTTGATGTTTTGGATGTACAGTACATGATTTGTTAACTTCTTTATAAACTTGCCTTGCCTTCTGTGCATGCGTTTGTCTGATGTGTGCTTATGTGACAACACCTTGGACTCTATAAAGCCACATCATCCCAGGAGTGCTACAGTATGTTGTTCTGTCAGTGTCTTTACAGCAGTGGTTTCTCAACCAGTGGTCCGGGGACCACCAGTGGTCCTTCAGGGGGTTCCAGGTGGTCCCCAGTTAAACTTAAATGATGGAGAGTTGGTAACCAACCACCAGATCTTTAACTCTTGAGAGCGAAAAATTATGGACCGATAAGGGTCCATTTGGTTTCTTGAGTTAAATTATTATTATTCATTCATTAATTAACAAGTCTACACAATTAGAGAATGTAGAAGAATTGTTATCTTGATCAACGTTTGCCTGTTTTCTCTCCTAATGGTACCAACATCAATACAGCATGGAATTGTGGACACAATCTTATCCAATGATAACAAAATATTCTAAGTCTTGAGTCTGAGAGGCTAAATCTCATCAAACAGTGGTCCGTGGCTCAAAAGCCAAATAAATAATGGAACTTGATATGAAAAGGGTTGAAAAGCACTGTCTTACAGTAACTGGAGGTGGTCCTGTCTCCGGATGAGAGCGTTCTTCTTGTTGACCAAGGTGAACCACTCCTGAATCAGCTTCTCCTCCTCCACCTTGTCACTTCCTGCAACAAGTACAGTCGTGTAGCCTTTTCAGTCATACATAATGTGCATATCCAAAAGGCTGTAGTGTACATCAGTTTTAGAATAGGTTCAGTATACGATGCTTTTGATTGTGGTGTCTTGAACGCATTTAACTTCTCTGTTATAAACTTGGTGGAAAAAGTAACTGCTGTACATGTGTGTAGGGCTAATCACAGGTATTTGAGATAATCGCTATGCAGCCTTCATCATGCTCTGATGAAAGCTGCATAGACGAAACGCGTAAGCGTTCCTTTTTGTTGTGTGCCAATAAAGAAATGGAAATGTGAGTACTTTGTCCACCGCTTGTTTATTTTTGGATGTGCTACCTTTTTGGAATTTTTTTAATTCCTATTTTCTTTATGTACCGGTATACTGGATTTGGGTTTGGCACTACACTGAAAACCATTGCTGATTACTGCGCAACCTCTTTTTCTCATTTAGTTATTTCCGCAATTCTTTCGGAAAGAAAAAAAATATATAAAATTATTATTAAATGTGTCAGTGATTTATTTGTATATTTAAGTTATTTGTCATATCTGCCCTGTGCAATTTGTGATTACGAAGCCTAAAAGGCATGCGGAAATACAAATTATAACGTTCCAATGTTCAATGCAAAAAACACAATTAAATCGCCATCGCAATTATTTGTGTGACAATTAATCATCAACTTCAATTTGTAGTCTTGACAGCCCTACATGTGTGGACAATAATGTTTCTATTCTGTTCTATTTTTAACTCTGAGAGTGTAATAAAACGAAGAGTCTAAAAGCCGTTAGTCTAAATGCTGCTAGTTACACCCAACCGGACCTACAGTAAAGGGTTTCAACTGTCCTTAGAGCCCCATACTGTCATGGTATGTTTGCGAGTAGGGATGTGCCGATGAGACATTTTGGCCATTATCGATACCCAAATATAATTAATTGCCGTTATGGCCGATTAACCGATATTACCGATGTCGATGTGATCTCAAGTCAGATTTAACTTAATACCTTATATTTAATATTGTGTGCTTGTAGATCTGTTCAAGCTTGTTACTTTGGGCTTGTTTATCTGTAAAGACAATCGGAGCGATTAATTAATCGGTCCGATGCAGATTAATAAAAGAAAACTACTATAGTTTGCCGATTAATCTCCCATCATTATTTGGGACCATAGCGTTGGACAGAGGGACAGATGGATGGACCGACTGACCGACTGACATTTCTACTCTTGGAGTCCTGTCACTACTAGTGGACAATTGTGACACTCTCAGAGTTAAAGAAACACTGTAGCTCTATACCTGTTTCCATCAGACTTCTGAGCTTCCTCTCCACCACGTCAGCTCTGTTGTCAACGTGCTTCTGTTCTGGTTCCAAAGCCTCCAGCTCACTGAGCACATACTGGTTGGGGTCCTAGACACACATACACAAAAAGAAACAAACACATTATTTAGTGGCACGCAGGTGCATGGATTCAAGCAAAATATGACCATTTTGTATGGCCATTAAGATTTGTGAAACTGTTTGAGGCCCCTACACTAGCGCTGTTTCCTAAACAATCGACAGAAAATATGTAATTTTCTTTTTGAAATATTCCTGTTGTTCTACATACTGCCAACCAGGTGAAGGACAAGGAAAAGACTTTATGCCTTTGCCTTTATATGAAATATCCAAGACTATTTACATTTTATGGAAGATGCTTCTGAATATTATAATGCTAATCTTTACCACTTCAAATGTTCTGATCTTAAAATAATAACCAAAATAGACGATCTACACGCTGGGAGCTTGTTTCTATTTCTATTTGCGCTGTGCAACATGCTTCCATTGAAGACATGATGGCTTCTATATGGAATCCAAATGACTGAAATCAGTCTGTCTGAGAACTCATATGTGGTTGTGGAAACTTCAACGGACCTGGTTTTCTTCCTCTGGCTTCCTCTCATCATTCGTTTCAGTCTCTCTGCCCTCTGCATGAGAAAACACAGAAATCCAATAAACCACAATATCCATAAATGTGGTGCACAATTATTCTGTAATGACAGCAGCAAAACAGCAGCAAGAAGTAATCGTAATCAAAGTGGGCGATGTGAACATGTGACCACTGTTTGTCCATTGGGAGAAACAAAGGCAAAAAATAAGTTAAAGCTGCAGTGCTAACTGTCATGTCCCAGCCCGGATTTGAACGCAGGTCTCCTGCGCGACTTCTGAAATTGTTACCACTAGGGCCAAGCCTAAGCTGCCTTGCTTGAGAAATTGAATGTTGACCGGCATCCAGTACCACTTGTCAAACCAGACACGGGATCAAAAAATGTCTCAAGAAGAGCAGGGTTAGCAAATACAACCACTACAATTGTATCAATTATAAACATGCTCTACCATACAGATTGGACTAAATCAAATCGTATTCATTAAAAAGAGGTATAGTACAGCTCTAAACATTGCATTGCATTGTTATGAACGGCCCACCTGTTTCTGATTTCCTCCGGCCAGCAGTGTTTTCTTCTAGCCCGGCAGTAGCCTGTGGAGACACAACATACCGTATGTAATCATAATACATACATGGAGAAAACCTTGTGTGTAAATACATCATGGTAGGCCTCTTACCGCCGAGGGGTCTCCGTCATCCATACTCCTGCGCTGTGACCTACGCTTTTTGACCAGATCGGCGTCTTTCACATGCGAGAAACCAGTCTTGGACAGGAAGTGTAGAGTCCTGGGTGGAGCGACGGGCGCCTGCGCGCCACCCGCCGCGGCGCCTTGCGAGCGCTTGGTTCTGGGAGGCGGGACCACGTCCCCGGTGGCTTTGGTGTCCTTATCACCCCCGTTCTCCTCCACGGCCGCCGGGCCAGAGTCCAGAGTGAAGCCCTCCTCCTGTAGCCGCTGGGCGCAGTAGCGAACGGCGGCCTCGGGGTCCGCGGCCTCTCGCTGGTCTCGGGACGCCGCCACGGCGTAGCTGGACTCGCTGCTGTCCTTCTCTATCTGCAGCACGCTCAGCTCCTGGCCCGTGACGTGAGTGCGGATCTGGTTGAGGTAGGTCATGACGATGAGGCGGTCGGGCACCGCTTCCATGACCATGTCGGAGGGCCCCAGCAGCCTGGAGATACCCAGCTCAGCAAAGCCATCAAAGGCCTGTCGGGGAACAGAAAGACCAGATGTTTGACTTGATTGACTGATTGTTGTCTTAAATAGGGAAGCGGATTGTTCTCCATCAATGTGTATGTGTATAGGGCACGGGCTGCCCCGTGACATGGACCCCAACAGGTTTGTAATGCAGAGAGTGCACAGTTGGAACTAAATGGACCTGTAAGGGTTTACAGCATAGAAAATCATGTAAAACTTGAAATTAAAAGGTTTGAGAATCACTGCAATAGTCATTACTGTATAATGTTGGTAATATTCTGAAGATAAAGGGGCAATCACCTTTTTGTTGTTGCGTTTGATATCATAAGGGTCCAGGGACTCATAGTCACTGTGCAGAGAAGAAAAAAGATATAAGATATAACAAACACACATACAGTAATAGGCAAGGCAGACCTTTTGACAACAGCATTTTGTACATAATAATAATAATGTAATTAAATATTTGTCATACATCTTCTCTGGGCAAAAGTGATGTAGGATGGCACAGAAGGCCAGGCCATTCCTCCAGGAAGTTCCAAAGTTGGTGATCCGGAGACCCTTGTGGCTCTTTGTCACTTCTTGACACCACTCCAGTAGAGACTGGCTGGAGGTCACCAGACCTGGACTGGCCAACACACTCTGACACAACAAGACACAAATTGCAAAATTCAGTCATTTGTTAGACAAAGACACCACGTCCGAACTATCAAATGACTTGAGTGATTTGGTGAACGCAGACTACTCTTGAGTTTACATACTTCAGCGCTATCGTCCGCAGGTCTTTTTTGAGGCGTCGTTGGATCACTGGCTGAACAGACACCAGCTGCTTGTGATTGGCCGTCGTCTGGGTAAGAGCCACTCAAGCGCTTCTTTCCGCGAGGCACTGGGACAGGCTGACCAGAGGAGTCCTCTGCTGCACCCTTCTGCCTGAAACGGGAACACACCACAAAGTGACGGGTGAGTTGTTTGACAAACAAAACATTCACGAAAGTGTTCTTCTAAAACGTTTTTTTGCAAGTGGAACTAGTTCACACTTCACAGACATGTTAAAGGTAGGGTAAGTGATATATAAAGTATAAAGTATAGTAGTATGATATATAAAGGTAGGGTAACTGATAGTGGTTAACCATACATTTTTGTTAAAAGGTTAAATCACTATATTATGATAGTAATCATTGCTAGTGTTCAGTAACACGGTCTCCCTGTCCCTCTTTACTAAAAAGAAAATACATTTTATCTATAGCAATGAGTACTATCACAATATAGAGCCTTTAAACACTTATACCAAAGAAAACCATGTGTACCCTACCTTTAATAGAAATAAAAAATGTGTGCGGGTCCATGAATGGGAATAATGCAAAATCACAGACATTTCAGTTTGACTTGTGTAAACTTGTGTGTACCACCAAGTCCACTAACCTTTCTTCATCTAAGCCACGGCCACCAGCAGCTACATCTACCGACACAAAGTCAAAGTCCACCTCTTCAACCCCCGTTCTTTTACTCAAGCTCGGCTCCATGGGTTCAGTGTCTTTACCACCCACCAAATCCAACCAGTCATCCTGAGTTGTGGCGGTGGGAGCGGTGTCAGACTCTATTTCCGTGTTAGAGTGGTCAGACATTGCTGCTGCAGCTTGCACAATCTCTTCGGCAACAACAGGTTTATCTGTAAAGGTCCAGCCTTCTTCCTCTTCCAGTGCCTTCACGTCGATAGTAACTTCTGAAGTGTCTGGCTGACAAAAGTCTGTTTCAGCCAATACTTGTTCTATCTCTAATGCAATATCATCTGTTCCAGCAACAACTGTAACAAATCCTGGTTCAGAGATCATACTTGATTCCAGCAATACCGAGCCTTCTTTTGCATCGTGACTGTCAGGAGGTTTAACCTCCGAAGTTAACGCTGACTTGACCTCTGAGGATTCGATTTCTGTAGGTATCTGAGTGGCTGCAGGAGGGGTAATGTCTGGGAAGGTGGCACTGAGACGTTTCTTAGGGCGAGGCATTGGGACAGGCATGCTTGTTTGTTCACCCTGTTGCCCTGATTCATCGTCTGAGACATCAGCTGTTGGAGATGGGGAAGTAGGTGGTGTAAAGTCATCTGGGAATGAGCCACTTAAGCGTTTCTTTACCCTTGGTTTTGGAACAGGCAAGTTTGAGGGTCCAATCAGCTCTGAACTGTCCTGTCTGCTTTTTCTTCTACGTAAAGGTGCTACTGCTTCACCAGATTTAGATGCTTGATCCCCAGGAGGTACAGGCGGGAGACTGCTACTCCTTGGTTTGCGCTGGGGTACCACTGGTGCAGTGTCTGTTGAGGCAACAGGTGACCGTCCTCTCTGGCTGACTGATGGAGCTTCTTCTCTACAGGGGTCACAGTTGGGTGAAATAATATCCGATTGGACAGGAGAGCTTCCCTCCGTGGGTGCAAAGTCATCTGGGAAGGAGCCACTGAGCCGTTTCTTTGCACGAGGCATTGGGATTGGCAAAAACGCTGGTTCGTCCTCTTTCTGTATTTCCGGTGTTGATTCGTCTGTCTTCAGAGAAGATGTGATTTCCGTATGTTGAACAGATGCTTCCTCTAAAAGCTCTGACTGCTTTGGCTCCTCTCTAACCTTCTCAACAACATCACTCAGTATGTTCTCTGTCTGGGCTAGAGCAGCACACTCCCTGTTTGCTGCATTCAATTCATCTACTGTAACTGTCTCATCATCAACCTTTGTTTCAGGTTTGCCTGCAAGGCTTTTCTTGCTGCGTCTTGGTGGTGCTATTTTTCTGATGATTGATAGAGGGGCGGTCTGTCCAATACCAAAATCATTTACTGACTCTAGTTCAGATTCTTGCTTTGGGGGGATACTGTCCTTTCCCTTAGTTTTCAGTGGAGGAATCATCTCAGAAGGTGCCTGGACAGATGTGTTGTCAGGCTTTTCACATTCATCTTGGGATACCAGTTCTACAGCCATCTGTGGAGGTTTGCTCTCAGTGACATCCGTTTTCTGTGTTCCGTGTTCTGTGCTGAAACTTTCTTTTCTTCGTACAGGCCGTAGAGGGATCGATACAGTTACTGCCTGGCTGGGGTCCTCATTGGTTTGTAAAGTCTCAGCAGCAGGAGCAGAAATGTTGGATCTCCTCCTCTGTGGGGGGACTGGTTCAGTGGTTAAAGTAGCAGATGTAACCATGGCATCCAAATCCTGTTGGTTATCAGTTGTTGGAACAGAAGTCTCCCGAGAGTATTTTCTTCTAAGGGGTTTGTTGGGCAATTCAGACATGTGTAGGGATACATTCTCTGTTACTTGTGGAGCTTCAGGTGGCAGGCTACTATCTCTTCTTTTCACACGACGAGGAGGGACAGGATCTTTGGGTACCACTACCTGCACAGATGTGCTTTCAGCTTCATTTATATGTTCAGCTCTTTGCATGTGTTCAGGTGGTGGACTATTATCTTGTTTCCTTATAGGCTGTGAGGAATCCTCTCCTACACTGTCTGGGGTATGAACTTTATTAGGACCCTCGGGTGGCAGGCTACTGTCTCGTTTCTTTCTGCGTGGAGGAACGAGGTCAGGGGTTGTCTGTGCAGGAATAATCTTAGCAGTTGCATCTTTGCAGTCAATCTTCTGTAGACTTTCAGAGGTAATGCTTCGGTCTCTTTTCTTTGTACGCTGAGGAGGGACAACTTCTGTTTTGCTCTGGACAGACTCAATCTTCTGTAGACTTTCAGAGGGAAGGCTTCGGTCTCTTTTCTTTGTACGCTGAGGAGGGACAACTTCTGCTTGCCTCTGGACAGACACAGCTTCAGGTTTGTATTTGCGGTCCGGCGTTAAACTATCTTTCCTCCTCAGTGGACGTAATGGAACGACTGGAGCATTGTCCTTATCTCCATCACCCTCTTTCTGTTTAGGTTCTGGAGGAAGTTCTCGCGTGATGGTTCTGCCTCGTTGAGGGGGATGCACTTCTGTTTGTGGTTCAACTGGAGTAATGTTTTCATCATATGAAGGTTCATCCAGGAGGGTCTCTACCTTTCGTGATTTGTCATCCACCACAAACTTATCTGAGACAGACTGTATGGCAGTAGTAGACATTTCTCCTGAGCTTGTATCTTGTTGTCTTAAGGATAAAAAGGGCATGTTTCAGAATTAGCTATTCTTCATATAGGTAGTAACAGTTATAACAAGAAATGATATCAAGCATGACCCATGGTCTCGCATTCTATTAACTGTCACATAGCTGTCAAAACACCATTCTTTGTTTACATAACTAAATATGCTGAGCTGGAGAAAAACAAACTTCAAGAAAGCCATCCAATTATGCCGCCAATAGAGGGTATGCGTGTGACATCATCAAACCCGGAAGTTATGCAGGAATGCCTACTGACTGGCAAAAAAACGACTTTCTGGCCTCGACAGCCCAGACATCCAAACAGAAAAGTCCTATCTGATTGCATTAAACAACGTTAAACAATGTTAAACTTACACGCATGTTGCTTTGCCACTCGATGTGCCATTCACTTTATGCATGCGCATACCCTCTATAATACCACACAAACGTCCAGTTTTCAACTTGTCTCTTTTAAAACATGCATTCTAAAACGGGTAGTCCCAATACTTCATTCTGATTGGCTGGTTACCGTCACGTGACCGGTGTAAATTTCACCGATAACCCACTCCTTCAATCACTTTGTATCAAACTGCAGCCTTGTAGCTGAACTGGGGAAGGGGAGCGCTTCATTGCCCTACAAACACATGCCGTGCGGGCGTCTAAGCACCGCCCGGCTCATATGACTGTGAATGTGTGGCTCCAGGCAGCCCCGTAAATACATCAAGCGCTATTCTCCCGTCAAATATAGCTACTTGCGGAGCAAAACAAGGAAGTGTTGTGGCTCTGGCTTGCTCGCTCTGGTGGCGCAAAGCGTAGATACTTTTGTGAATGTAATAGTTTTATTAGGTTAATATTGCTATAATGTTTGTAACCGTTTTAGAAAAGCAATAAGCCACTCGAGGCCCCAGCCTGAGACCTCTCGTGGCTTATTGCTTAATTTTGACACAACACTATCACAGCAGTACATAAAGGACAGACTGTAAACGCTATTTATTGCTATTGTGCCACAAATCTCTCCAATCATTTACACTGAAGCAAGCATTGATAAGCTGCAAGATAACTGCAAAATCAGTATACCGTATTTATGATTACACACCGTGCAACCAAAAACGTTTGGGATGGGATGCGGTCCCTTGCCACTCACCCTTTGTCCAGGAGCATGGAAGGTATCACTGTTCTATTCTCATTCTGTTCCGTCTCAGCCTGCTCCTCTGCTAACAAACCTTCTGTGGACCCTGATGTCTGTACCGAATCTTTCTCTGTCGATGTACACTCCTCCAATTGCCATGAATTAATCGAGGTCCTCTCTTCTTCAGCTCCCCCAAGCTCTTCCTTAGAGATTTCAGTGATCTCGGCTTCTGTCAACGGTGGCCATTTCCTCATAATATTTGGTCCTGCAACTCCCACAAACCCATTCTCACTGTCTGTCGGTGATGGTGACGATGACCGTTCATCTGCTAGGTTAAACATGTAAGGCTCTGCACTTTTTGGCACTTCAGTTATGTATTTAGTTTGAACTGAACGCTCAAACTGTGGCTCGTCTACAGGCGATATTGTTTGAACGAGAGCAGTGTCATCTTGGGAAGCTGCAGAAGATACTGGTGGGTTAACAATATCTTCAGGATCCACCGAGGAGGAGAGAACCACTAAGAAATCTTCAGCTGGTGTAGAGGCAGTAGGACCCAACATGGATGCTACAGTTTCATAACTATGAGAAGGAGATACTACAGTAAGTGATTCTGCAGGCCAAACTCAAATAACGGTTCAAAGCACGCCAATATTAGTAAACGATTGTTAGCAATTCAATTAATTTCAAATAACGTTTTCAAAGCACGCCAATATTATTAAACCGTTAACGATTACATTCATTTCGTGTAGGTGATTCCATGCAAAAAACGTGAAATGTTTTTTTGTTTTTTTTAATCTGACCCCCAAAAGATAAATGAAAGGCTCAAATTTCAGAATATGTACAGGTTTCTGTGCAACTAGGGGGTACAACGCAGCTTGCTGCTCTAGCTCAGGGGGTTTCAACCTTTTTATACTGAATTACCACCACAGAAAATATCTGGCACTCCAAGTACCACCGTAATAACTGATGTTAAAATACAGGAGCGTAGACCTGCCCAATCCTATTCAGCTATTATTAACCCAGGAGGAAAATGTAATTTATCCTTTAAATTGTTTTGTTTTTTGTTCCAATCCTAAAACAATTTTGCTGCTGCTCTGATGCACAACTGATATATTTCTAATGTGATTAATCCATCCTACAATCTTATGGCTAGGTCATGCTCATGTCATGCTCATTTCAGCACGGCCGGAGAGCCTATTTTAACCAATTGCTTGGTCAGAACAACTACCTCCTCCTGAGTACCACCAGAGGGGGCTCAAGTACCACTAGTGGTACTAGTACCAGTGGTTGGGAATGGGAACCCATGCAGTCTAGCTGACTCTAATCACATACAGTTTAACAGTCTAATTGTGAGCACGTTTCAGTCAAAGCGTTGCTCCTTGCATGCAGACACACACGGTAATGATTACACACCGTGCAACCAAAAACGTTTGGGATGGGATGCGGTCCCTTGCCACTCACCCTTTGTCCAGGAGCATGGAAGGTATCACTGTTCTATTCTCATCCTGTCCCGTCTCAGCCTTCTCCCCTGCTAACAAACCTTCAGTGGACCCTGATGTCTGTACCGAATCTTTCTCTGTGGATGTTCTCTCCTGCAATTCCCACAAATCAATAAAGGTCCTCTCTTCTTCAACTCCCCCAAGCTCTTCCTTGGAGATTTCAGTGATATGGGCAAACTGTGGCTCATCTACAGGCGCTATTGTTTGAACGAGAGCAGTGTCATCTGGGGAAGCTACAGAAGATACTGATGGGATCACAATATCTTCAGGATCCACAGAGGTGGAGAGGACCGTGGGGAAATCTGTCAACGGTGGCCATTTCCTCATGACATTTGGTCCTGCAACTCCCACAAACCCATTCTCACTGTCTGTCGGTGATGTTGACGATGACCGTTCATCTGCTAGGTTAAACATGTAGGGCTCTGCACTTTTTGGCACTTCAGTTATGTATTTAGTTTGAACCGAACGCTCAAACTGTGGCTCGTCTACTGGCGCTATTGTTTGAACGAGAGCAGTGTCATCTGGGGAAGCTACAGAAGATACTGATGGGATCACAATATCTTCAGGATCCACGGAAGAGGAGAGAACCGTGGGGAAATCTTCAGCTGGTGTAGAGGCAGTAGGACCCAACATCGAAGCTACAGTTTCATAACTATGAGAAGGAGATACTACAGTAAGTGATTGTAACTGCAGGCCAAACTCAAATAATGGTTTCAATGCACGCCAATATTAGTAAACCATTGTTAAATAAATAAACCATTTTTTTTTAAATGAATCCAGCACACTTTGTGTTTTAAGGACTACTATCGGTAACACTCTATACTCTATATTGCTAAATTCTTCCACAAAACATAACATGCAATGCAGTGGTTTCACACCATCCACCACTTACCCTCTGTGGAAAGCTCCCAACATAGCATGTACTAATCCTGAGGACTCTGCCTTCTCTGTCAGTGTTCCCTCTGCCTCCAGTACTTCCCAACCTAAAACTACCTCCGGCTCTGGTACATCCAGAGGCTTCTCCACAGTTTGGACTTCCTCTGCTGCTAGCCTCTCTATTTGTAGGCTGCTGAAGACCAGAGACAAAATATTTAGGACTGCAACTTACTATATACAATTCATGCCAAACACATCAGTAGAAGGGAGGTTCCAGCCTCAAAAAAGCCTACATTACATTGCTCTCAGATACAGATACGTTACCAGCACTGTGTAGTAGCCACTGCAAGCCATGTTAGATGTTATTACCACATTTCTTTGGGTGCAGTACGTTAGTTAGACTAGTCATTGGTCCGACAAACGACAACCCACCTCAAACCCTAACCTAACCATAACCGCAAGCACGGGAGCAGGCGCTAGTCCGACATGCGTACGCATGTCGAACTAATGCTCCGTCGGATTTACATGCGGTCCCCCATTTCTTTAACTTACATAGCAATCCATGCAGAAAGCACATGGGCTCATATACTTACCCACTATTTACTGCAACCTCTACTCTTTGTCCTACATCCCTTTTCAATTTCTCGTCTGTTACAAAAATAAACACAAATACAGTTTGTACAATAAAGCATGGCACCACTTAAATATGGATACTGAACACTACACAAGACATCTCCCTCACCATATACTGTTGCTGTAGCTGGACTGCTAACAGGTACAGGGGAGATTTCAATAATGCTTGCTTCTTTGGGATACGGCTGAATTGGCTGTATAGGAGGTGCGTCTTGAGAATGTGATTCTTCAATAGAAGACAGCAATGTAGCAGCTTGTTCTTGTACTGGGTTTAGTTGTGGGAAGCCAGGGATTTGGCTCAAATGTGGACATGATGGAGCCATTGCCACCATATGTTTAATCTCATCTTTATTTCCAGCTGAACTATTTGCAAGAACAACTTTCTTCTCATTTCTTGGCTTCTCAAAGAGTGGCTTGGCGAGTGTTTTCCAATCCTGTGCCTCTACAACTGTACAACTAAGCATCCTTGCTGATGGAAACCCGGGAATACTTGAAACATATGGTGCAGATGCACATAAGCTAACCATGTTTGGTTGTCTGTTTTGAACTGGAGCAGAGGGGAACCCAGGCATGCGAGCTTCTTTTGGACAAGTTGTCAGTAATGCAGCCATACTTTTTACATTGTAACTATAGGGACGGTCAAGACCAGAAAGTGGCATGATCATCATCTCTAATGCTTTCTTCTGAGGCTTTTCCCATAAAGGCTTTGGTTCAATCAACCAGCCTATGCTTGAGACTTCAGTTATGGACGGGAAACCTCTGAGACTTGAAGCTCTGGGGCAATAAGGCACGAGACTCATCATACTAGGATTCGTGGTTGATTTGGATCGCGGCGCTGAGGGGAACCCAGGAATCCTGGATGCTTCTGGGCAAGATGGTAACATGGCCAACATTGCTTTTATTATTTCTCTGTCTTGTCTTGGATTGTCTATTGCAAAAATAGTTCTCTTTTGAAGCGCATCCCATAAAGGCTTAGGATCAACAAGCCACTGCAGTGCTGTGCCTCCTTCAGTAGACACACATCCAGGGAAACTGGACTGTTTGGGACATACTGGTACGAGGCTCAACATGTTGCATCTACGAGCAGAGGGGAAACCTGGAATTCTTGCTGCTGCAGGGCAAGACGGTGTCATGGAAAACATGTTCTTAGCATTGTCTACATCCATTCGTGGACTATCAATCGTCACTTGATGCTTCATTGGTGGTTTTAGTAATGAATCATCTTCAGCCGGCCACCCATCTCCCTTTCCCACTTCAATTGAAGGAAATCCAGGTATTTTGGATACCTCTGGGCACAAAGGGAACAGGTTAACTATGTTTAGGGCATAATACATAACTTTAGGATTTGGAAGAGATGGGAAACCAGGAATACTAGCTACTTTTGGACATGAAGGAACCAAAGAAACCATATTCTTTGTGTTCTTATTGACAACACATGGTCTGTCAAATGTAACTTCTTCCTTCTTTAGTGGCCTCTTCATCAAAGAACCCCTTTGAGCAATCCAGACTAATTTTGTATCTCCCTCTATAGACGGGATACCTGGTATACTGGAGACTCGTGGGCACAGTGGGAGGATGTCAACCATATTTGGTCCATAATACACAGTTGTAGGGTTTGGAACTGATGGAAATCCTGGGGTCCGTGCTTCTTTTGGACAGGATGGTACCAAGGAGAGCATTGTCTCCATTGCCCTCTTAACTTTTTCAGATGTGTCAGTCAATGAGACTTCCTTCATTTTAGCTTTTCGTTCCCATAATGGCTCTTTGCTCACTGTCCACCCTTTCCCCATCATATCGAGAGATGATGGGAAACCTGGGATACTGGAGACTCGTGGGCACAGTGGGAGAATATTGACCATATTTGGTCCATAATACACAGTTGTTGGGTTTGGAACCGATGGAAATCCTGGGGTCCGCGTTTCTTTTGGACAGGATGGTACCAAAAAGAGCATTGTCTCCATTGCCCTCTTAACGTTTTCAGATGTGTCAGTCAATGAGACTTCCTTCATTTTAGTTTTTCGTTCCCATAATGGCTCTTTGCTCACTGTCCACCCTTTCCCCATCATATCGAGAGATGGGAAACCTGGTATACTGGAGACTTGTGGGCACAGTGGGAGGATGTTGACCATATTTGGTCCATAATACACAGTTGTTGGGTTTGGAACTGTTGGAAATCCTGGGATCCGTGTCTTTTTTGGACAGGATGGTACCAAGGAAACCATTAATTTCAATGCTTTATCTTTTTCAGATGCGTCAGTCAATGAGACTTTCTTGACTTTAGTTTTCCTTTCCCAAAATGGCGTTTTTGACACGGTCCAATCTTTGCTCTTCATATCAAGAGTTGATGGGAAACCTGGTATTCTTGAAACCTTTGGGCATATATTTGACAGATTCACCATACTTGGCATTGTCCAGAAATAAATCTCTCTGGGTTGTGGCACAGATGGGAAGCCAGGTATGCGGGATTCTTTGGGACAACTAGGAACAAGTGAGACCATTCCCATTATTTCTTTTCCTATTTCAAAGTTGTCAGGTAATAATATATTCCTCTTCTTGACTGGCATCTCCCACAATGGCTCATGATCAGTTTTCCAGTTTTTGCAATCAGGTGTTTGAGTGGAAGCAAAACCAGCCATGCTAGAGACAGCAGGGCAAGATGGAAGAAGGTTGACTATGCTAGTTCCATAATAGACAACTTTAGGTTGAGGCACAGAGGGGAATCCTGCAATTTGAGCTTCTTTTGGACATGATGGGACAAGCAAAGCTATTCCTCTCATTCCCTCTTTATCTGCTATATCTTCAATCTGGACTGTCCTATTTTGGATCTGCTTTTTCAATAAAGGCTTTTGATCTATTGCCCAGTTTTTGCTACTAACCTCCAATAATGATGGGACACCTAAGACACGAGATACCTTTGGACAAGTAGGTAAGAGGCTTACCATATGTGACCTGTAAGATATTACACTTGGCTGTGGAACTGAAGGGAAACCAGGATTGCGAGAGTCTTTTGGACAAGAGGGTGCTAAAGCTACCATGTGTTTCATTTCACTTCTCTTTTGTTGCGATATGTCTTCAAAAACAGGTTTCATCATCTTTTTAGTCTCCAAAAAGGGTATATGATCAGAAGTCCAAGATGTATCATAATTAGCTCTCTCAGTAGATGGTAAACCTGGTATTTTGGATACTCTTGGGCAAGATGGCAGAATATCTACCATGCTTGGTCCATGAGCAACTATGCTGGGCTGTGGCACAGAGGTTGGAATTTCTTTTGGAAATTGAACCATTCCTTTCACATTCTCCTTTGATTCTTTTGCCCACTGCTGTGGCTCATCTGTGAGCCAATCTTTTTCTTCTTCAATGGGCTGTCTTGAAGGCTCAGTAGTATTCATTACACTAAGTCCAGTTTGCTGAGTGCATGATGTCTGTTCAATGTCAGGTGTCTTTGAAGATGGGAAACCTGGGATGCTTGCCACGGTGGGGCAGACTGGCTTCATAGCCACCACATGTTTGGTTAGCTCTGTATCTAATAGTAGTTTATCCAAATGAGGAGAAGATTCAATAGTTAGTATAGTCTTTTCACTTATGATGGCATTGTCAACTGAGCAATCATCTTCAAGGGAAGGGAATCGCAGTATATCTGATATTCTTGATGACAGCTCTACCATGGTTGGTTCCTTCTCTGTCTTTATGCCATCAGTTTTAGTCTTTCTAGAAGGGAAGCCCAGGATGGTGGCAGCATTGGGACAAGATTGAATCATGTTAACCACTCCTCTCATTCTCGCTCCTTCTCCTTCTCCTTCGGATGTGTCCATACTGAGTGTTGTGATCGCCTTCAATGTCTTCTCCCAAAGTACACTTCTGTCTGTATGATATTCCTCTAGCTTCTGCTCTGCAGTGAGTATTTGGGTGGATGGGAACCCTGGTACACTGGCAACGGCTGGGCATGATGACAGCAGTGAAACCATGCTTTCGTGTCTAAAAAGAGAGTGGAATCAAAGTCACTCTCGTACGGTGTATGTTTTGAAAACGTGATGAGGCCATAATAGGACCAAAGTTTACCAGAACTTATGCTGTACATACAGTACATGAATAAAATACAGTGGTATATTTCCTTAAAAGGACACTATCACCCAGCAATATTACTGTAATATATGTTTTGTTTAGCTTTACCCTCCCTCAGTGGCTGTAACATTGTCCTTGTTCACTGTGCTTATGGCAAAATACAGTAGCAATCTTGACTTAAGAAATCAGAAAATGTGAGTCAGGTGAAAGATGTGCTATTGCCTTATTTGCATGCTAGGTGGGAATTGTAGAAACACAGAGAAAGGATTGTAGGTCAGAATTGTACGTAAATGTTTTCCTTGTTGATTCTACGGTGTTATGGATGCACTAAACGAAATTTCATTGCATGTCTCATACAGTGACAAATAAAGATCTTATCTTATCTTACCAATATGGATTGCATCATAAATATTGTTGTCTGTAACATCAACAATCAACTGAAATGCATTCCAACAGCATGATAGTGTCCCTTTAAGTAAATTTACTACCACTTTGCCAGCCAATACTCTTGTGTTGGTGTAGCTGTGCTACAAAAACATTATGTAATAATAATATAAAATACTTCTCATCATTTCAAATTCTGGAAATTAAACAATGCCAGAAATGATCAAAGAGACGGTAGAATTCACTTCAACAGCTACAGTATAATATGCAACACAGATGTGACATCATGCACAGACAATGGTGAGGCCAAGCACTGGGCTCTCACACTTACCCACTATTGGAGTGTCTTATGTCTGCAGAAGCACCATCCATCATGGTGCCTGACTCTGAAATACTCTCTATTGCAAGTTCTCTGCATGACTCCTCTAGGGGCACTAAGACATGTTCCTTAGCAATCGCTTCAATATATGCTTCTTTGTCAACAGATGCTCCCAAATCATATAGCGATGTCTGTCTTTCTTGAGTGGGAGATTGGCCAGAGAGGCTGAAAGAATGGAACAATAGGGAAAAAATAACCAACCATAATTGAGGTGGACCACAAGCATAAAGCACACAAAGAATACAAGAATAACTTAGGAGTCAGTCAGATGTGGATGGGATGGTGCAAAAGCGTTACTACATAAGCAACATAGCCGAACAACAGCCTCAATTCCCATGCAAACTACGGTAGCACCACTCTCACCTCTCTTTAACACTCAAGAATAATGGCATGTCAGGAATGGAGTGCCAAATTCTGCAGTGCAAGTGGCTGAAAACAGAATTGAAAGGCAGGCTTTTCAGACACCATTCCACTGACATCACAGAGTTCAATGCAACACATTTCATTCAGCATTGAAGGTACTGTGTATAATCTTCTCCTACACACTCACCCTTTGTTTTGAATGCCCACTTCTTGAGTGTCTTTCTGTGTCCACAAGTCCCATTCCTCCTTTTGCCCCTCCAACACTGTGATACCTTCAGATTTGACTTTCTCTGAGTCATTGGATTGATCTACCTGTTGTGAGTTTATGGTTACATCATGTGGAGCATGTGGGCTAGGCAACGTAAACTGTGGCATATATTGAATGTCCTTGTCTTCTTTCTCTGAGATTGGAATGCCCTGAACATTTGAATCCGTTGGGCATGCATCTCCTGATGGAGATGGTTCTATGGCCATGAAAGTATTTGGATCACCTGACCTATTGACTGCTGTGTCTTCATGTCCTGTAATCTCTCTCTGTGTCTTTTCCATGATTGATCCAATACCAATGTCTCTTTCTTGTGCTGAAACATCATCTACCAAGCTAGAACCTTGCAAAACAACAGCAGAGGACATTTTCATTAGGGAAGTTGGCGATTCATTGGGTCGTGGGTAGGAAGGAAAACCAGGAATTGTTGCCTTGTTGGGGCATGTTGGTTTTAAGGCCACGCCACTCCTATCAATCGATGGAATCCCAATAATTGGGGATTTCTTTGGACAAGATGGCACAACACTTGCCATACTTGGAAGTACTTCTACTTTACGCTGTGGAAGTGATGGAAAGCCAGGGCTGAGAGCAATGGCTGGGCAAGATGGGACGAGAGAAACCATTTCCTTAATTACATCCTTTTCTATAGAATCATAATAGACCTGAATTGGGCTGCATTCTCTAAACCGTTCTATCCTGTCTATTGGCTTCTCCCAGAGTACAGTATCAGTCTCTACAGTTGACCAGCCCTTTTCTCTAGTATGAACAATAACTGAACATCTTGAAGGGAAACCAATTATACAAGACTTTCTTGGGCAAGTTGGCAGCAGATGTGCCATGCCTGGCTCTTTCCCTAGCATGACATGCACAGCTTGTGGTTGTGGAGCGGAAGGGAATCCAGGGATGGCAGCCTGTCGAGGGCATGATGGCTGCATACTGAGCATTGCTTTTCTGTCTCTCAAAGACAGTTCCGGGACAGCATAATCTTGGTAAGCATGTCCCTGTCTTCTACTCAACAGGTTCTCCTTAAATGACTCCCAGGCAACGTTCCAGTCATTGTGTCCAGACATGAGATGTCTTGCAGGCAGACCTGGAATTTTTGTGTGCTCTGGGAGAGTAGGTAACATTTTTTGCATGCTTGGGGTACCTTCCACAGTAACTGTTTTTGGCTGCCCGTGCCAAAGTAACTTAGAGGGAATTCCCTGAATACAAGATTTCTTGGGACATGGCGGTAACATTGACAACATAATTTTAGACATTGCTTTGTCATGCTTCAAACTTTGTCCATGTATAATGCTATGTATTTTTGCTTTACCTGATGTCCTCTCCCAAAATGTCCTTTTATTCATATGCCAAATGTCTGACTCCATGGGACATCTGGACGGTACACCAGGAATTGTAGAACATTTTGGACAAGTAGGCAGAAGACTGACCATACTTGGTATATCAGCCACCACTACCTGATGTGGTGCAGATGGAAAACCTGGTAAACGTGACTTTTCTGGGCAGGATGGCAATATGGATACCATATTTCTGACCCTTTCACTATTAAAGTAGAGGGAGTCAACATCCTCTAAATGTAATATAGCTTCAGTATTCTTATGTCTAGTGAATAATAACGTCTTTCTATCCAATGGCCATTCGGCTGCTTTAGTATGTTCTATAATTGGCATTCCCGGCACTCTAGATATCCGTGTACAAGTAGGCAGTAAATTCACCATACTGGGGACATTAGCCAATGACTGCCTGGGAGCAGAGGGAAAGCCTGGTATAATGGCCTTCTCTGGGCATGTTGGTGAAATTGCAACCATACTTTCAGCAATGTTCTTATCAAGAACGAAAGGAACATTTATAATGTGTACTTCCTTTTTCTCCAATGGTTTTTGCCACAATGGCCATTTTCCTACAACCCATTCATTGTCGGTCGTCAAACAGACCCTTTTGGAAGGCAAACCAGGCATGCTACTATGGCTGGGGAACGAGAGCATAACATTTATCATAGAGGGTTCTTGTCTGGGAGCAGAAGGGAAGCCAGGACTTATGGCTTTTGGGGGGCAAGATGGCAACATATCTACCATGCCTTTCAGGAATTGTTGGTCTTTTGAACCCCACTGCACTAAAGCTTGTCTTTTCATCAATGGTCTTTCCTTAACTGAGGTGTTCAGAGCCTGCCAATATTTGTCCTCAAAATGTATTATATGTATAGATGGTATGCCAGAAACCTGTGCTCGTTTAGGGCATGTTGGTACAAGCCTCATACTTGGTGCAAGTTTCTGGGGTGCTGAGGGGAAACCTGGAATAACAGTCTTTTCAGGACATGAAGGTAACATGGCTACTGAATTTAACATCATGGTTGCCATTACTTTCAACTTGAGAGGGTCCTGATAATGACCAATATGTAAATAAGGCCCTTCTCTATTCTTCAATGGTCTGTGCCAGAGTGGACCTCTGCCTACATTCCAGTCCTCTTCTCCGTGTGTAACAGACATTTTAGACGGTAAACCTAAAGCTCTGGATACTCTGGGGCATGTAGGCATAATGTTAACCATGCAAGGATCTTTCCTTGGTGCAGAGGGGAAACCTGGCATACTAGCTTGTCTTGGGCAAGATGGCGTCATTGTTACCATGACTTTCAGCATTTCAGGATCCTTGTAAGTGGTTTCCTGAGATTTAGAAATCCATGCACCAAGTCCCTCTCTCTCCCTCAATGGCTTCTGCCTCAGAAGACATCTATCCACACTCCAACCTTCTTCGCCAAGTAAAACAGACAATTTAGAAGGTAGACCTGGAATGCTGGCTACTCTGGGGCATGTAGGAAGTAGGTTAGCCATGCTGGGCTCTTTTCTAGGTGCAGAGGGGAAGCCAGGGATGGTGGCCTTCCTTGGACAAGATAGTAGCATATCTACCATATCCTTTACATGTTGCTTATCCTTGTGTAACCTGTCCTGAACCAGACAAGTATGTGTTCTCAATGGTCTGTCTACAGGTAATCTGCTCAATGTGTGCCAGCTGTCATTGTGTGTGTTCAATATTTGTCTAGATGGCATGCCTGTAATAATAGTCTGTTTGGGACATGTAGGGAGAAGGCTTACCATACTTGGTGTATGTGCAACATTCTGTAAGAATGCAGAAGGAAACCCCGGCATGCTGGTGCTTCTAGGACATGTCGGCAACATGGCCACCATGGCCTTCCTCATTTCAGCACCACTCACAGTATGATCCTGAACAAAAGACAATTGTGAAATGCACCCCTCTCTTATCTGCAATGGTTTCCTCCAGAGAGAACATCTGTCCACAGCCCAGGTCTGAGGTCTAATCACTGATCCCCCAGAGGGTAAACCTGGAGTCCTGGCAACTCTGGGACAGGTTGGTAGAAGGTTAGCCATATTTGGTTCTTTCCTTGGAGCAGAAGGGAATCCAGGAATACTGGCAGATCTGGGGCAGGATGGTGTCATGTCCACCATCTTTGCAATCACTGCACTGTCTTCATAATGTGCACTAGCACAATCCAGAAGCCAGACCAATGCCAGTCTATTACAGAGAAACTTCTCCAACAGTACTCTCTTATCAACAGACAAAGCTACAACTTGTGACTGCTCTACAGATGGCAAACCATGAATGATGGAACGCAGTGGGCATGTTGGTACTAGTTTAGTCATACATGGGGCTCTATCTTTTGTGTCAAGTTTAGGCTCTAAGGTAGATGAAACAGAGCTTTCCTGCCTACAAAATGAGACAACTTCCAGAGCAGTTTTATGATCATACTTTTCTTCTATACTAACAGAGCTTGGAGTCAAAACCGCCTGGTTTTCTCTCTGCCCAGTGCTTGCCCAAAGTGCTTTTTCATCTTCACGTGAGACCACAGCTTCAGCTTCCTCTATCGCCACAACCACTTTAGATGCCAAATCAGGTACATTGGAAGAAACTGCTGTGCAAGAGAGTGCAAGGTTCACATTAGATTGTATCATATTATGTGTCTCCAGTTTGTCTATTCTAGACTCTGGGGGTGCTGAGGGGAGATCAGCAGTTACTCTTGGAATAATTGGCACAGAGGTAGCCAGACTTTCCATCTGTGTTTGGCTGACAACTACTTTTTGAACAGTAGGTGTGACTTCTTGGACTTCTTGTTTTGGCTTCTCGGACTGTGGGCATTTATCAGAGGTCTTGCTCATCGATGCAGAACTGACCCCTCTGGAATGAGCCGGTGCCAAGCTAGCCAACCTCTCATTTCTGAAGGGACAAGGGACACCAAAGGATGGATGTCAGACCAAAAAGCTCAGCTTCTCCAAAATCATGAGTTTCGTGAGCAAGACTACAAGACAATTAATTTTGCTTTTAATATCCAAAATAACATTTACTTATAGAACTCATGTGATCACACCAATATAATAGGAACCTCTCTGTCTATAATCTGATCAAAACTAATCCGTTTTGAAAGTGGTGTATGCAATGACCAAACACCACACTTACCCCACATCCATAGGTGTAGCTTCACATCCCCCTTTGAGGACAACATCTTTCATATCCACTCCAATTCTCTGCATCTGTTTTATACCTTTTTCAAGGGTTTGAGATATCTTTGGCGAGTGTGCCAAGATGGGGTTAACTGGTCTGGAAGTTAGCGTGGCGTTGGTGGGAGAGACAACCATCGTACTTTGTTGTGTAGTGACAGCAATCATACTGTGAACAGGCTCTGGTTGGGCTATAGGAGTCCCTAGTTTTATGGACATCTTAGTCAAGTGACTCTTCGATTTGACCAAAGGTTGATGGGCAGAAGTAGACACGTTCTCAGGAAAACCAGGCCTTTGCTCGGGTGCAGGGGGCAGTGGCCGGGATGTTGGTGGTGGGTCTTTAGGGAGAGCCCTTGTCGGCTTTGTCTCTGCCTGATGCCTCTTGGGGTTTGGCATCTCAAAATACTGGGGCCCCGGGGCTGAAGGTGCTCTGGGACTAAAGGACAGAAGAGAGACGTCATGCTCTCAGGGCTTGGCGGTCAAACAAATGAAGCTCACAATTTACGAGATCTATGCAACACTAAGCAGTCAAATCCAGGTAATGACCCACAACTCTCAGTCAAAGTGTATCATAGAGCTCCATGTGACTCACATGCATATAGCGCACTATGCAATACAAACTAACACGTGAGTGTTTTCCCGGTGTGCATATCCGAACGCACCCTACGTCATTTCAAGGGCCAACTAACACTACTAGTAGCTAAGCTCACTTCAGACAAAACTTCCAATCAAACAAGCATGTAGTCATACCAGTCAAGTGCCACATAATGGATGAAAAAAAATCACTGTTCTTGGCCAAGCAGCAGTAATCCTCCAACATCCAACAACAGCATAACGAACTCACACACGTCACCACTAACCACATGAAACGGATGCATCGTTTTTGTTTATACATTTGGCATGAATGTGTTTTTTAATAAGTCATGGCTATTGTTCAAGCAGCCATGCAAGCGAACCGTTGAGTGAGTCCAAGTCATATACCGTCAACATACCCTATAGTCATGAGTCTGTAAGCAAAACTTCCGAAATGTGTCTAACCTCCAATTACGGCAAATAAATGAAAAGGAGATTCAGTGATATCCACCGTAAAGCACCATAAAAATAGGAGTTCTGATATCACTCAATGAAAATAACAAGACATAACAGACACATTTTTACATAGGTCTTTAATCATCTTGTAGCATGTTTGTATTTTGAATTTAGAGTCTGGCCCAGTATGATTATAATGGTTACAATAGTGGTTTAACAATAATGTGTTAGTGTTCAATGGAGATGATGCAGTTAAGGCCACATCCACCACTCCATGCATGAAAGACATCGGCCATCAACAATAGCGTCCACCTTTTTTTGTTCACTTACCTTGCAGATGATCTTATGCTCCTCTTCTCATAAGGCCTTTGACTGCTGACCATTCCAGTGGGTCCGGGTTCAGTGGCTGGACAGTGAAATATTTAGAGATCCATTGAGTCATACATAGCACAATAGCAAACACAATCAAATGTGACCATGAATACAAAGGGAAAGGTTGAAGCAATAATATGCTCACTTGTGGTTGATGGGTAATCCTCCTCTGTCAGTGTGCTTAACAGCCTCTGATATTCTAAGGAAAGAGGAAAAAATATATATTTGTTTAAATCCATTGAACACACAGAAAAGCGGAACATTTTGACCCGCAACAATCTGTCATGGTTCAACTGCTTTAATGAAAGCTACCAGCTGGGGGAGCCATATGCTGGGGTGTACACTTTGGCAGTACAAAGCAAATAGATTCAGGGAATGTTGAACATTCGCTGAATCTAATCAAGAAGGAACATGTTGGTTCCTTTTTGATGTTGTACCTGCATCTTGGTCAGAGAGGGAAGATATGGCCTCTGATGCTCTGGGAGGAACTGGAGGGGGAACGGGGGGAATTTGAGCCTGGCCAAGGGGCACAGAACAGGGGCTGAGAGGAGCAGGTGAGGAGGGGGTCTCTGCTGGAGAGGTGACCAGGGGTCTCCAAGAGGGGACATATCCAGGGGGCCTCTTGTGTGTCTGGTCCAAAGACATGCCCATAGGAGGACCAACTGAAGCAGGCAGGGTAAAACATGGAAGAGCGAAGGTAAGATAGAAAGATAGTGACAGTGAGGGGACAATTCAAAGAGTGAAAAATAAAAGTATAACTTTAAAACCAACTCAGCAGACATTGTTTTCCATGCTTTCGGCAGACGCTATAAGCTCAGTGTGTATACCTGACTGCACGGCAGACGGCAGAGAGGGGAGTTCAACGCAGAGAGCAGCGGGGCCAGCAGCATCAGCGACAGACAGAGACGAGGAGACAGAACAAGAGGCAGGAGGGGAGGTGCTGGATGAAGCGGGAGGAAGGGGAGGACGCGGGACAGTAGCCGAAGGAGGAGGGGAGGGGGTGCGATGGGCAGCGAGGGGGGGCATACATTCAGCGTCTGGGACAGAATCAGAGCTAGGAGATATTAGGGAGCCAGACAAGGGAGCGATACAAGAGGGTTTAGACCCAAGGGAGGGAGAGAGCTCAGCGGGTTCAGCGGGCGATGAGGCCATGCTTGTGTCGGCCTCGGACAAAGCAGCATTACATATCGTCTCTGTGCCCGGCTCTGTCCGCAGGGACGACGCAGGCTGCCCGGGGTCAGGGGGACAGGGACGCAAAAACTTGGGGGAGAGTTCGGGCTCGGCTAGAGGGGCCTGACATTTGGGAGGCCTCCATTCACTTTGCCAGGGAGCTGGGAGAGAGAGAGTATAGACAGAACAGAATGGAGGGATACAGGAAAATAAAGAGAGTGAAGCATTAAGAACATACAGTAGAAGCCATGGTTAGAAAAGAAAGGCGTGGAGAGAGCATTGGAGAGAAGGAGTCATGGGACGCATGCTTATCCAGTGGTTTCATAGGTTAGTAAGTTAAGGACAAGTTAAAGGGAAGAAAGAGAGAAAAGTCAAAATTAATTCTAGATTAAACTTAAATACTGGAAAACGATTAATTTTGAAACAGAAATCTATCAGCAGATATTTAATTGATATTGTTATTTCTTGTTATACATAATGCAATTGTTATGTTATGGCAATGTCATGATCTGACAGGCAGCCATTATGAAAAATGGCATTTAGGTTTGAATTACAAAGTTAAGTACTACTGTACTGTTTTTTATTCTAGTTTATAATAATCATTTTTTCCTCTGCATTATAACCATATAAAATTAAATGGGAGTTAAATGCTGCAATTTGTAACGTCGTTGAAGTGGGACTCATAAAATGTCCCTGGGACTCATCTAAAAGACCACCCCTGCATCCCGGGACTCATTACATTGTAAACCTATTTACATCACTGCTTATGCACTATAAAACCTAATGCGGGAACGGGTGCATCTCTACATTACACAGCATCTCGAGTCCCACCACTGTGGCTCTGCACGGGGTACCTGTGTCCGGGGCAGATGGCAGGCTGGTGGGCCTGGTGAGACCCTGGGAAGTGGCGTGAGCCGTGGCTCGACTGGGAATGGGGGGAGGCTGAGAGGTGGAGGGAGAGGAGGTGTGAGACCTCCAGGCGCTAGATCGAGCTGCAGCGTAAGTGGCTTGGAGGAGAGAGGAGGATGGCAAAAACGAGAAGGAAATAATAAAATAAAAATTGATTAAAAAGTCGGAGAGGTAGTGAATAGAAACAGGTGACGATAGCATGCATCTTTAACCTTGGGGATTAGCCAATTGGAAATACAATAAACAGGCTTCTTATTCTTTTTTTTGTATACCCGTACATACACGTAAATAATCGGACTAGTTGAAGCTCTGAGCGTCAGCTATTCAGATGTTTTGTTTTCCCCCTGGAGACATGCTCAAACCGTCTAATGAAAAAAAAAAAAAAAAAAGCTCTAGTACCTGATTCTGGGATGTCAGAGATGGGGGGAGAGTGGACAGGTGGGACAGAAGCAGCAGCAGCAGCAGGGGGAGAAGATAAGGCAAAGGTGGTGAGCTCAGGGAAGGAGCCGGAGAGGGCTTTGGGAGCGAGGGGGGTGAAGGAGGGAAGAGCAGGGGGGCCCTGCAGGAAGAACTCCATGGGAGAGGAGTCACTGTGGAAGCTATGTGGTCTCCGAGGGAGAGCGGCGGCCACTAAGGAGACCATGCGGGGCAGAAAGGGATAGTGGTTGGAGAAGGTCAGCATCACAGCGTACCATCCCAATTTCCTCTCTAGTCATCTGTAGTCCTCTCTACTCATATCAGGAATATTTGGAATATCTGTCCTGTTTCAACAATTTACAGTAGCTCTTTCGTTCTACCTCTATTCTTCTTCCCTTTCTTGAAAACTGAAAATGCCTGTGAAATCTGTAAACCTGTGATGTGACAATAAAGTAGCTGTGTTTGAAGTTGAAATAGTATATTCCAATGTTTCTCAATAACGGGTGCGGGAACTACCCGGGGTTATATATAAAAATAATGGTATAAAGTGGGAGTTTGTTGCCTAGTGCATATCAATTTCAAACTGTGGGTACACGAAATGAAAAAAGATTTGAGAATCACCGTTCAACCTGACCTCACTTCCCCTACACGCGGTACATTTTTACACTTTCAGAGTTAATTTATTTTATTGTATAGTAGGGATGTTAATAGTTAATCAATTAATCGTTGTTAAGAAATTATGCGGTTCAATCATTGGGCGGTTTTCTGTGAACGTAATGCTGTCTGCATGCGCACAGCTGAGGAACACACATGTGGGCCTGTTAAAAACCACCTTGGTAGTCACAGAAACATCTCTGCTTTTGCATATGATGTGACAGACAATTCAGTGCACTTTTCATTTTTATCCCTCATACAAAGATGCCATTGCCTGGACATGTATCGCAAATAGTCAAATAAATATTTGACTAAGGAATATAATATGCCCTTTGTATTCTTTCTGTATATCAGCAAAATGTTGATTTCTATGTTGGACATTGAGGGAAATTAAGATTCTCAGATAATTAAAAAAAGAGCTGCTTATCAACTAACCGGTTAATCGATCGATAAGGTTATCAAAACTTATCAATTATCAATTAATGAATGAATTGATAATTCCCATCCCAGCATCCCTATTGTGTAGAAAGTTAACAACGGGCGGAGCCAAGTGCCATAAATATGCCATTGGACAGATGAGCACATTCGCTGGCAAGCTGGACCTGCGCTATGGAAACGAGGCAATTACTCTCCGAAACGTGGTAATAAATGTCAAACAGATAAGAGTGGAGAATGTGATTATGCTGGACCATTCTGTTCATTCCTCTGCACTCTGACATGGGCTTACTTATTAAAACAGCAGAGGGTGGTCTAAGACCATGAGAGATGCATACAGTATTACATAACTCCAAATCATCAGCCGACGTTGTCCAACAACCTCTTTGGAGAGAGAGCTATAGCAGCAAATCAATTAGTTTAAAGCCCACCTCCACTATTCTTAGCGTTTTACAGCTGTTTAATGTGTTCCACTGCCAACCTATCATGGTTCCAAAGGCACCATAGAACATTTCTGATGTTTCTGATAAAGCACACGTTTTCCAACTCCTGCTGGTATTTGTCTGAAAGAAAGTGTGTTATCCAGATCCCATGGTCCGGAAGGGCGGGTCGAACTGAGTACGGCCAGCTGGTTATCAATACTGTAGGGAGTGTAGGCTATACTGGTTTGAATTTAACTTTATGTTATAGGTGGAATTTTCTTTCACAAGAATCAACCTAGTCCTCCTTTGTCTTTCACAAGAACTCAACCTAGTTCTCCTGGTTGCCATAGCGACCTGATGTATGCGGTTTGGTATGGAAGACAATTGGGTGAAAAGCAAAGTTGTCTGGACACCAGGGGCTTTAAGAGTTATGGATGTATGTATGTGTAGTGTGTGAACAAATCAATTATTATTTCAGCTAAGACTATAAAGCCATCTGGACCATTCACAGCAATGGCCTGCATGTTATTTTAACACTGAATGTGTAAAGCCATTTTTACACGGTAAGTGTTAAATTAACATTCAGGATTTTGCTGTGCACAATTCCCGATAACGACTGGGCCATATAAGAATCTTTGCATACTAGCACAAAGGATTGTGAACAAATACAGACATCAAATGCATCAAATCCCACGAGACCAAAAGGGAACAGCAATGGTCTCTCAGCCAGTACCTGAGCCTGCACCAGGCTGGAAGATTTTAGGCAGGGCAGGTGGGTGAGCGCGGGTAAAGGCTGGCAATGAGTAGGCATAGACAGAGGGCCGTTGGCTGGCATCGGTCAGCCTGGTGCGGGGGAGAGATGCCACCGGGGCAGAGGGGTTTAGGGGTAACGGGGGTACGGGTAGTGGTGGGCGGGACAGTACAGGGACGACGGTGCCACCAGAGCTCCTGTCCATCTCTGAGTGACAGGCGAGAGGAAGGGATGGAGTGACATATGGAAGGGAAGAAAAGAGGAAGGAAGGAGTAGAGAAAAAGCCATCAAAGAAATGACATTATGGAACTTACAGAGACACAGAGAAAGACAAAGCAGAGGAAAGGGTATGATACGTGGGAAAATAATAGAAGATATGTAGGAATGGACAGGGATAGTACTCAGATACTCATCCAGAACTATTAAACTACATGTAGGAATCTCATTCAGTAGCTTCATACCAGGACTGAAACTAAGTGGAAAACAACTAATCACTCAAGTAGTCTCTTGATAGCCTCGCGTAGCCAGCCTTCATCTGCCATTGCAATGCATATTGCCCCCCAGGCAGATTAAGTCTGGCCCCTCTCAATTGTGCCGAAATGGTGACGAGCCAACCAGATTCGTCTGGAACCAGGCTATAACCAACCAGGGCCCAGTATGCAAATATGGGGCGGGACATTGCAGGAAAAAAAATCGAACACTGAGAGGGACGAGACTAATATCCACGCGGTGATATTAGCATCGCTGCTCAAGGCTAGTCTCTCCCAGTCTGAGTCTCACACTAAGGCCTCACTCACACCTATACATCTAGCATGCAACAATGTTGCATGGTTACCTGTGGGGCCAGAGTCAAACACAGGCCTCCAAGCCAGATCCTGTACCCTCATGGTAGGAGGGCCAGGGCCTTCCAGAGAGAACAGGCAGCAAGGGGGAGGCAAAGGGACAGGAAGAAGAAGAAGGAAATCACAGAGAAAACATATTTAAAATAGCAGGAAAGAGGTTAGAGGAGCCAGCAGTTTAGATAGCAGCAGTTCAAAGCAGCATAAAGGCTAAGGTAGGTGAAAGGTGACCCCCTCCATTGGCCTGGCACCCCGGGGCTGCAACCGGAGAGGGGCTGCAAAACGTCCTCACCGGCGCGTGGCTGCCGTTGTGCAATCATTTCCAGAATCAAAATCCTCGATTTAGACCGTGCACATGTTGCAGTATGACGCCACGCAGTGGCAGACGCATCCAATGGCAGCGTTGTGTACAAGTGTTTTTGTTTTGTTGCCATCTCTTTCGCTTGCATGTGATCGTGCACTTAATCCATAGGGCAGGCTGAGTGATAATACCTCAGGCGTTTGGGCCTTAGCTGTTTGGTTCCCCTTAGCTGACCGGGAATCTCACTACTGTCACTAGAGCTCATACAGTGATCTATACTTAGTTGGGGGCCAGTGTAACACCCCCCAAAATAGCAAACATTTACATTACATTCGCCTCACGTGTCATATGTGATCAGGCGTCTCTCTGCCGGCTTCCTAAAAGATGAAGATTACTTTATTTATTTTTTCTCCTCTCCTTTTCTTTAATTTTAGAGTTGCCAATACATTTTTTTTTTACCCCTTTGTCTCCCAAATGTAGTTTGTTGTGATATACTACTGACTCACCTGCCAGTGAGAAGCCCTCACCGGGAGGACGTAGAACCTACTCCCTGTTAACAGATGCCACCCCCAGCCTGTAGGAATACATGGAATGACCTAGAATATATTCCTCCCCGAACATGGGCCAATTGTGTTTGCAACTTTGCATAGGCGCCCGACATGGCTGCACCACGGTGGATTCGAACCCACAACCTCTGTGGTGGTGGTGGACAGGGACTTTACCACTGCGCCACCCGAGCGCCTGGAGATTACTTCAATTTCAATGTACACGAGGCAATTTAAATATGTTTTCGCATATGCCCCATGAGTATCTAAGTCGTCAGAGAGGTCAGAGTGCAGGCATGCATGCAGTCAGTGCCAGCTGGATCAGTTTGGGGGTTCAGTGCCTTGCTCAAGGGCACTTTTGAGTTAGAAATGGTGGGCACAGAAGATGTATTACCAGCCACCAGCTCACAACTGGAATACACCCTCTTGTTGGTACCGGGACTGAAACAGTGACCTTTCGTTTACTGGCCGGCCACTTTACTTCTTGGCCAACCTGCCTCTAAATAAAGACAAACTGGGGACCTGACATTCCTCTCTCCTTTAAAAGACAAAACAGTCTTTTGTTTTTGTAAGTTCACGAGTATCTGAGTATCATGCATATATCTTCTGCCCGAAGATATATGCATGGTAACTTAATTTGATATGCTCCTGTTGGGGGGTTTGTTATTGTGTTTGTGGTAATAATTACTAAGGACGCCGAGTGCCTGTGTGAAATGTGAGGTGCTGGCATAAGCAGGGAGATCTTCACCGGTAACAGGAATAGCGTGTCCAGCTCCGACGCCGGCCTTCCTGTCCTCAGCACCTTCCTCGTCGCTGTCGTTGAAATCGTCCAGGTTTCCGATGTCACTTTGCTTCAAGCTCATCAGACTGGCCAAGCTCTGCATGTCCTCATCTCTATGGCAAGACAGGGAAACGAGCAGATATTGTAAACTCTACCCTTAAATGTGGTCAGAGGATACCACGTTTTTTTTTGGCAATAGTTTTAACCCCTGATTAGTGTGGTTCACTACAACAACCCAGAACATGTCTGACTCTGAACTCAATCACAGCATAGCATAACAGTTTCACATAATTGTTATTTATTTAACCTATATTTAACCAGTAAAAAACACATTGAGACAAGAGATCTCTTCTTTCAACTGGCCACGAGGCAGAATAAAACTACAAAACTACGTTTGTCTTTGCCAAACATACACAACAAAACTAAAATAATATAAAAATAGATAAATGTATGAATGTATGATAAAATGTAAACTTACAAAAAGGCTAAACACCAAAAGGTTGTCGAGTTAATAAAGACCAACTGACTGCAGCGTAAAAGTACAATGATGAGTCCTGAAAGGTGAGCTTGTTATGAATCTCAGTGGTAACTGTCTTTGAGAAGGAACGGGCAAAACAAGCCTTTCAATCTATAACCTAATAATATGACCATGAATAATAACCAATATGAAAATGTGGTGGAGTGGTGACTTACGTGGCTTTGCCTTCTTTGAGGAACACACAGGAGAGGGTCAGTTTCAGCGTGGCCTCGACCACCTTCACCGACAGGGGTTTGAGCTTCAGCGTGAGGTCATATTGGGCCGGCGTGGCGCTGGCATACTTCTTCATGTTGACGTCGACGGACGCCAACACTTTCCTCCGGCCTTTAGACTCCTGGTGAGAGCAGAGAACAGTGCTTATCTTCTCATCTCTTCTCTACCGGTTAAACATCCTCGATGGACCAAAGAGGTACATCAAGGATGTTTTGGGGAAAAATCGCTTTCCTGACAAATGACTTTCCCAAGGTGTTTACATTAAGTGACACAAACAGATGGAGAATACAAGGAGGGACACGTTTGCAGAGAGGACTCACATGTTCAATGACAAAAGTCCAGTCTTTGTCTTCAAACTCTTCCGCAGTAGGGTCCTGTTGAAAAAAAGTATACAAGCATAAATCCTTAACTTCCGGTTCAGATTCCACGAGACGCATCCGAGCCATACAGTTGCGTCGGGTGTGTGGAGACTGTACTGTACCTTGAAAAGTGTGACGGTGATGTCCACGCTCTCTGGCACTGACCACACCACCATGCCTCTGTAGGGGTTCTTGATACCTGGCTGCCAGCCATGGAGCTGGACACAATGAGAAGATAACCAGATGATTAATACAGGTTAAAAATATATATAAATATATATTCTAAATCAGTGGGTTTGAACTATGGTTCTGGTGATCCTACAGATCCATCTTTAAGACCTGAGGACCAGATTCTACAAATGTCTTCTAAATCCTAACAGTTTTCTGAAAAACCTATAGATGTTTGACCCCCAGAATGATACATGATACACCTCAAAATATGTTGTTCCAGGGGCCCCCTCAGAAGCAAAGATTTTAGCTAAAAACGTTCGCTCTGAAAGAATATATATATTTTCAAAGATTTGCACCACATTTTCACGATTTCTCAAAAATAGCAGATCTACAAGCTCGTAGCGCAGCACTCTGTGCCAGAATGGGTTAAAGTGGTTAAAAGCTATGGCGACACAGATCCGTCTAAATGGGTTAAATGAACAACTTGTTTCTGTGAAGCTGTCTAAATTTAGACCCATTAGACATAGGTCACTACTCACTAGGGGCACTACTCACTAGGGGAGTGTAAATAACTACCTGGTCCAATCGAAAACTACCAATGAATAAATTGGATCACCGGCTTAAGAGTCCCTGGGCTTTCCCCACTGCAAAGCTTTCATATTCATCTCATATTTACAGTTGGCAAACAATCAGTGAAATAAATCTACTGCAATGTTGACCTACAGTATCTGTCTTTAGCTCTATACTGTACACACGATACATCCACCTATTGAGGATTATCATCATCCTTTATCTTTTAGTTTCATGCAATATTCCTCTCATCCCATTCCCTGCAGCGGTACCTTGGTGCACTGTCGTCGGTTCCTCCTGATCCACACCACTCTCAGTTTGTCTGGTTGCCTGGAATTGGAGCAGAGCACACACTGTAAGGAGTGAGCAGTGAACCAGACTACCACAATGTTGTCATAATGTCATGTAGTTTGCGATCACCTGCAGTATCAGATTGCTTTTTCCACACTTTAAAAGTGTAATTACATGGCCAGTTAATGAACAGGCCATATTGTCACTGTCGAGCAGAAACCTTGTACCCATCTCCATATTTCACCATTTTACCTTTTTTCATAAATTAATAGCTTATTTTATTCTTCATCATCGGACACTGATGTGGAACAATAGCCAATCTATAAGCTCACAGCCAGTCGCAATGTGACCTTGCAGAACTGCTATTTTCACAATTTTGGAAATGTTATTATATTTTTTTGAAGTTTGTCACAAAGAATGGCATGCCCAGATTGTTTTTAAAGTATGTAGGTCAATAATAACAATGATGACATTGGATATATTGGAACACAGGAAATGTTTTTCTCCATTTCCTAAGTAACGGTTTTGGACATAGCCTACTGTACAAAGAAAGAAAGACAAAGGAGGACAGACAGACACAAACAAACAAACAAAACGCCATGGCTCCAATGTGGATGTAAAACCACATTGGATAATGACTTCAAATTTGAGCGAAGTTTCAGCGCAATCAGAAAAGTATTAAACTAGTGAAATAAATGGAAGTAATTCAGTGACAACGGCAGCAGCATACACACAAAAATGTCTAGCCGGCACCGATCAGCTCAGTGGCTTGTGAGATTAGCTCCGGACAGAATCAGGGGACTTTCAAATGAGGGTGTTGCCGATATACAAGCTGCAGAATAATCAGGCCCAAGAAGAACATCTGCTTGCTCTTTCTTAAAACAGCAGGATGTTAGTCCTCAGCCAGGAGAAAATGAACATCTTACTACTCCATAGCGACAATGACATGGCTGAATTAAATCAACATCTCTTTGTGTGTGTGTGTGTGTGTGTGTGTGTGTGTGTGTGTGTGTGTGTGTGTGTGTGTGTGTGTGTGTGTGTGTGTGTGTGTGTGTGAGTGAGAGCGAAAGAGTGCGAAAGAGAGAGAGAGAGAGAGAGAGGGGGGTAGGTGATAGATACAAGAATAAATACGAGTAGACAGGAATGACAACAATTTGTTTGAATAAGTAACAGACTCAGGTAAACATATCCTGTCCACTCCTGTCCACTTCATTTACCTGGGAGTTTGTGGTAGCGGATGTACATTCAGATTTGATTAGTATCAGGAAATGCCTGACCAAGAAAAACGTGTGTGCACTGTAGATGTCGGTCATTCTTTAAATTGTGTGTGTGTGTGTGTGTGTGTGTGTGTGTGTGTGTGTGTGTGTGTGTGTGTGTGTGTGTGCACAGCGATCAATAGGACAGAATGAAACACAATTTGGTCCATGCAGTGAAATAGATCTTGTTAATACATTAATGGTCCTCTGCTGCTAAAAGAGTCAAATACTTAAAAAATATATATATTATAATGTGTGATGATGATGATAATGATGTTTAACCTACAGTATATTATCTATAAATTGATGGCATCTTAATAGTGCAATTTAGATTTAGTAGACTGACGAGTGTCAGTTGTTGTTTGTATGAATATAGTATGTTGTTTTTATGTTGATTTATGTGGGCCCTAGGAAGACTAGCGACCCGGAAGCTAATGGGGATCAGAATAAAGAATAAAGATTACGTATTTTATTTATAAAACCCACAGACAGGCTCCATGTTCATATGAGAGAGAGAGAGAGCGAGAGAGAGAGAGAGAGAGAGAGAGAGAGAGAGAGAGAGAGACAACTGACAACTCAGTCCGTTATGCACATAATAAGCAGGTTTGTTTTCTTTTCTACTGGTGTGTTCACTCCCCTCAGGGTAGAGTACTAGAGTCAATGGAGGGCGTGGTCTAGCCACACACACAGCAACACAAATACATTCATCAGACACACTTCTCGCCTGTACCTGTATGCAGGCCAGGGGCGTGACTAGCGTGACACAGACAACACAATTGCGTTGGGGCACACACACACACACACACACACACGTGCCCACGTGCGTGCCCTGCGGGGCACACACACACACACGTGCCCTGCCCCCCCCATTATCTCTGTCTGGTGTAGACAGTGTGGAGGAAGTTAGAAGAGGCGAGGGTGCCCCGTGGGCTCACCCAACTGAACTGCGCTGAGCGGTTTGTTTTTCCACCAACTGCTGCTGCTGCTCTGTTCACAATCGCGGGGCAGGTACTGTACGTTCACAACTACAGTACAGTGGCCCACCGTTTATAAACGCTGTTTGGCCCGTCGTGTCAAGCCTGCGTGGGGGCCTACTGATGTCTCGTTACGCCCGCTGCCTGTATGTCAGACTGGACAGGCACTTCCCGTCCCGTAGCAAGTTTCTATCTCAATTTTACGCTCGCGTAGAGTTGAATCACTGATGATTTTTGCTGTGTGTTTTACATAAAAGCCAAACGTGGCAATACAAAGAGCAATAGGAATGGAATAATGACACTAATGGAAGAAGTAATGGGCTACGTCACCCAAGTAACAGATGCAGGAGTTTTTACTAGATTTGACTAGTAGGAACAATGCAGAACAAATACATAACTCATAAGATTTACAGTTAACACAGACATCAACAAACCTATGACACTACACGTCACTTATGAACACACAGAAAAAACATTCTTTATAGTCTCAGGAGGAGCTCGTCACCCAACCAGGCTCAGCTGGTCCTCACATGTGATGTGACTGCAAGCCTGGTCTGGATTCAGAAGGATGGATACCAAACACCAAAACACCAAACAAACTATTCCAAGAAGTACTTGCAGAAAGGTGTCGGATTCATACGCCTCATCAAGGCTTTTATTGGGTAGGCCCTAGAATTATGATGCCCTTGATGGCTGGGAATATATTTTGGGTATGTCTTATTCCGGTCTGGGTTCCGGCCTAATGACTATACAAACCAGTGACTACAACTACAACAACTTCTCCCGACCGGATCATAAACCTGAAAAGGTTAGCCTCAGGTAGAAGGGAGAGTGTGAGATTGGCTGAGGGGGTATAGGCGCAAGGCAAGGTAGGGGGCAGAGGCACCCTTGTGGCAAAACGGTCACATCAGGGAGTGACAGATAAAAGCCTAAGTCTATTAGAGTTCAACAAGCAATTTAAAGGTGACATTGACCTTGCTGGCGTAAGCCCTTAATTCTCTCCACAGAATTAATCTTTTCTATCCACTTAATTCATCATCACTGCTGCTATACATTTCTAGTTGGAAGATTGAGATCGCAGATGCCCTTCAGATGAGACCATGAAAGCATTGCAGTGATTTTCAACAAGAGTACATTAGATGTGCTAGATTGTGAACTCAAACAAAAGCTGCAACCAAACCCAAAATACAATACCAAACTATAATACATCAGCCAAAAGTAATTGATTTGCATCATAGTGTTTTATAAGATCAGTAACTATGAAGTGTGTGTGCGTGTGTGTGTGTGTGTGTGTGTGTGTGTGTGTGTGTGTGTGTGTGTGTGTGTGTGTCTGATCTCACAAACCACTGGACCAATCATTGCGAAATGTATTGTGCTCACTGGCAGTAAGACAAATACCGGAATATTTTTCACATACTTATCTCCACCAGGGGAGGTGATTGCATTTGTGATTTTTTCTGTCTGTCTGTCTGTGAGCAGCTAATCTCGGCCACTGCTGGATTCATCTGCGTGAAACTTTACATCCACACTCCCAATAAGCCAAGAAATAACCCTCACACCAACCATTTTCCAATCAGCCTCATGGTGGCGCTATAACACTCGCTGTCAGGCATCAGAGCCTATGGTATGCACCTTTAACTCATCTGCCATTGACAAATACATTTGTCATTTCAATCCGAGACCGCACGCATAATCGTTGGTCATGTGGCGTTTTCAGTGCTTTAGTTTACGATAAGGGGCGATCTTCCGCAACCTGTGAATTATCCAAAGACTTCCAAAGAAGAGTACACCCAGGAATAGCATGGTCTAAACAAACATTTTTAGTGAAAACAAGTTATATTCAACTGCCAATAACTAAAGAAGAGTATTGCAGTGACACACTTATTATTCCCGATGAGGGTGGAGATCTGTCATCTTCAGTTGGGAATGTTTGGTGTTTGAATAGTCATGGAGCGAAATGTTCTGCGTGGGTCTTGAAAGATTAGTAAAAACGCAAAAACATTGCCGGCAGTGTGGGGCAGACTGTTCTTTAGAAACTCTGGCAGAGTTAACCACTCTGCTATAGCAGCTGAGCCCTGGGTAGTCAATCTGACCTGGCAGGGATTTGCACACAGGAGCTTTAGTTGTTTATACTTTTAGTTGTAAAGTTGTAACCTTTTTAAACTTGCAAGTTAATGGGAGAGGAAAATACCGTGTGACACATGTAACCAAATGGAACCTTATGGGTCTGAGCTAGAAAATGAACACCCAGGATTATCATTTAACAGTGTACTGAGGAGAGGGTGTGTGACTGTGGACACTCACTCTGGGACTTCTCGTGTTGCATTCATGACACTTATAGCAACTGTGGGGATTGGGGAGAAAGGCCAGCGTGAGAGAGAGGGACAACACACTCACAGAAATAGAGAATGGCAGAGTCACTGGACCGTCAGCCAACCAGTCACTAGAAGCTTAACGGCAATCCTACACCACCTGTTGCTCTACTTGCCATGAAGAGGTTAGTGTGTTGTATACGTGTTATGAAGTCAATTAAGGGTGGCCAAGGTTATCTACAGTGACAGTCCTGCTCCATTAGGCAGCGTGTGAGTTGACCATAAACGATTATAGGTCACATACTGTGTTGATATTATCTGCTACTGCAGTGTTTCGATGGATCCAGTCTTTAATCTTTACTGTGAGTTAAGTAATAATAACAGATTGTCATAACTATACGGTGCCAATGCCAATAAGCTGGAGAAATACATGGAGAATCATGAATCATGACCCAAAACAACGTGCACACACACACACACACACACACACACACACACACACACACACACACACACACACACACACACACACACACACACACACACACACACACACACACACACACACACACACAGTTTGTCTCTCTCCATTACGCTTCTACTCTCAATCAGTTATCTTTTTGACAAGGGGTAACAGTCAAGACGATCCACATTTCACACATTCCGCCACAGAGGAAACATAAACAACAAGCGTTTATCCACTCTACGTAGCAGATCCGACATGCAGTGAGTCTACTCTGCACTGAGGTGAGGGGTGAACTAGGCCATGAGCTAGCTTTGACATAACTGACATGACAATGTTGGGCCTCAGCTCTGCAACCCTGCAAAATGAAAGGTGGCAGGGTTGATGGGGAAGAATCATAGAGTTATAATATATCAGGTAGAATATAGATATTACGGAGTCGGAGACTGTCCCGTAAACTGTATGTAAACATGTGTAAATCCCACAAGAACTGGTGCAAGTCCATCCACAGTCAACACACTGTTGACTGTGGATGGACAACAACAACAACAACGCACTGAACATGCTGCTCTCTTGCGTCAGCATAAGAGCATAGCTAGTTAGCTCAAATAGATGTTAAAAATGGATTTGCATCCGGCCGACGTGTTCACACATAAGTGTGTGACCGCGTACAGGACATAAATATACTGCAATTATGAGAGCCACCCAATGCATAGTCCCGCGTGGCCAGACTGTTGCCTCTCGCAATTTTTCGAACGCTTCCGTCATACAGTCTGGAGCAACGGAAGCTCTGATCATGAGTACAATATATAGCGGAAATGGAGCCTCCTCCTCACTTTGTCTTTACAGTCGTGCACATTTATCCTAATATAAATATAAATCATCTAAGCATATATAGCTTGCTGCTTAGCAGACATAGCTGCAGTTCCAGATATAGCATTCAGAGGTTGTGGAATAATTGTCTGGCTACACAAATCTACACAATCTGCGCCTGATGTGGTTTGTGGTTGCATCACGTGATCATCCTGTAGTGTAAAGTCATTTCAACATGTAGAGGCCTAGCTCTTCTTCTGACTTGTCTTGATTCTGATCAAGACAACATGTGTTACTCTGCAAGAGTATGACATCAAGCAAGCATTTCAATAAGCTGTCATTTAAGGTGTGGCGGTTACATGATTCCAACTGAACGCAATACTAGAAAAAGATCAATTAAAGATTTTAATTTAAGCTACACTATACTGAACTGAACCCAAACAACTGCGTAGTGCATGTGACGTACGCACATCACATGCACTACGCAGTTGTCATTGTCTAGACTCAGCCAGAGTGAGATCACATCACATACCAAAGAATCGGTCACCAGCTGTCCTGGAAGAGTCACCGATAAAGGAATATTTCATATTGCTGGATCTTGTCGATGTGTTTTTATGTGTAAAATACACATAATTACAATTATGTTTTGCCAAGTAAACTGTGATTCCAGGGGAATTAACATCAACACACACACACACACGGAACCAAAACCTGCTGCTACTGGCCTGTGTGTAATGCAGCTGAAGGCTACATAAACACGCTGACAGCCAGGCAGGCCGGCTCTACAAGCCAGCTCTGTGAGATTGGAGGCACATGCTGAATGCGATGTGAGCAACTCTAATGGAATTAATGGAACTCCCCTGGTGCCAAGACTGACCGAGTATACAGCCAGTAGTGAAAAGGGCATACCTAGCTACGCTGGCACTTAGGCAAGGCAATGGCACGTTTATTTGCATAGCCACATTTCAACGGCATGTGTTTTACACAAAACATTAAAAGCATTATAAGGCAAAGCGCAAAAGAAACGCATTATAAATCAGTAAAAATGTATTTCAATACCGAGGTTAGGGTTAGGGTTAGGTATAGTTTTACTGAGGTTAAGGTTAGGGTTAGGTTTAGGTGTAGGCTGTCAATCACAGCGACTGGCCAGTCACAGCGCACCCTCTACGTCACTCTGTACCGAATGCGAGGCAGGAACCATATCAGCCTCTCTCACATTAGCCAGTACTGCATACAGCGCCCCTACTGGTACATGCTGGTGCTCATCAACACATAGGTGCATGACCGACACACCAACACGGGAACACGGACATTGCTGTTCCTTGGAGTGGTTGCACCCCTCAAAGATAAGACAAAATACAAGAAGAAAGTTATATTCATTGCAGTTCAAGAAATGAACCAAAGCAAACTGAAAAGTATTCATCTGTGATTTAAACAAATCAGATTTAAACGAATCGTAGCAGACAAAAAAACTGAACCCTGGTTCTCCATATTTGGTGTGTATAGCAGAAGCAGAAGATGCTTAACCAACAGCAGTATTTTGAAATCAATTCTTTGAGAATTGAGATATAGAGAGCCAGTGAAAATAGTTAAGAGTGGGAGTGATGCGATCTCCTTCTTGGTATTAGTTAGAACCCAGGACACAAGCAGCAGTGTTCTGAATCAACTGCAGCTGTCTGATAGATTTCTTTAGGGAGACCTGTAAAGACACTGTTACAATAGTAACTGAGTGAGTTTTTTCCCCAAATCCTGCTGAGACATTACATTCTTAAAGCCTTGATATATTCTTATCTTAAAATTATAGTTTTGTAATTATCTAATGTGGCTGGTTCTGGGTGTATGACTACACCAAGATCTGTGGCTTGGGTTGTGGTTTTTAACATTATCTTTTTGAATATTTAGTATTTATTTTCAATTTTTCACAAAATACACATACATTAAAGTATAACAACAATAATAATAATAATAATAATAATGAAAATAATGAAAAAAACTAAACAAAAAACCAATCTACTATACAAAAAAATAAGTTGTTTCTGGAAGCAATAGATCTAGACTGAGATAGCTGAAAATAATTAACCAATAACATTTCTGATACAGGTAAGGTTCTAATAAGGTTGCCAAATCTTTAAAAATGTTTCAAACCGATGAATGCAGTAAAATTTGGTTTTTAACATTGATTGAAATTGAACAACGATTTTTAATCCAAAAACAATTTCAGTTTTGTCTTTTTTATTTTAAAAATATTCTGGCAGTCATAGATTATTATAATTTTTTCAATGCAAAGCTTGTATTGCCTTGGACCATAAGCAGGGGAATGACACACTGCAAACCAGGTCAGCTGGGAGTCAAACCGGGGACACACTGAAAAGGGCATGTTGCGCCCATGCCATAGACTGTAAAGAAATATGGACAAAGCGTTCTCCGGGTCTGATATGGACGTAAGATGAAGCCAGTCAGTCCTTGAATTGTAAATCTTTCTAGATCTGTTTGGGCCCAGCTGGCCATTGGCTGGCCCAGACAACGAGGCGGGACTTTGACTCGAACGGGGGGGTGGCTCCCGATCATAGACTGTAACATCTGGAATGTCAGAACAGGAAGGACGGGTCAACATATGGAGTGTCAGGTAAGGGTTTGAGGTCAGATGTAGAGTTGCTGGCCGGCGCTATACAGTATATGCAGATATGGAAATCTGAGGGTCTCCATGACGTCACAAGATGTCACGAGGCATGACCACATATGGAGACATGATGTCACAAGACGTGAGTGACTAACGGACGGACGATGTAGGTTTAAATAGTAAATGCGCCCTAGGGTCACATTAAAACCCACCTTTGAGCTTGTGAATTGGCTAGTTTCAATTTACACACCCAAAAAACATAAAAAGTTGAAATGTGGAGATAAAAGGTTTAGTTTTTGTCCTTTTTTGTTTTGCCTGACAAAACCATATGAATGCAAGAAAATGGTCGAGTCACCAATGTTATTATGGCCAATAATAAATAATAAATAAATAAGTACGTCAGTACTAGAGTCACATGGAGTTGAAGTTGGCGCTTCACTGAATCCCAGTGCAACAAGGCAGCAGTGGAATTCAGCCTGACACTATACTTACTTACTTACTTCCACACAGACAATCAATTCCACACTTGATCAAATTAACTCAAGAGGTCAGCCTGAAAAGAAACACTGTGGAAAAAATAAATGGCTGAAAGCTCAAGAGGACCAAAGGACGGGCACCACCTTACTTAAAACTGACCTTATGCCACACCATGTGTGCCAAGATTCATGGGGTCTGACAGCCTAGGGGGGCCTGTAAATGTAGCAAGTCAATATGGCTTGTTGTGGTCACGGAGCCCAAATTCCAAGGAAGGAACTCTTGTATACACAGGAGTAGAGCATGGCGAATGGACTGAAGAAAGCACAAGGGTTCTTTCAAGCAAGCAGCCATGGCAGAGTGGGATAACATTCCTGGAGAGATACGAGAATATACTACTAACTACAGTACAGTATGTCTCAAACCCAATTTGTTGACCTAATCAGGATGCAAAATAATCTCTGAAACTCGAAACTCCACCTATTAAAGTTGTTCTTTGTCCACGACCCTGTCATAACATGCCGAAGCCTGCTTTTGAGTGTCAACAGTTGTCAGCAGCAGCTGATTGAAAACATGACGGATGATATCTACATGAGATGAAATGGTAGTATATTAAACTAGTAACTACAGCCTGCCCTACATCCACAAGCTTTGGATTGGTGCCACGATTATGTGACGCTGAATGTTTAAGGACACTTGTTTAAGGACACTGATGAAGAGCTGAAGTGTGCCACCATGCCAGACTACTGCACGAATGGACATGGAATCCAACACCTGTACCATAGGCAAAATTGTTGTTCTTTGTTCATATTCTATAGGCCTACTTGTTAATACCGTACTTGTTACATGATGAGTCAGTGTGTGACCAAACTGAGGAACCAGCCACATCAAAATGTTGTCTGAAAAGAGCAGATCTGCTATTTTCATTTGAAAGCGTGTGACATTCTGCAGCATGTACTTTCTACTTTTGGTACTTTAAGTAAAAAAAATTGTACATGAATGTCTGAAACATTACATACAGGGATGTCTCTCTTGTTTGACATCACCACTGTACACCTGTTCATGTAGACTAGAGAGCCCCTCCCCCCCTCTCCCCAGACACTGCTATCATTTCACTTTGACACCTTTACTACGCCCAGCGACCCAGTGTTATGCTAACTGTCAGAGACAGTAACTACACTCCACACATTAATAACATATCTGATGCCACATCATGACACCGATTATAAGAAAACAGCATTGCAGACGCGGAAGTAATGCTAGTTATGGGGCGTGTGCTCCCTCTAACAGTCCATGATATGATATAGCCTAGTGTACTGTACATCAGATAGTTAGTTGACTTCAGTTCAGACCATAGACTGTAAAAAATAGTCAGACACATGACGCTGCTGTCAATATGAATTCGCACGGTAATACAGAATAATAACAGCAGTAAAACTGACGAATAGGAACGTAAACCATGTGTTAATTGTTCCCTTCCATTTAACCATGCATGCATGTGCAGTTTGGCGCTTTGTGCGTCAAGTGAACGTGAAAGTGGTTATTAACACTATATCAGAGTCTCAGACCACTTGAAAAGAGAACAGCAGCATCGTTGCCAAACTCTTTAAATGCCAGCACAATGTATAGTGTTACACACTGTATGTGTTATAAAGTACATTATAAAGAAAGACTCACCATTTCTTACTGCATTCTATCATCAGTTCTTGGTAGGATGCAGCAAACTGAAATTTGGAGGCTCTCTTCCCGACCCGCTGGAGTCTCTTCCAAACAGAAGTCATGTTCCAGTTGGTCAAATGTCGAATAAAAATACATTGATAAAAGCGTTTAAAAAATAAAATATAAAATATACACAGAATATGTCTCCTCCTTCTCCTCGGCAAAAACGTGTAGCACCCTCTGCCCCTCTCCTGGGCTTGCAGGTTATAGCTGGTTGAATGTGGACGCACAGAGATCCCGGTGGCTCGCCTCAGTTCCTCGGCTCACATGTTCCGACTAGTGTCACACAGAGCAGAGCAGAGCAGAGCAGAACACAACAGGCTGGCGAGGCGACAGAAAAATAAATCACAAATAAACGCACGCTGGCTGCTGAGATCCTAATAATAAATTCCCATTGCCTGGAGGGACGAACGGTCACTCGGGCAGCATGCGCAGCTGCGATTGGCGACTTTGTTGTCAGGCCAATTACGAGTCTCATATATTTAATATTTATTTACACTAATTTTATATCATTATCTATCTTCTATGCATTTACGGATATCCAAAATACTGTGTGTGTGTGTGTGTGTGTGTGTGTGTGTGTGTGTGTGCGCGCGCGCGCGCAAAAATACCGGTATATTGATTGATTGAAGTATTTATGAACGGTATTCGAATATGTACATAAAGCACAACTCAATACAAAAGCTGTTAATGTGGACGACGTAACCACTAACCAACCAAAGCATTACACTTATTTACAATAGGGTTCCACCATTTTCAATTAATCAGAAGATTAAAGACATACAAATATACCAAAAAGTTATGTATGAGTTAGATTAACAAAAGAGCCACTGTCCCTGTCCCTCAGTCTATGCCATTAGACTGAGGGACAGGGACAGTGGATCCCATAGACTCTATGGGATCGAAACTACTGAAAGTCTGTGACCTACACAAATGGTGTGATGCTTCACTTGTAGAGGAACTGGCTGAGGAACTTGAGGAAGTAGCTAATATAATTAGTAGACAAGATATGGCCTGTACACAGCAATCTGCTGTAGTAGTTGTTTGTGGTTTTCACCATGCTTGCATTTGACTGAGCAGATGGCCGTTCAAGGCTACTGCAATGCAAAGGATGTAGGCCTAGCAATTAGAAACGCCCATAAATACTCTTTAAATGGAGGCCAAATAGTAATTATGAAAATCCCCATTCAATTATGATGACATATTCAACAGGTGAATACAAAATAAAAATTACCTGTGAGTTACTGAGAAAGTTTTACCCGAGTAACGTTTAGCTTTGAACAACTTGCACAAACCCCTTCATTTCAAGTCAGCTAATGTGTGTCCCTAGCTTGGTCACAGGGAATTTTCCAGTTTAGCCCACCCTGTCTATTTATAATCAGTGGCCAACATGCAGCAGCTGGGAATATAACCAGTGAGCTCTGACAACTGAAATAAACTGTTATTCACCTACATGTGAGGCTAATAATGTGACTGAATTTTATAACTGAAGCCAACTGGCCTATATTTGTTTTTGTTCAAGTAGCATAGCAAGATTGGGCCAATGCACTTTGGTTTCTAATAATGTGCTATTGTGGGTACCGTGTTGCCTCGAGGTCAAAGTAGAGCAACGGGCAAGTTTCCAGGCATAATGTCCTCATTCACAACATTCATCCCAGGAAATCAATCGGTCAATCTAATTTTATACAAAGCAGATTTCATACCACAAAGAAATCCAGTGTTTCACAAACAAATGTGTTCTGTGTTATAACAAAATGTGGCCAGGTTCACAATACACAAAGTGATAGAACATTTTTACATTATGTATAAATGTAAGTAGGCCTATGGCGTCAACGTATGAAGTGCAGATAAAAGATGCAAAAAAAAGCTCTGAAAAGGTGCATGCGTTTTTGTAATTAATCTCTTAAAAATGAACATGAACTTGTGAAATTGGCTGGGAGATTGTTCCAGAGACTGATGGTTCTATTTTCATCCATGCTAAACCCCTTATCCCTAAACTACTTAGACTTTTTTACCATTATCTTTTTGCATAGTTCAACTAGCCGATCTACATCGACACTTGTAGAGTGGCTATTTTAACTATTCAAAATCTATTCAAAATAGTAAAAAAGTAGTTTAGGGATAAGGGGTTTAGCATGGGTGAAAATAGAGCCTTCCTCCTTATCACGGTGGACCTCACATTGGCTCATATGGAACAAATATTACATAGGTAATGAGTAGGCACCAGGTTGTTCCAAGATTTAAAAACCAGGAAGGAAAGGCCTGTTTCCATATAGGACATTCACTCAGCCTGTTGACCTCGTTCAAACACAAAGCCAAAGCACAAATTAATGATTTATATTGGTTTATGATTTTCTGTATGATTTTTATGTTCTTTAGGACTTGCTTGCATGGCCATAACTCCTAAATCTGTCAGGGGTGTATTGTACTATTATAGTACAATACTACAATGTACTCCAGTCTAGTTCCCGAGCGTATATGTGTCCAGCTCCCAGCCCATTCCTTAGGGTCCTCCAGTTTTCTGATATTATTTGCTCAGCCATTTAAACGCTGGGAAACAGCTGTATTTGGGAGGGTAAAAATAAAGGAAGATATAAGGAAGAATGATGCGATGTCAGTACACAGGGGAATGGCAGCCTTTCTTTAGCTGGTCTTTTGCCAAAGCTCCATTATGGTGAGCTTATGTTTATCCGAGGAACTATTCTGGGAGTTGTATTTCCTGGTCCCACTGTAACCACTGGCACCACTTAATTTGGAAATGTATGTCTGTTGTATCAAGATCACTTTATTGAACAGTAACACTGTAGCGTAGGCCTTCTCTAAGTCTATATCTAGATAGGTTGCCTTTTTTTTTGAAGAAAAACCTTATCAATTAAGACATTTGTACAGTACATGCATTTCAAAGAAACAGGAAACTGGCATTTTGATTTTGAGAGCATGCATACAAGGATACTTGCAAGGATTATATGTTAGCCATTACATCAATTATCTTATTTACATAATTAGGAGGGAAATTAGCCACAGCCAACTAGTAATCAGATTATGATATTGAATTAGAGTTTATCATCATAGGAGGAAGTAATCAGTAAGTAGATTGAAAACTCTGCCTGACAAACATGGGAATGGCATGGCAACAATGTGAATTCAGATGCACATGACGTGATACAGCCTGATATACCAGCCTGTGATATCAATCATGTCTGTGTGTCTCTCTCTCACACACACACACACACACACACACACACACACAACTGTGTAAGATAAATTAAAAAGAAAAAAAAAAATGTTTAAGCAGAGAGCCATTTGTCAAAGAGGAGCACATACTATTACTCTAGCCATTGCATTCCTTCCATGTACACAACAAAAAACGCATTGTTTCTCCCGACACGAGAGTAACAAAATGATTTACTACTCAAAGGTAACTCTGAGGTTGACAATTTCCTAAATAATGTACTTCCTGTCTGCCTTGCAGCCCACCAGTTGGTGAGCATCCTGTTTTGACGTATGATGATGTACCACCTGACTACACAGGATAGACAGGAGGAAATGGCACACAAATTGTGTCCCTTCAGCTAACTACCATAGAAGACTGAGACAAAATGCCGGCCAAGAAAAAGCAGTCTTACATAACAAGGCAGACATCTAAAAGGTTTGTTTGTGCTGAGGTGGCGAGAGAATGAATAGGTTTTAGTCGTGAGGGTGCCCAAAGGATCTGTACTACCCAGACTCATAATGGTGAAGACAAAGGAAAGCCAATCAATGCGTAAAGGGACAATGCCACTGGTTTTGAGTCATTAAATAAAACTTTAAAATCTCCAGTTAAAAATGGGATTCTAAACTTTTTAATCACAGGCTAATACTTTCTTCTCTATTATGCAGTATATATATTTGAAAGGTTATAGCGGAGAAATTAATCGACTCTACTCCGAGTCTCTCTTGTGTGACTGAACTTCTTACCCTATTTCTAAGGGAAATAGGGTGCATGTCACATTATAAATCATGATGTAGGCCCAGACGGCTGGCGTAGAAGACGTCCGGACATTACATTTTAGGCATGACAGCGTGTCGCGGGTTCGAGTCCCGATCCTGGTGACCATTGCTGCGTGTCACTCCCCATCTCTCCCTCCCCATTTCCTGTCAGTCTACTACTGTCAGTTTACTCAATCAAATAACGGCAGAAAATAACCCAAAATATATATTTTTAAAGCTACTAATTTAAATAAATCATTATGTACATGATTACATGGTCTGATTTGATTACCGCTTCTTAATCACAGAGACTATTTAACGTTGAGATGAACAATGACATTGCTAAAATGAGTTATGTTTACAGAAGAATTATAAGTGGATAAATCAAAGACATGGTCTGCAGTACCACAGTGACCTTGACAAATATAGCCAACACCTGACACCTGTCCCTCAGAAGTAAAGGCAGGTGCACTCAGTGAGTGCACAGAGGCACACTGTAAAAAAGTAAAGGCCAATGAGTAAATAACAATATGCCTATATCTAAACACAATGAAATGGCTTTCGCAAACCTTACCTGAAAGGCAGTGTATAAATATCATAACAGTGGACATTTGTCCACCTTTGTATAGGCTCTGCATTGGCTTCATGATACTGCATACTTTTCCTATTATATTGTTTCAATTTATATTACAAGGTCAAATTAAAGTTGTATTCCACCTGGAGGACATGACATATCTACATGCAATAGCTAGCCCTACGTATTTTCATACTTGAGCTACTGTATGTATTTCTGCGTGTACCTGTTGCGTTACTAAATGTTTGTACATTGCAATATAAAGTTAGTGTATATTTTCAGAATAACTGAACTGATGTTCCTGTGTGAAACTGAATTGAGTCTGGTATTAGCCAAGTCTGAACAAACGACTATTATTAAAAATCGTTTTATTTTACACGCTTTATCTGAATGCATGACCACAAAGAAATGAAAACAAATTAAAAAACCTTGCTGCCATCATGAGTCTACAAACACATGAGAATGGAGTGTATATGATACACGCACAACACATGTGGATGATCATGTTCTGCATACTAAGACCATGGTATAGCATCTAAAAATATCCTTGTGTCTACCTATGGCCTTTGGAATGGAATTAAGACACTCCAGACATGCTTCATGTTGCTTCCATACCTACATTGAGTTACTGTCTAAATGCTGAATAAATGCATGAATAAAATAAATAAATTGGTAATAAAATAAGTATTTTATTTGAATACCGAAATTGATCATAGTCACACAGTTGCCATTTTTGCTCTACACGATAACCCTCCATTTATATGACTTCTCAGGAATGATGCAAGTTGGGAACAATTTCCTGCCCAAATAGGGAATCCCTGCCTGTCTATGAAGTCAGCACTATGACATCATATTGATGACATCAGGGTACTGACTTGAATTCCCACTTTGCTGCATCACTCCCTTGGGCATTCCTTTGCAATATGCATGCCGAGTCAATCGTTAGTAGTCCGATCGGTGGTTCTGGACCACCGCCTATCCGACCAACTCGATGCAAATGCAATCAAATGTAGGAAACAATTATCGTTTCCTAACGCAGCATAAGCCAAGTACAAACATACTGCTCATCCGTAGCTACACATCCCTATAAGATAGAAGTTCAACTTCACATCCCACAACACGTGGTGGGAATAATCATGTGACCTGGGAAACCCCAATTCTGTCAGCGTGACATTATTGTGCAGCTGGCTCTGAGGGTGGCGGTCCGACATGCCAAACAGGCCCATGCCGACAACAGATCACAAGGCTGCCGTCCGTGGTCGTCATCTGCCACGACCCGACAGGGTCACGCTCACACAGGACAAGTGGCCCACAACAAGCCTGAAGCCAGTGACTCAGCTTAGGACAAAACTATATCGTCAATGGACACATCAGAATGATTTGTCATTTTCCGGGGCACATATCATCACATTACAGTTTATAAACCTGCCATACAAACAGTAGGAGAACTCACTGAAAGACCTCAGATCAGCTGAGGATTTTCATCCTCACCACACAGTATGACTCAACAAATGTATTATTAAAACTTGATCTTAAATTATGATTAGAAGCATAGAAGAAAGACCATTTTAAAACTCACGTTCAGCTACAAATACAATAAACGAGAAGCATGTAGTACTAGTGGTCACACACTGTCATTATTAATAAATGTAGTATTTACATTAATAAATGTTTGTGTGACTAAAGTATGGATCCGACCAAAAAACCTCAGCGAACACACAAACCAAAACTACAACAGTGTGACTAAGACATTGACTGATTCAGAGAGCGTGCGTGCGTGTGTCTTTAGGGAGTGAACAGGGCTGCCAGTACGGCATGGGCAGTTGGGCACAATCTCTTGAGTCATGAGAGGCCTGCTCTGTCTCTACCCGCTTTACAAACACGGCCATAGCTGGAGATCACAGAATAGCAAAGAATAGGCCTCTCTGTCCATGCGCTGTTGCAGGCTTAAAGAAAATATAAATATATGACAAGAAACGTCTTGAGACTCTGACAAGGGTTTTTGGGAGGCCTTGGCTGTTTGGATGAACGAGCAGAACTCCATGGGATTCAGTTCTAAAATTCTCTTCATTTTAAATGCCTTCCGGAAACCCATGTTTAAAGTTATGTAATGTAATTTAGCTTAGCAATTTGACTGTCACATATTTTATGCTTCTGATACTGCATGGTTTTAAATAAATGTTATGGTATGATGTTATATTTTATTTGATTGTTGAAGCAACACAAGTACTAACATTTTCTCTTCTAAGAAACAGGGGGATGTGTCAAGTAACCTTCAACAAAGTAAAGGATAATATCACTCCTTTTCTTTTGTGAGCAGGCATAAGGTTTGCTACATACCACAGGCATAAGACTCAATATCACAGTTCTTTATCTTCACTAACTATGCCATGCCATAGTAAGCCAGTGAAATGTATTGTACAATCACAGCTCTTATCCGACAACAAATGTGAAGATCAAACTGATCTACTTACTAGTAGACTAGTAAGTACACACTTTCGCTGACCATTATACTTGCTATGAATGAACAGGACATTGTCCTGTACTGTAGTTTGCGGTGACCCCTAGTGGTCATTTGTAGCTATTACAGATCTTAAACATAACCTTTTTTATTTTAAGTGGTGCAACCACTTCTACATCCAGCTTTGTCCGTGTACCTGCCTGTGTGTGTACCTGTGTCCGTGAGCCTGAGTAGTTACTTATTTATACCAGAAGGGGGCGCCAGAAACAGAGAGAGGGGTAGTGCTGTGTCTCTAATGAGAGAGAGAGAGAGAGAGAGAGAGAGAGAGAGAGAGAGAGAGAGAGAGGGGGGGGGGGGGGGGGGGGGGGATTGCACCACTTGGTTCACACAGGTGTGATTTTTTTATGAGGTAATACCCCATTACAGTAGCCCCCATGTAAGGATCTCAGTCCAACAAGTACTTACTATTCAAGAGTTGGACGTTAGTGAAGGAACAGGGGTTTGTGTTTTTTTTTAAGTGGTGCAACCACTTCTACATCCAGCTTTGTCCGTGTACCTGCCTGTGTGTGTACCTGTGTCCGTGAGCCTGAGTAGTTACTTATTTATACCAGAAGGGGGCGCCAGAAACAGAGAGAGGGGTAGTGCTGTGTCTCTAATGAGAGAGAGAGAGAGAGAGAGAGAGAGAGAGAGAGGGGGGAATTAAAAGATTTCAGTGCACTGTGCCTACACATGTCGCGACCGCAGGTCGCGACATGTGTAGGCACAATGCAAGGAATAAATGCATTCGCCATGTATCCGAAGGAAGTCTGATCCAATCACTTTTAGATTTCTCCAGTTTAATCCTGAGTTTAAGTTTTTTAGTGTTCAAGATCTAATTTTAGGCATGTTTAAGCCTCGAGGAAAATCCGTGTTGAGGTTCTTAATCCACTGTTTTTCATTAAAACGTCTTTGTCCTACTGTCCAGTTAGGATTGTGTTGAAGTCCAGCGCATTTTAGAGCTCCAATGCCGTGCGCCATAAAATGTTGCACCAATCTTGTGGTTGTCTTTTTGGCATTGTTAATATTGTATCTGTGTCGTCCCAGCCTAGTACCTATTGTTTTACCTGTCTCTCCGACATATTGTAAACCACATTTTTCACATGTGATTAAATAAATGCAGTTGCTGGTTCTGGCTGTTATTTGTTGTTTAATCTCCAAGACGCGTTTTGTGGTTCTATTTTTTACTAATTGTTTGGGTTTGAAGTATTCTGGTTCCTGGCGTGCTGGTGTGTTGATTTCTTTTAGCTTGCTGTGTACTAGATAATCTTTAAGGTTTTTATTTTTTCTGTAGGCCGATATAATTTTATAATCTTTTAGAAGATCGTCTGTTCGGTTCTCAAAATTCCTTTTTATTCTGTTGTTGGCTAGTGTGCTCTGTGTTGAATAACTGGTTATCAGGGCCAATTTGGGGCCTGTATCTCGCACTTTTATTTCTAAGAAGGTTTTTTGGGCTTTCCGGAGGAAGGTCCTAGTGTATCCTCTTAGTCTGAGGGCATTAAATAGAGTTTTACAAGCTATTTTGAAATCACTTCTTTGCGTGCAAATCCTATGGAATCTTAGTAGTTGTGATTTGACTATTCCTGTGTAGGAGTGTGTCGGGTGGAATGACGTTTTGTGTAATAGGGCGTGAGTGTCTGTTTCTTTAAAGAATACTTTTAAGTCTAGTTTCCCATTTGTGTTAAAGTTTGGGCCCTTGAAGATTGTTACATCAAGAAAGTCAATCCTTTCTGTGTGTGTCACATATTTTATCGTTATGGATCTATGATGGCTATTTAAAACATCAATAAATTCCTGGAATTCTTCTTGGCTATGTTCCCATATTCCAAATATATCATCTAGAAATCTATAGTAATGTGTCGGTTTAAGTCTGCATTTTTCTAGTGCGGTCTGTTCCCATATGCTCATGTAAATGTTTGCATAAGATGGTGCAAATCTCTTTCCCATGGCCGTGCCTTTGATTTGTAAATAGAATTTGTTGTTAAAGGAAAAATCATTCTGGGTTAGATTTAAGTCTAGTAATTGGAGTATTTCCTCCTCTGGTCGACTTGTGTCTGGGTATTTACTAAAGACTTCCCTGACTGCTTGGAGTCCTGATTCTGTTTCAATGTTTGTGTAGAGGCTGTCTATATCTATTGAAAATAGAAGGGCCTCCTTTCCTACTTTAATAGCTTTAATTTTGTCCACAAAATCGTAAGTGTCTTTTATAAAACTGGGGTGTTTTATCGACAGTGGGTTCAGGAAATATTCAATAAACTCTGCTGTCTGATACGTCTCGCTGCCACAGTCCGACACAATTGGTCTCCCGGGTGGAATTTCATATGGTATTGTCCATGAATCCGGGCTTTTGTGTATTTTTGGTAAAAGATAAAATATCCTAGCCCGTGGGCTATCCTGTCCTATTAAGTATTGGTGTTGTTTGGCGTTTATGTGCCTTTTGTCCTTAAGACTGTTTATGATGGCTATGGCCTTCGTAGCTGTCTGCATGTAAATGGGTTGGTCTAATTGCCTATAATGGTCCTGATTGTTGAGCTGTCTCTCACCTTCTAAAAGGTATTGGTGTCGATCCATAATTACTATGCAGGAGCCTTTGTCTGCTGGTTTGATAATGATTTGTTTGTTGTTGATTAGTTCCCTAAGTGCCCTGGTTTGTTCTATTGTGAGATTATCTTTTTCCTTAATGTGTCCTGGTATGCGTGTTACCGTATTCATGTCCTTCTGCATCAGTCGTTTAAGACTGCTTGGGATTAAATTCTCAGACGGTTCCCAGCTTGATTTTGGTCGAAAAGGCAGTATCTCCGTTCCTTGGTCCATTCCAAAGTGTGTAGCTAGTTTCAATCTGCGGTGATACTGAGAAAGGTCTTTCTTTAACCTGTTGGTTTGTTGTTTATAGATATCCAGTGTCGGGACAAAGGAAAGTCCCTTTTCCAGCAGTTCGGTCTGGTGTTGATCTGGCTGGAAGTAATGGGACAGATTAATTATGTTTGACTTGCCCCCCCTCCTTTCTGGGTTTATGGGGTCTATAAGTTTAAACTAGTAAGCCAATTTACAAGCATTGCTTTGCCTGTCTCTGTTGTCCAATGTACGTTATCAGGAACCACTTTAAACTCCCTGTCATCCAATTTAGGGAGGTAATTATAGGTAAAAATATTGCGATTTAGCTCTCTCATGTTATCCTTATCCTTTATTGAGAAATTAGTTGAGTAGTTGACTAAAGGGACATGGATACTTGCAGTTGGGAAGGCGTTCTGTGCTGCTGCGATGGCCTCTCTCAATGCCCTCTGCGCTTGTTTTGGAGCGTGGCCTCTCTCGTTTATCCCAACCGACAGGATGCAATAGGCTACAGTGGTGTTGCTCGGTATCCTCTCTAGTAGGGCCTTCGTATGTTGGAAGCCCATTCCTGGGTAGCAATCCACTTGCAGATCTGGTCGTGTCAGAGATGGAAGTTGGCTCATGTTTGAGTCTCCTATGATGAGGATGCTTTTCTTTGGGAATAGTCTCCAACGTTGGTTCTTCTTCCCGGTGTTGATGTGTTTGTAGACTTCCCCTGGGGTCCTTGGCTCGTCTATTTCTGGTTCATCTGATTCCTTTTCTCGGTTCTCTCCTGGGTCTGTCCTGGTCCTCCTAGGGGCTGCTTCTGTGTCCTGGGTCCGGTCCTGTGTAGTCTTCTTCTTTGTTGGTTCCGTCCTGTTGTGGTCAGTCCTCTGGGGTTTTGGCGTGCCATTTGGATTGGCTCTCCTACTTCGTGTTTGCCTCTGTGGTGGGCTCTTCTGTGGTGGTAGGGTCAGGGAGGGGAACTCTACTTCCGATAGATCCGTTCTAGGGGGGACCTGTACTATGGTTGGTAGTATTGTCTTGGAAATAAGTATGGTGGGGAACATGGGGGGGGTCGAGGTCAGAGAGGGTGGGGAGAGGGGGGCAGTGGATACACAAGGGGGGGTTTTTTTTGGAGAACGATGGGGAGTGGATATAGGTATATCAGGATCAGAGGAAGGAGGAGGAGGGAGGGGTGGGGGTAAAGTGGGAATAGGCAGAGAGACAGTAGTAGGAGGGGGAGGGGTAGAAATGACAGTTCTATTTGATCTGAGCTGTGTGATCATCAGTTGAGCTTTGTTTATCTCCAAATGTGTTAGTCTTTTCCCTAAGTTTTTTCTAGCCCATCTGATTGCTATGGTAAAGGCTTTTTTCTCCTCGTCCTCTGTTAAGTTATCTGTTAACTCTTGTTTGGTTGTGTTTAAGACTGTGGTGTAGTGTTCTTCTAAGGCTAAGATGGTTGTGTGACACCAGTGTCTGGATATCCCTTCGAGTAATAGGGTGGTTTTAGCCGTTGGTAGAGCTGGTTTTATCAAATTTATGAGTTCAAGGGTTTTCCTTGCTATACTCGCTGGTGGTCTGCTAGAAGAATTTACATTCTGCAGATGATGTGTACTTATGATCAATTTGTTCATGGTTCTGATGGCTTTTAAGAAGTCACCTCTTTCTGTGTGGTGTGTGTGTGTGTAGGTATGTGTGTTGTATCTTACGGGACCCGATCGGGTCTGGTGTTGAGGTCTCTCTCCGGCTCTTGGGTGAGGTATTGACTGCTGGTTTTGCTGTCTCTTGTTCACCCAAGGTTGGTTCTGTCTCCGGAGGACCTGTGGTCTGTGGTCAGGCCGTTGGTTGTGTGGAATTCCCTGTGACTGGTGGGGAGATCTCTGTCTGGGTCTGTTCTTCAACCAGGGCTCCTCCAGTCTAGGGTGGAATTCTCGCCTGTCTTCCGGCGGTATGGTGTTGATTCTCTCCTGGTGATATGGCTGGTTTCCAGCCCATCGTCCCGGTGGAGGGTCTCGTCGGTGTGGCCCGTCCTCAGGCCATGTAACTTCCGTGGTTCTGCGGTGGTCTCTCCATTGGTTCTTCTGATGCATGCTATAGCTATTTCGGACTGGTATTGTCCTTCTTCAGGCAGGATTGATTCTGTTAGAAGAATGATTAGTTGTGCTGAAACCCTGGTTTATATGTGTTCCTAATGGTGGGCGTGACTGATAGTCTTTGGCCAATCAGCTTTGTTTGATAGGTGTGGCTTACTTAGCCATTGTTTCACTCTGTCCAATCAGAATCAATGGGTGTGTGTTCTATTGTTCTGGATTTTTTTCAGTTGTGGTTTGGTTTTAGTAGAGACCAAATGTCTCTAATGGAGAATCAGTAATAATTATAAAAGACTTATCTCCGGTTTCCAGGTACTAGCTCAGGGGGGAATTAAAAGATTTCAGTGCACTGTGCCTACACAGAGGGGGGGGGGGGGGGGGGGGGGATTGCACCACTTGGTTCACACAGGTGTGATTTTTTTATGAGAGGTAATACCCCATTACAGTAGCCCCCATGTAAGGATCTCAGTCCAACAAGTACTTACTATTCAAGAGTTGGACGTTAGTGAAGGAACAGGGGTTTGTGTTTCGGGGTCTGAGGTACTGTCTGAGGTTGTGGTGGCGATGATGATGGTGGCGGGAGTGGAACCGGAGGTCAGCACTGTTTGGAGCACTGGGGGAGTCGGCTCGCCAGGAGAGGGGAGTGTGGGGTCCGGGGGAAAGGAGAAGATGGTGGAGATGGGGAGAGAGTACTGTGGTTCCTCCTCTGGGATCCATCCTCCGACCATTTCGTGCAGTCGGGTGCCTTTCAGCTCAAACTCGTGCGGGCCGGCGAACAGACGGAAGAGAGCCTGGACCTCACGGAGCTCCATGGCCGTCTCCCTGAACAGCATGACCACTACCAGACCTATCATCAGGTAGCCTGTAGAGAGGAAAACCCCAACATATTCTGACATAGCAGGACTTCAATTTCCATTGATAATAACTAGTGATGCACGATATAAATCAGTAGCATATCAAAATCGGTCATATCGGCCATAAAATGTGTCATATACTGGATCTGTCTCAAAATAATCCAGATTATTTTCAGATATTGATGACACAATAATAATAATAATGTGACTGTCAATGGCGGTCAGTCGCTTTTGTTTTGTGCATTTCTAATGTTTGAAGGCAGAATAATCCGTATAATATTAGAATCGGTCAGAATCAGTATCGGCAGATATGACTATATGACCCTGCAAATAATCAGAGATCGGTCATAATTTCATAAGCGTGCACCCCTAATAATAACAATCACAATCGTAGCAAAAGGAGACAGGTTGCGCTCGAGCAACATAAGAAAGAACTTTCTTTGAATAGCACCTTTCATTCATCTACGAGTGTGTGTGCTTAGGCGAGTGACACTGGGGGGGCGCATATTCTTTGTCTTACAGGTGGTGAGGAGTTTGAGCGTCTCCCTGGCGCCCTGGTCCCACGTTCTCCCCAGGGAGTAGCCTCCCTGGCCGATGGTGCTCAGCGTGACGAAGCAGAAGAAGAGAGCGTCCAGGAAGCTCCACTCGGGCTCCACGGCGGAGAACACGAGGGCGGGCAGCACGAGGAGCAGGGCGACGGCCGCCGCCAGGAGGCCGCCGGCGTGCAGCAGGGCGGCGCGGCCGTGGGGCACGCCCCAGCGGGCGTGGAGGTGGTGGACGGGGCCGTGCGTGACCACGGGCAGGAGGAGGTCGCAGAGGAGGGAGAGGAGGAACAGCGTGAGGGGGATGCCCAGCGTGCAGTAGAAGATACAGAACAGCTTGGCCCCCTGGGAGATCGGGGTGAAGAAGTCGTAACCTGCAGGCGAGGGGGGACGAAGAGACGTGTTAATGGTCGCGTGGGAGGAAACGTGCTGTGGATATACGAATTTGGCACCGGGTGAAAAAAAGCGTTATATATTAAAAAATAAATAAACACAGGGCACAAGAAGCTAGCAATCCAATTGTAAAAGTAACTATAATCTACACAAGATGTTTGATAGATCAGTATCAGAGTATTACTCGACAATGGGCCTTTTTTTTTTAAAGGTCTATATCCATAGATAATATTTCAACAGAATGAAAAATCTCAATGTCATACCGTGGAAAAAAATGAAGAATTCTCTCTCTTTCACTCACTTTAATCAATGAACATCATCATCAGCATCACTGTCATATCAATATGAGCTGGAACTGAGTATAGAGGGTATGCGCGTGACATCATCATCAAACCAGGAAGTTATGCAGGAACACCTACTGAGTGGCAAAAAACTACTTTCTGGCCTCGACAGCCCAGACATCCAAACAGAAAAGTCATATCTGATTGCATTAAACAACGTTAAACAATGTTAAACTCACTTTGCATGTTGCTTTGCCACTCGATGTGCCATTCACTTTAAGCATGCGCATACCCTCTATAGTTGGTAAGACCTTCTTATTAATAGTGTATGTTCCTGCCTCTTGGCGATACATTGCCTCATCACACAATCTGCTCACCTGTGGTGGACAGAGTGACGATGACGAAGTACAGGGACGAGGTGAAGTCGTAGTGGCGCTCGTCGCTGTTGGCCTTCAGCACGGCCACGTCCCTCTCGTCGGTGTCCAGGGCTTTCCGGAGCAGCTCGTCCAGCCTGCTCTCCTCCACGCAGGGACACTCGCGCAGGAATGCCGCCCGGAGCTCCGTGACCTGAACTCGGAGGGCCCTCTCCACTGGCATCTCGATGGTGGTGAACACCAGGCCTCCCAGGACGATGAAGAGGACGTAGCACGCGACCAGACAACCAAACGCGTTGGCACGGCATAAGCCCCGCAAGGCCGCCGCCAGACCCGGCTGGCACATAGTTGTTTTGGCCGCTCTGGGCTCTGTGGAGGCCAGGCGGATATCCACAGGCTGTAACCCAATGCTCAAGGATCGCATGAGCTGGTCAAATTGTAAATATTTAAACGAGGTAGAGGCACAGGCAGGCAGGCAGGCAGGCGCGCACGCACACACACACACACACACACACCTTCTAATTATTGCACAGCATTCATTAAACAACACACACACACACACACACACACACACACACACACACAAACAGCAAATAAACATTAGCAAAACTGCCGTCAGTCAAATAATGGGTTTTGTTTTAATAGGCAAAATGAATTACCGGTAAACGGTTTTGTAGAAAATATCAAATTTTTATTTCTCGGAGGCATGTGGCGGTGTGTAGTACAGTCCCTCTTTAAGAGAAAAACTAACAAAAAACTATCCCTCCAATAATACCGTGTCCATTCCACCACTGCATATTTACAAGACTGCTTCATTTGGGCTCAGGTCTCTCCAACGGCTGACATCTGTCTCCTTTGTAGAGTTCTGGGTGGGGAGAGGAGACCCCAACAAGACGGGGTCCATTTGTACTTGGATAACATATTGGCTATGTTTACTTGTGCACACACAGTATCCAGAACAGACTACAGACTCATATGCCAGTTACAGTGCTAGTTGAGGTATCTTTATATGCATGTTTAATAATGCACCTTCCAATATCACTCTTCTGTAAGCTAGCATTATTGCTGCTGTGGAAAAACACTGGTTTAAAGTCTGTCATGTTTCTCCAGATCAATTCTCTCAGAGGGGTAAGTGAAGGGAATAGTGGGAACACGCCCAGCGTCTCACAGGCTTGCCCACCCTGCCAATTACTGGTAGTTTGTGGGCGTAGGCACGGGGCGGGACAGAAGACAGGGGCGGAGTCGGATTGAAATTGGTCTGAAAGGGACGTCGCCCTTGGCAACGCCGGCCCATCTGCCTCCCGCCGATGAGGAAGGTGAACACGGGCAGGCCGGTCGGTGGGGAGGTGAAGGCGCGGGCTTTGGGGAAGACGTCGCGGGATGGACCCGCCGCCCGCTGGCCCGCGCGAGAGGACGACGATCTCGAACGTTGGGCAGAGGAAGAAGAGGAGGAAGAGCGAGCCACAGACCTAAAAAGAAAGAGACAACGCTATAAGATGTTGAAAGCGAGCTCTCCCCGTCTGGGAAGAGACTCCAGTCCAGACCATCAGGCGCACAGACAGCTGCTTCACAAAAGTTCCCACATTGCTGAAGCACAAACTGCATTTTATGCTCCCGATATTTAATCTATGACCTCAAAATATAACAATTGAATTCTTGTGTGACCAAATTGCTGAATCACTTGTTACAATGAATTTCTCATTTGAATAAAATTGACCTGACCTAAACTGTTTTTACGCACTTGCTCTGTGCTGCTGACAACCCCATGAGCCTTTGCAAGTTTGCAATGGAATTTGCAGGAATGAAACAGATTCTGATTATAAACATAAATAAACATGCACTCAAAGCAAGCAAGCTTGCACAATAAAAGACTTCAGATATCAAAATATGCCATCATCATCTATGAGGATTGAGGACACTAAAGAACAGGGTTTCTTTATACTGTACCTCCCTGGGGCCGTAGCGGCCAGGCTGGGTGGAGCCGGCTCCGTGCGAGGACTTCCGTCCTGCCTGGGGCTGATGTTGAGGTTCGCCGTCAACTGGGGCATCTTCCGGGTGGTGTCGGAGTTGCTGGCGGCCAGGCCGGGGGGCTCCTTCCTCGTGTCGCTGGCCTGGTACGCGACGCAGGGCAGACAGCCACCGAACTCCGGCCCCGTGCTGAAGCGGACGGCCAGGCTGTCTCCGAAGAAGGAGTAGAGCTCGCAGTACATGGCCGGCAGGGGCACCGGCGTCCACTCCTCCCAGGGACAGCCGGCGCCCCCGGCCTGGAGGTGGCTGGCGATGCCCAGGGCGGCCTCCGACAGGGGCTCCGGAGGGGGGCTGAGGCCGGGGGAGCTCACCCGGAGTCCGGAGCCTGGCGGACCGCTGAACGATCCCTCCGCCGACTCGGACAGAGACAGCGCTTTCATCTTCAGCAGGCGCTCCACTGCCACCTGCCACCAAACAGTTACATACATTGCAATGTTTATAAATTGTCTTTTTTGGGGCAAAGAGATTTGGTATAGACGGAAAAAGAGTGACACCAAGCATCTCAAGTATAGAGGTTAATGGTTAAACTGCTAGAGGTGCATAAAGCAGTATATAGCCTTGGGCGGTATTATGGTATACCAGGGTTTTTTTTTAATCCCAATGACGTGATCTTCAATAATACCACTCTACTGTGTAATGACTTCATGTATTGTTATTGTAGTACACAGTAGGTGCCACCAGAGGGCTGTTTGAGAGCCAAACTGAGAACAGGGTCAACTGAGAGAAGTGGGGATACAGCATTTGATACAAACAGGACTAATAAAAAAAGTTTCTGCCGTTGTTTGGTAGTATTTTGAAAGTAGTAGTAGCCTTGCCAAGCCATGGGGCCCATAGGGCAGGAGCATATCTCCTGTTTCTGTAGCGTGAGGCAGCTTGATGTACAAGTACATCCCTTGGACATTACGCTAGTATGTCGCAGGGACTTACCCCCAATCCAACCCTTGATGCTGAGTGACTGCGGCACTGGGTCCAATTTTTATAATCTTTGGTATGACCCGGCCGGGAATTGAACCCCGACCTCCCAGTCTCAGGGTGGACACTTGAACCACAAGGCCACTGAGCTGGTATTTTGACTGAGTTTAAGTGTAATACAACGTATTCAACTGCAAAATGTGTATATGGCACATACCTCTCAAGCCTACAGCCATACTCACCAGGATGGCTCCGTAGACCTTGTGTCCATCTGCTTTGACCTGAGCATTGGACACAGAGTAATCATCTAGCACGGCCTGGAGGTTAGCCCAGTAAGCTGGTAGATGTGGATACAAAACTCTTTCAACGGCCTGCAAATAAACATACACAAACTATTACTAGAATTATCTCAGATGTAGGTCTGCATGATATAGAAGGAAAAAAAACCCAATTAGGTGTAATTGAACTTGAACATTTGTATTAGAATATGGTTCAATGAACATAGATAATCACGTAACATCTTGTGTAACTTAATATACCACTGGTGTAAAAACACACACGTTTCCATTTTGCTTGCTTGTTTGGTATTCTATTCATCTTTGGTTATTTTTGCTCCATTTACAGTTTGTCCGATTGGTCTCATACATTGCAGAGTACATTGATAGCACCGTCAATACTTAACAGTACGTATTGCAGCCCTCTGCAATGTGTCGATATTGCAATGACACTAACAATAAACAAAGTATTACTTTTATGTAATATATATTTTCCCCGTCTTCATGGCCAATGCAAAACTGGCCAGTGTGGAACATGGGGAGAGAAAGTAAAATATTAGCCTGGAACTCACCTATGCTTTTTATGGCATAGGCAGCTCCCGAGAAACTATGGGCAGTTGCGTGACATGAGACTAATTACTTAGAGCGACAGTGTGTGTACAAACTGTACATGTGTGCGTGTGTGTCAATTTAACAAAGGTGCAGACGATCACAAATCAGCAGAGAGTGAGCGATGTTTGCGCTACTCTATGCCGAATTGAAGTGGACTCGGACCCAGAAAATAAAATAATAAAAACGTCTGGGTTTCCGAGGCTAGTAAAATATGGGTGAAGAAGAGTCAGTGTACTGTACTACCTTCCATCCCAGGGCGTGTAGGCCCACCACAGCGCCGTAGTGGGAGCAGAGCGGGCGAACCGGGTCAGACAGAACCTTCTGGAGAGACAGGAGGATCTGGTGATACAGACCGCTCACCAGGTCCCCGTGAGTCCTGGCAAAGGTGAAAACAAATACGGCTTTTGGTGGCTTTCGTGCCAAAAAGAACAATACTAGAACAATAGCCGTCAAGCCCAAAATAGCCATTTGGGCTTGACAATAATATTTTACAATATGATGGATACAATGTAGTTACATCAAAAACATTATTTTCACAAGTGTGAAGGAAATTAAATCCCTTATTATTTTACTCTTAATGCCGGTTCCCCTGTAACATGTTTTATTGAGACATCTGATCATTTCAATAATCGGAAAATGTGACATTCAGTGGGAACATGACAAGATGGGACATTTTTTGACCCCAAGACAAGCCCCAAGACAATTCTTCGGGGCAACACAAGCAAAGCGATATGTGGTGGTACTGGTATATGAGAGGAGCTTAATAATACCAGAAGATGTGGCTTAGCAGGAGGGCAGCGTAGTCCCTCAGGGTCCAGTGGTCATTGAGGGGGTTGATGGAGGCGGCCAGCGGCTCCAGGATGCAGTACATGACGCTGGAGACCAGGCTGCGCACGTAGGAGCCCAGGTACAGGTAGGGGTTCTGCACCAGACTCTTCACCATGTGGAGAAGCCTGTTCAGCTGCTCCAGGTCGTGACTCACGGACTTGACCTGCAGATCAGAGTAGTTTGATTTTTGTTTTAATCGATCTACACATGAGTTCAAAATCAGCATTCTCAAACTACGTAATTCAAAATTATTCAAGATTTTATCGAATACCTATGTTATAACACAAATTAGCAGATGTACAAGTATGCAGAATGCCACAAAGTGACGCGCTGTGAGCTCGAATATGATTTGAATGTGTGCTTATATATATATATATATATTTTTTAACTCTGATTCCCATCATGTCTTGCATGTTTCCCTTCTCTCCGACCTCAGTTTCCTGTCTTTCTAGTTTCTAAAGCAAAGATCGCAGCAGCAGCAGCAACAAGAAAAAAAGAAGAAAAATAAATAAAACTCACTCCACTGATGACATAAACAAAGTATGGCAGGAGAGCAGCGATCTTTGGGTTGGACTGTAGATCCAACAAGGCAACCTGAAAGACACATGGAAGAATGAACTAACCAAACCGAAACATGAAACAGACCAATGCAGTTTCCAAGGCACCGTTTCTATTTTCTCCCCATACAGACCGTTACATTATGTTGTGTGTTATGTGTAAACTACCTGAAATACGAGATCAGAGGGCTGCACCTAACAATTACTTTCCTAAATTGATTCTGTAGTGTACATAATTTCTTCATTTATTTTTGATTATTCTGTGATAAATAAATGTATTGATCAAATATAAATTTTGATCAAATAAAAATAGTGAAGCCTGACTTGTACATCATCGTACAATGGTGTCACAGGCCAAAAATAGCCAACCTATGTTCTTAGCTTGTAGGTCTGCATTTTCAGCACGCGACTCAGTCACACATCGTACAACGGAGCAGATACCTATAGTGTTTAAGACCTACCTTCATGAGATGTGCGTCCTCTCCTAGAATAGCACGCGTTATCTGCTGGTAATACTTGAGCAGGTCATCGGAGAGGGTCTGCACTGCACTAGGAACTGTGGAATGCAATTGTTTCAAAGATTAAATGGCAAGCACTGAAATGGCATGGAACCAGCTACTATTACTTGCCAACATCAGTATGGTTCTTACCTGTTCCCTGGGGTTCTAGGTTGCCTTTACCATCCAAGTAGGACACATTTACTGACATGGAAAGAAAGATAAGTTACCATTGATACACAATTATACAATCATCATCTGCATACTTACATTAGCTGCCAGATGCACTCAATTCTTTTGAACGTCACCTCAAAATACATAAAGGGGGCTTTTCACACGGGAAGCGACTGATGCGCCTAGCAATTCATTTTCAATGAGAGGCGAGCAGGCATGTAGGGAGGTGCGGGGCAATGTGACAGGCGGATCGACAAAAGGGCGCACTTCGGTATAACTTGTTTCACGCACGTGCCCGCCTGCAACAAGAGCTGGATCGCGGTTAACTTTTACCCACGTAACTCTCATGACAATGATTTGGGCTGCTTACTTGAGATTACCCGTCTGTGTGTTCACATGAAAAGCGCAGTGTGACCCCATTGATCCAAGCAAGAAAGCAGGGATTGTGTCGCGCCACTCTGTTATTTCTCAGCATGCAATGCATGGTGTGGTGACTGAGACGTACCTCGCACCATGGTCTCTGCACAGCCCTTGGGAATATTGGTAGCCAGTGCCAGCTCAACGAGGTTGATGTCACGATCCTCCACAAAGAAAAGCTCACCTTCCTTTATAGAGCGAAATGGAAGGGCATCTTGTCCCCCATAGCCGGAAATAGCCTGGTAACGAAAATAATATAATAAATAGGATTTCCAAATATGGAGAAGCAAGTCATCGTCAAGCTGGTTGCAAGACAATTTAACCAGGTGGCCGTGAATGTTGAAAACATGTTAAATAGTGGTCACGTTCAGGTGCCAGTGCCAAATCAGATGCGAACTACTGGTCTATCGGAGTGTTATAGGGTTGCGCTGTGTCAGGTCAGGTGTACCAACTACTTAGACGTAAGCAACTCTTATCATTTTCAAGACCTGGCATCTAGAGTTGCAATATCAACCCTTGACCGACAGCCCAATAAGCCCATACATCCAAATAGAAAAGTATGATCTGATCGTATTAAACAATGTTAAAATCACCAACATTGCAGCTGTATGGAAAACTTGGATTATCAACTTTGTACCTGCCAAGTTTTTGTTTCATATAAATCCACCATGGACATGTTATGAGTTTATGAGCTACAATACATTGACAGATACCACCTGTGTAGTGTGTGTGTACCACACGTTTAAAATTTGCACATAATGCAGGAGGCAGTATTGAAAACGAGCGCTTCCAATGCAAAAATACTCATCTGCACGGAATGTATTCACATAAAGTAGCTCATAACATGTCTAATGGTGGATTTTTTATGAAACAAAATCTTGGCATGGCAGATAAAGAGGATAATCCAACAACTCTAAGGTATATGAAATAGTAAAATGTTGAAAATGACTGGTATTCCCTTTAAATACAAATAGATCTGACTTTTCTGCAACTTTCTGCGTCTCACCTCCACATTGCTCCAGCGCAGAGCTCTGTTGAAGTCCTCCACCATCAGCTTCCTCCTCTTTGCGTGTCTCATGAACTGAGAGCTGCTCTGTGAAAGTTCAACACGGACACAAATCAACCACAGAACACTGTTATTAAGTGTTATATGGCTCATTGGGAAAAAGACCGTTTGATTCGTTTTAAACAAAACGCACAATGGACAATGCACCTTGTCCAAGTAAACCAGCCTGCATGCCGACCCTTTAAATTGTTCAATAAATCAGAGTCCGACTCACTCCATCCATAGTAGCAGATTGCTGCTGATATTAGCTGCTCCGATTCCTACAGTATTTATCATTTACAAACCTCTTTATTCTCAACATTAAAAAAACTGTTTTAGAGCAACATGCTGTGACTATTTCAATATTATTCCGTGTGTAAAACTACTGTAACTGACACTATATTAGGTCTACCTGTGTTGCTTCCCTGAGTCGATAGCAGACATCTTCAGCGAGCAAAGCAGCCACCTCGTCGCCCAGCTCCACCCCGGCACTCTCAGCCATCAGCTTGACGGACTCCCGGGGAACCTCAGCGAAGCGTCGCTCCTCTCTGTCCGCCATCTCAACTGTACACAATAGATTAGATACCACGTTATGGGGGGCCAACATAAACTAGAGCCAACATGAACTAAAATTACAGAACTAAACATGCAACGGTTAGACACTCATTGTTAGCGCCTACGACTGCTCACTGAACTTCAGCGAGCACAATGACTCGACTAAGGCAATGGGGAGAGAGTATGTTTTGCACTCCGTCCGTGTGTGTGTGTGTGTGTGTGTGTGTGTGTCTACAGCTAATCTCCGGCACCGTTAACCCAGTCAATGGCAAATTTTGCACACACACTCCCTGGATGCCAACGATGAACCTCTGCCCCAAATGTTCCAGAGCGGACTGTTATAGGCCACCAGGAGGCAAACTTTTGAAAAACACATCTTTGGATATTACTCCTCCAGATTCTGTCCAAAAATCCCACAAATCGTTACACACTATCTCTATAGTCATGTGTTCAAGACGGATCTGTCTGATATTTCATATGCCATCCGAATTGGCTAACATTGGCTTTCAAAGTTTGCAGGATTGGCCCGCTTTTAACCAAAACCCTCAAATTATGAAAGCAGCGTGCAATTTACGTGAAATATTTCACAGACTTTCCTACTAGGCTGAGGAATATATCCAACCCTTTTTACATTGGCCTGTTATAGCGCCACCAACAGGTGGATTTTTGCAAAACACATTTTTGGAACAAAATGCCTCAAATTGCTAGAAATGGCTCCCTTTTCACATTGGCCTATTATAGCACCACCTAACCTGACCTGCCCTGGTGGAGATCTGTGCCCCGAGGGGCACTTTATCTAGTTCTATATTCATCTAACTTAAATCTATGAAATACAAGTGAAACGCATTTATATAGCACATTTAAAAACAACTCACATTGTACCAAAGTGCTTCACAGGTCAGAAAGAACAGCCAGTCAATGACAAAACAACACACAGTAATCAGACAATCAAAAACAAAAGCATGAAGAGCAGGAAGGAAAACCTTTCTTATCATCATAGATCGCCAAGAAAAGATCAAGGCATTGTCTGTTAATACATTCAAATACATAAATAAGTGAAGTTTAATGTAAAACCTTGCAAACGTCCAGAAAGTAGCCTGAACTTCACGTTGCATTGCATATTCCAGATACTAGTCTGATCCGCATCGGTGGACTGCTGCCACTACTCAACATGATACAATACCAAAACCTTTAATACAGATGATCATATAAAAGTGTGTGCATAAATAATAGGTTAAACACATTACCTCCCCAGAGGACCAGCTGATACGTGTGCGTTTTTAGCTTACTATGTATTTACACATCATCACCCTTGAGCCGCAGAGGCAGAGCGAGCTCAATGCTCATTTTCTTCTTTGTGAGGTTTTATGGCGACTGGCATCCTTAGTATAGTTGCATTGCCGCCCCCTTCTGTTGACCTCAGTTAGCCTGGGTAAACCCACTCCCCCTGCTGGACAACATTTCATTCTGCCAGGGGTTTACCCAGGCTAGACCTCAGTACCTCTATGAATCTATCCCACAATTACAAATCAGTTTTGAGTTTCTTAAATCAAAACACAGTGCCTCTCTCCTCGCATATATCATCTGCTGCTGCACTAATTCTCTTTTTAAAGGTGATTTCTTCAACTCCCACCTCCCTCGATCAACTCAACTTCACCCCTTAAAATATAAGTCTACCTTTGGTGTTGCATAATAATCATGGGGCCACTTCAGGCCAGGGAACACTACTAGTGATGAAGTGGCCACTATAGTATAATATGTGAGTAGTGGCAATACTGTGGAACTAAACTGCTATATTCACCACAATTGTTTCTACCAAATCATACACCACCCAACAATTATGGGCCCTTCCATGTTCCTAGCATGGCTAGTTGGCTACAGATTCTGTAGTACAGAACCCCACCCTCACTGGGTGAGTATTATGCCCCAGGACCACTTCACTTTTCAACTTATCTTCATATTATTGGTCCTCAGTAACGTTCATGATAAAATACCATTTTATTCTATTCAGTCTGTGTCTCACTCTCATAGGTCTAGGAGGGCTATGGGCAGTTCAGAAACTTGCCCAACAAGTGACATCATTCTGCATTAAAAAAAACAAAAAAGATTTAGATTTTTATTATCGTATTGCAACTTTTCAGGAATAGAAAGCCTGCCGTTTCTATTAGCTTGGATTCCCTATCAATGTCACTGGTGGACGCGTTTCTGAACTTCCCTCCTATGAGACAGAATGAGTAGGGGGTTAGATTTATTAGTTAGGTTGAAAAGTGGTCCTTTAATGAGTCCAATAATTTTCCATAGGTCTACTAATCCTCAAGGTATTTCCCTCATAGTCACCTGTAGTAGTGCACATATGGGAGATGTCCTGACAGCCCCACTGTCTGTATGGGCTTAGTGCTTGAACTAGCCTACATCCAGCTTTTCTAAGTGCGTTTTGACTGCTGAACCATAGGCAATCATGCAAATGCCCAGATATCAACCCACTTGAAAACAGGTCAAAGTGGTATCACATTGGTTGTGGCCAACATCTTCAGCAAACTAGCCACTTTAAATGTTTCTCCATATTATGCAAATCAAGGTTGTAGTACATTAGTCCATGGGCCCCGATACGTTTGCAACCATATTTTGGGTGTACAGTTCCTAAACTTCCCACATTGGTAATAAGCATTCTAAATGTCTAATGACATACTGCAAGCTGCCAAGCTTTGGTCCCATGCAAGTCTGCAGCTGAGCAGACCTCTGCAAAATTCAAAGATTACTGAATCAGACTCCCTAAAATATAGGTGTAGATGTCCAGTTGTCCACACAAGTTCAAATGTATTGAATCATTTTTCCAAGAACTTTCCTTCCCAGACTCAATACCCAAATTACAAAAAGCACAAGTGCATCATTCCAATTAATAGAGCTGTTATGAAGCAAATATTTTGGATTGAAGCCAAAAGTTACCATACCGGAGCAACACAATTACTAAGCTGTATTGCTTCCATTAAAAAGCCACATTTTCCAAAGTATGACAAAACCAGGTTTAAAATTGTATAAGTTTATTTAGCATTCTCACTTTTATACAAGAATAACTCAAGCTTTGTTAGTTAAATAACCCATGTACAACAATTAAAAGTTATTAAACATCAGTCATTACAGTACTGGCAACTCACCCCAGAGCCCTTGCAGTAGATGTCAGACTGCTCAGGCCAACTTAATATACATGGAATGGAGACATTTAAAAAAAAAAATCCTACAAGACACACGCAAAACCTTTTAAAAAAATATATAAGGGTGCCTACTGCTTATATACACACATAAAAATAAGAGCTGAAATTGTGTTCACCACTATTTGATGCCAGGAGCAACCAATAACTATTGGCCACTTACAATGATCTGCTGTTCCAGACACTGCGACTGCTGGCTGCCATGGCCTGACTGCTCTCAAGTCGCTGGAGTTGGCGAGCCAAGGGCAGGAGCAGGTCATTAAGGTGCTGGCTGGAGAAGGTGAAGGCATTGTGAGCCGTGGGTTCCACAGTTGGGGTATTTAGGGGCGAAGTTGTAGTGGAGGGTGGAGTAGAAGAGGTGGAGGAGGAGCATAGAGCAGAGGAGGTCGGTGAGGTGGCAGGGAACGGGGATGAAACAAGCATGTCGTTACTTGGTGACAGGGCCCTGCTGCTCAAAGGAGATGGGAAGTCTCCTGGACTCTGGCCGACATCAGCGTCGTTCATCTTGTTGGGGAGGCGGTGCTGGAAGAGGCAGCGGGTGCCATAGACGCAGAAACCAAAGGCAGAGAATGTACGGCACAAGGCAACGCGAGGCTTCCAACCTTTGACCAGTGGTCCAGGTGTAGCTTTAAACTTATCATCATCACAAACACCACCGTCGGCGTCAGGTGCCTCCAGGCTGAAGTCTTCTCCACTCTCCTCGATGTGCAGGAAGTTGCAGCCTGTGCCGTAAGGGCAAACACCAAACAGCTTCAAGTTACGGCAGGGGACGTTTTTGTGATGGCGGCGAGAGGAAGGGCGCTGCTCCATGGGGCTGTGGACAAACAAGCAGCGGGCGCCATAGGTGCACTTGCCCATCGAGTGGTAGCTGTGACACAGCGCCGTCTTGTACTTGGGGTGCCGGGAAGGTACGTGGAGCTCATGCAGGCCATGGGCAAACTGGCAGCGCTTGGCATACAAGCAGAATCCTGTTGAAGCATAGTTGGTGCACAGCTCCGTCTTGTAGCGGGTAGAGCAGACCCAAGGCATGAAGGAAGGACTGGAAGGCTCTGCCAGAGGCAGTAGGGCCTCGGCGAGAGAAGAGAGTCCGAGTCCAAAATCCTCATCTGGCGTCTCACCGGATAGCAGTTTATCCACCATGTCCTCTTGATAGGGAGGCAGGAACAGATCATCACTGCTGCTCTGTAGAAAGGGAACAGGAAAGCTCTGTAAACATGACCTGACCAATATGCAGTGATGCAAATAGCCTGCATCCTTCGACTCACTAAATTGATTAATGACACAGTCATGTCACCCTGCAGGGGTCCTGGGATGCAATACTGTACTGTCTCTAAAGCCGTTAAGTAAGACTTATAAAATGTCCCTGGGACCCGTCCCAAGGGTCGCATTACATTGAAAACCTATTTACATCACTAAATGCTATATCTGACTTTTGATTTAGCCATTCCAAATGATCATGGAGAGTTTGTTCAATTCAATAGGCCTACCTTTTACAATTTACAAATTGCAGTAAGCAAGGACAACACAAGGTAATTCATCAAATGCATAGTCATTAGTAAACCCGATAAGTTAAAAAGATAAATCAATAATCTGTACATTGAAACTATATACACACGATGCGAGGTCATTATTTGAGCCCATGTCAGTCAAAAATGTAAAGTCTGGAGACAGGAGGTTACCAGTGTACAGGTTGTACATACATAGTATGCCCCAACAGAAATAATTGTTTCAGGCTGAGTTTACCCTTAAGATGTAGTCTCAGTATTTACTAGTTGCCACAAAGTTTCAGTGTCACAGTAAACTAGCTCTGGTCCATAGCCCTAACCTAATGCTAATTCCGCCCAGCATTATGCAGGGCAGAATTACCATTAGGGATATGGAGCAAACAGTGAAACCTAAATATTTTTTAGTCATCAATGCCTGCGTGTTCTACTTCTACCTACCCCAGAAGCATTCTAATGTTTAGTGTGTAGTGCAGCCGTTTAATTTAGCAGTTTGTTAGAGGTAGTTCAATGTATTAATATTAGCCCTGGTCCAATGCTTACAGCGAGTTGCCTTGAAAAAGTGTTCTAATCCAATAAAACAAACTTATATATGCTTTCAAGTTTCAACGTATCACAAATAAAAACTTCCTCACTTACCTCAAGCATGACTGCAGTTTTGTAGAATGCACAGGTTGCAGGACTTTAAGAAATTAAGAAGCAAGCAAATGTTTGTTCAAACTGTAAAATAAAAAAACGGGTACTGTGTTGGCATGGACGTGAACACAACTTGTCACAAGCAAACATGAACGTTTCTAGCTGTCTTTTAACCATAGGCTACATCATCATGTCACCTGCCGCCTTGCCTTTGATTTGAAAATGTGAATCAGCTGTGCTCAGTCGTCACTCGTCAGACGGACATTCCAATCAACCAATCACGTCCAAGTAAAGGCGTGCGTTCTTACGGGTTCATTATGGTTCATTCATTCACTCCTCAGCAAGAGGTAACCGGAGTGAACAGATATCATATTAATAATCTGATGTGATATCAATCTAGAGTATAGATACATGACTGTACCGGTATACTTTATTTTGTTTAATTATTTATTAAATTAATAATTAGTAATAATACTTAATTATATTTATGATAGCCTACAGTATGTATTTCTAGATGCTTCCCTGTGCTGTGCCTGAGAAATGCAGGACATGAGGACAGTCTGTAGAACAATGGTAAACTAGAATCACTAAAGCCTGGAATATTTAGAACCATTTGAACATGTAAATAATTAGATGTATATAAGTCTCTACTAGAACACAGACTCTATAAATCCTGGGAACATTATAAACTGTATAGACTTGAACCATCACTTTATCTTGATTGGTGGTGGAGGGGACCTGTGAGCTGTGTTGTCATATCCACCCCTCAACAATACATGCAATTAAGAGACCAGAGGTCAGTCGCTGTTAAATGCAATTTTATTTAATATTTTTGTTCTCTTCAAACAAAAGCCAAACTATTTACATCTTTTTCAAAAGTTCTTTCTCCAAAACATTTTTTCATTACTAGTATGTTATTTCTATAACATTCAAAAATGCTTTATGCAAAGGAACTGAGCTGACTGGGGTCAAATTTCTATTCAGTGGAGAAAACAAACAAAATGTGACAATCTTTAAAGGATTCGTGTTGGAGCCATCAATAACACAATGGCTTTGACGTACATGAATCAGTCGAAGGTTCTGAAAGAGACTTAAAAACAGTACAGACAAGCACCAAAAATCCTCGGTTATCAACCAACAACTAAAGTCTTCGTTTGACAATAAAAAGTCCAGTATTATATTCAGCTTTGCAGCTACAGTAAACTACAAACGTGTATGCCAACACTATTCTACTTTTTCCTTATGTTATTCAACTACCCACTGAATTTGTAATCACAATATCTCTGATTAGAAACAAAGGACTAGTACGAGCACAGGATTAAATATGGCCAATCTTAACCACTGCAGCCCTATTATACCATTTGACTAGCAGCACTAGTCAAATGGTAGAAGAAATCAGGGAGGTCACCGAGGCCACAGAAATAAATGCTGTATGGTTAAATTTAAAGATGGACACCCCTCGATCTACACTGGTCAATTGGCAAGAGACTATCCACAAGCTGCATACAGAAAATAGTCAATCTCGACTTCCAGAACAATCTGAAGGTCTTGTCACGGAGAAGAAATTACATTGAAAACCTCACTGGAAAGGAGGCAGTAATTGGACAATGGAGTAGCTGTGGATCTCTTCTTCTAACTGAAACAAAAGTCCAATGTTCAACAGCGTGGTCAAAAACACTAGTAATCCAGTGACGAGCTGAAGCAAGCAAATTTCCCAGTAGTAACTACCGTTTTTGACTTACAAACCATTCGGTGACAGTTGAGTCATTAAATCATGAATTCCACTGTGGCTACATCATTTTTATATGGCGTGATAAGAGTAGCCTACAAACAAATCTTGTCCAAAACTAACAGTACATTAAGACGCACATCTGAGCTTAGAATTAACTGTTCTACGAAGACTTTTAAGGATACATAAAAACCAAGAGACAAGGCCGTGACATTTCAAACTAAATCCCTTTCTGTAAGACTGCTCACTTTTATCCTTTCAGTGATGTGACGTAATTTCATTTAGCAATTAAGACACTGACTGTTAAATTACAACTCTATATTCAGTGCCTTCAGACACAGATGGTCAGTGTGGCTACCCACTGCATAGGCAGAACTCCATACAAACAAAAAACAAACAAGGCAAGTGTGAAGCCAAAGTCGAACAAACATCAATTACAATGTCATGCAAGCTTGTTCTAAGAAGCCAAACCATGCTTCCACATCTTTCAATCATACATCTAAAAAACAAAAACAAAACATTAACGATGAAAGACCTTTCATCGTTAAAAACATGTTCTCCCAACAAAGCTTTTTACAAGCTCACAACACGTCAAGATGTGAAGCAAGTTTGTAGATGTGCTATTTTCTGAAGGTTTTTCATTTTCACGCTTTAAAGGCTAGGACACGAGGTTTGGGTTGTGTACTTACCTTGCCATTATGGAACACTAAAGGTGGGCAAAAGAAAATATGAATAATTGATCATTCTAAATATGCTCCTCATTGACATCTATTGCAGTGTAGAGGCACGTAAATGAACACAAACAAAGCTTTATTTATTTTTATATAAAAATGTCAACTTGCTGTTGATTTTACTATTTGAAGATCCTGTCTGTTTTAATCCTATATATATGTACATACAGGTTTCATGATGTTCCTGTTCGTTTATGGGCTAAAAGTGAGCCTCTTCAGTGTATAATGATGTCAATGAGGAGCGTATTTTAAAATTCTAATCAATAGAGCAATTATTTCTAACCCACCTTTGGAGTTACATCATGGCAAGGTAACCACACAACCCAAACCTCTACCAAGTGTCCCAGCCCTTTAAGTCACAAGGTGAAGCTTCTTCTTTTTTTCAAATAAGCTGTTCCTCAATGTGGAACAGTTGTCGCGTTACAATCTGCCTTTTTAAACCAATTCAGCAGATCCCACCAAGTCAGCTCAGTTCCCACCAGTACAGACTCCAGCCCTTTCTAAGCCTGCAGCTTCAACTTTAATCTACCGGTATACGGAAATCAGAACAAATTCACTCTTCATTTAAAGGAAGAATAAGAAGGGGAAAAAAAAGAAAAAAAAGGAAAGGAAAAAAAAAGAAAATGTTGCAAACCACCACCAAAATCTTAATCAAGGACTGTCTCTAGCTCTACTCTGTACCCAACAAGTAACTTGCATTGTACAACAGTGTAGTTAGCGGAGAGAAAAACAGAATGGTGGAAAACTTCTTTCTGATCCAAAGACAGTACACAGGTGGTTGCTAAATTAGGTTTGCGATCGTTCAAAGAAAGGTTTTCAGTTAAGTCGTCCAGGACTGAACTATACAAGTTAAGGCATTTTGAACAGATTACTATTGAAAAAAAAAAAAAAAAAAAAAGGAATAGGAGGAAAATCAAAACAAATATTTACATTATTTACAAGCAGATCGCTCAGGTTTATACTAATGAACATTTCCGCTTATGTAGGTGCGTGCGTGTTTGTTTTGATTGACTCTTGAGTTATGTGCGTAGATGTGGTTCTAGAAGTTATTAATTGTACATCACTTTTTTTGTTACACATGTTGTGCGTTGTCAATTTAGTCTGTGTGTAAAGATCAGTGTTATCCAACTATATTAATATTTATAGGAATTGTGTGTGTGTGTGTGTGTGTGTGTCATGTTGAGAAGTCTTTTGTGTTTTCTTTTTGTACAATTATTTCAGTCCATCTCCTTCTACAGCTGCTTGCTTAGATGTGATCAGGCAAGGTCCACTTGAACTAAAACCCAGCCCCAGATGGTTGCCTGTGCAGGTCGACTTTGACTGGGTATCCAATCCACCGTCGATTAATTTCCGTTGCTGTAGATGATGCCAGTGGCCTGGTACAGTCCAAGTCAAGACAGTAGGCATAGTTCAAAGGTCAGGGGCTGGGGTTAACTGGTAGAAATGTTGGCTGTCGATCTGCATCTTCAGCAAGTGCCAGCCGTCAAAGAATAGCTGGAACCCTGTCAAATCTGTAAAATACACAACACAAATAAAACACATCAGTAATCATCAATAGTGACGTAGTGCAAACTTAGTTTAGACTAGTCATTGGTTAGACATGGGTTAAGGTTAGTTTTAGGTGTGCTGCCCCGTGGGAGGTTAGGTTTTACGGTGAGGGTTTGAGATGGGTTCTGTCTAAACTAAGTACTGCACCCAGTGAAACAAAAACAAACAATTTCACCAGGGGGCGCAACAAGAAATGCCAAGTGGTGAAAAACAAGCCTCAAACAAGGCAACCGTGAATTGTGCAAAGTTGAAGCATGGACAAGTTTGCAGACAGAGTGCTATAGACAAACAAACTAAAAACAGGGAAGGAAACGGAAAAAGATCTCTTACCAAGTTGAAGCACCTTTCTCATGGTCATAGTATTGCTCTCCAGACAGGCAGCAGTCTCGGTGGTGAACCGATAGTCGGAGACAATTGTCCATCCTAACGTCCCTTCCAAATCTCCTCTCATCTGCCTCATTTCACGGTTTGTCTGTTGACCAGACACTCCAGAAAGGACAAAATGTGGCTATGAAACATCCATTGTGACAGTCATTCTGTCAGTCATGGAGCCACTGTAGCATGTCCCAGACCTCAGTCCATGTCATGTTCCCCTCCGTCCCTGGTCATAGCAGGGGTACTGGCAAACTAAGGGAAACCCACCATAAGTTTATGTGTCAAACTATATTAAAAAAAAGAAAAAAAGACTTGTTTTCTGTAAGAACATTCACTCCTTTCGATCAATGTTTCATGAATTTTCCTTCATCCTTTTTGCAATTCTTTTTTTTTTGTTGGTTTTCTGAAAAGTAATACAAAAATATGGTTATATACAGGAGGTTGGTGAGAAGACATGCTTCTCTAGTCTCTTATTTCAGTTTTGGGAAGATCTCGTTTTCAGTGACTTTGCTGAAGTCATCATAGCATTCCTCCTGTTGTGTAATTGTGCTCCCATCCCCAAAATGGTACCTCACAGCTTGAATGAACAAAAGTGCATAGGTGAGTTGGGTGAGGGCAGGGTGTGAGTGCTTACTGAGGGCTGAGGTGAGGAAGAGTGCACTGATAAGGTGTACCCATCATGGCCCCCACTCAACTCCCTCCAAAGGTTATGTGTAGCCCCTGCACTCCACTCTCCACATAAGTGTAGACAATCTTTGATTTTTACTCCTCTTTGCTCTTTTGTTGATCATCAAGTCTCAATTAAGTCCATGACCAAATGCAAAAGGTCCAATGTGAGGATCTTGTCTTGTCCCGTGTCATCGCGAGGCTGTGCCACTCTTCCTCAAAAACCAACGCCACTCTATGTCCATATGGCAGAAGCGCACTTTGCAAACCCCACCCATCTGACGAGGGGGGGGAAAAAAAGAAAGAAAAAAAAAGAAAACTGCACCCACAGAAATCCGTGTGGTTTGTAAACAACCAAAACTCCAGTATGGAATAAAAAGAGTCCTTTCTTTAAATTCATATAGTCAATAGTTTGTACGACCAAGGATTGTTAGAGGCAGTGTTCAACTGTATCCATCCCGAGTTCTTTTTTTTTCTTCTTCTCCGTTTGTAAAAGGAAAAAAAAATAAAGGAGGAAAGAAAGACCTCACAAAACTCACGTCTTTGAAGTTCCATTTTTGAAATCTTTTGAGGAAAAACAAATCTGGTATCAGCACGGTTGTTGTTTTTTTGGAATACATTCAATATTTTCTTAAGAAAGAAATAATACAAAACGCACTTCACATGGCGGTAATGAAAAAAAAAGAAAAAAAAAGAAAGAAAACTAAATCAGGGTAATTTCTTTTCTTAAAACAAACAAACAAAAATAGCAGCCCCAAGTGCTCATATTCTTAGTCCAAATACTTTTTAAACTTTGTATATAATGTATATATTCATATATATTTTTCAATTAAAAAAAGAAAACTCGTCATTATCAAATTGCAACAACGAATAAGTAACACAATATGCTAACATGTCATATGCACCGTCCTGTGCACTTGCACATTTAGATGCTGAATTTTTTTTTCTTTAGCAGTCAGAAACTCGACACCTTTCATTCACAAGTTCGAGAGCTGACAAAAGGCAACGTGATCACACCCCAGGAAAACAGACTGGACTGAAGCCTGACTTAGACTTGGTTGAACATCGTGTCGCGCAGCAAAAATAAGCCAATGTACAAGCTTGCTGTATTCGTTGAGAGACACTGACCCACAACAAAGTATAACTCAGGCGTAACCTTCCGATGGATCACCCCCAGGCTACACTAGAAATATTCTTACCATATAAAGTTACATACATTACATACACTGTGCTGAGCACTGACACAGGTCACACTCGCTCTCAAAAAAGTTAATGTCTCAATGGCCACTCAACCTATCCAAGTTCTTAGGCACAAATGTGCATTCATACACATACAAAAAAGCACATGCACACAATGAGTACCTGTAGTCTTAAAAACTCACTTCTATGACCAGTAAATGAACATGCACACACACACACACACACACACGCACGCACGCACGCACACATCCACACTCGGATACACACGCGTGCACGACAATGTCCCTCATGATTTGCTCCGTCTACAAGTCCTCAGAGGGCCGGAGACGGTTCCCCCAAGGGGAGAAGCTAAGGAAACACAAGACAAACAAAAAGTGGTGGTCAATGTAAAGATGAGCGCGCAGAGCTAACATTTACAAATGTATGCATTTCTATTATGTCTTTCTGGGGATGAAGAGCTGGTGAGAGAAAGGATGTGTTGTGCAATTGCCCTCTCTCTCTCTCTCTCATTCATTCGTCCATTCACTCACTCACTCTCACAATAAAGTCCCCATTTGGAAGAGGGACACGCACATTCTATACATGAGAATACAAAATTATCATCTGAACAAAAAGACAAAAATGGCCTCTTATGTTTCATACATCTTGGTAAGCAATGAAAGGAAAAAAACAAAAACATTGTGCAGACTGGTATATTACTGATACACACCAACCATCACAATCAGTCACTCTTTACACATTCACAAAAATATTCATCTCTATATCTAACCCCATTTGTTTTTGATTTTTTTTGTCGTTTTTCTAATGCTTTTTTTTTAGGCAAGTGCAAATGTTCAAGTTTTTTTATAATCCATTTTTCAATAGCTTTACTTTTTATATAAATGTAAAAAAAAAATGCTTAAACAAGAGAGAAATATCAACAGTGTTTGTCTTTCAAGAGAGGATTTGCTTTCTGATAAGGTTTCTACTTAAAAAAAAAAAAAAAAAGGTCCCCCTGACTTTGAAAACCTACAGGCTTCCCCCCCCACCAAGGTTGCATCACCGCCCCGCTTCCAGTTCGGATTTCCCACCCACCAACATAGAGCATTGTGTGTATCTAATACACACACACCCCCTATGTCCACTGATTCTCAACAAAAGAAATACAAAAACAAAACAAAAAAAAATACCCTATTCAAATCCCATCTTAATAAAGTGCATTAGTTCAGTATAAGGTGCTTAATCTTTTTGAGTGCCAGAGGAAACCCATCTTCCTTTAAACCTCACCCACCCTCTCCCCCGCTCAAGTGATCAATTGGTGCAGCAGGGAGCCCTTTTTTTGTCTGTTCCGAGGGAGACGAAAGAATGGGAGGCACAGAGATTCAACGTCCTCCCACCTCCTCGCCACCTCCCTCGCCCTCTTCTCCCTGTCCCCACACAGCCCCGCCCCCACCCCACCCCGCCCCCACCCCCTTGCCCGCTTCCCCCAGCAGTGCACATTCGTTATCATGTTTTGTCTGATTAAAAGACAAGAAGGCCTCAGGTAGCTATTGCTGCTGCGCTGCGTCACATCAGTAATCCTCCACCATCTCCATCTCATTCAGGCTCAGACAATCGCCTGTGTTATGGAATGAGTACCCTGCAGGGAGAGAGAGAGGGAGGGAGGACAAGGGAGGAGAAAGACGGAAGACAAAAGAGGGAGGGAGAGGAGACGGCACAAAGTGAATGGGGAGGAGTAGTGAGTGGCCGTCACAGGCAGAGAGAAGACAGACTATGCACCCGCTGCACACAAGTGGAAACTGAGCTACATTTCCTAAGCATCTGTCCACTGTACCAAGACATCAAGAGACACATACTTCCCACACATTACAATCACCCCTCGGAGATTTATAAAACATGACTAATGACAAAAGAAACTCCCATATCTGCTGGGCGAAGTACAACAAATGCGCAAACACAGCAGCAAGATTCGTGAGCTGCTGTGATAGGAGGATATCGAATCACCTTAAAGACTACTAATCATTGTGTGAATCCCTACTTGATTTCTTGGATATTTTCTTGGATATAAACCGTGTCACGTGACATGTGCGTTGGATGCCCGTGATAATCGTTTATGGAAGCATTAGACAGTAGAGAGAATGGCAGCGTTATGTGCGTCAATTGACGCTAATTTCCATCCAAGTTATCTGTCCGTCCGTCTGTGTCCGTCACGCTCACAACTAGCCGGCTCTGGTGTGTGTGTGTGTGTGTGTGTGTGCTTGCATGTAGCTTTACGTCAAGTCACGTCAAGTTGCAATACGTCGCAAAAAGTATTGATGTGGAAACTGTTTATACAGTATGGAAACTGTTTATACAGTATATGACTATGGTGGAGACAGATATCCGTTGCATCTCTGCGCTTATGTGTGATATGTCCAGTTAAAGCACCATTCTGTCGCCGTACAGTACCGCTACATTGGGCTAGAACACAGGTATAGTGCGAGCCAGCCTGTACTGTACCATGACCAAAATGAACAGGGAGATGACAGCAGAACAACACTGGCAGGCACAGAGAAGCGAAAGGGGCCATCTTGTGGCAATAGACTGTAATAGCAGTCTGATTACAAAATGTTTAATACTCATTTCGACCAATAACGCGACCACATGGCCACGTTAAAATTAATTGCTTGGCACTATAGTGCCAGTCAGTCTGACCAGAAGCAGGTATAAAACACATCCCCACTTGCCATAAGAAATCACGCTCTTGTGAAGTGAGGGCGCCTGGTAAGGTTTGTTTAAAGTAGCCTAAACAAACATTAAAAAGTCCATAGACTTGGTTGGTGACGCAATTTCCGAAAGACAGACGTTGGAGGGGCTATCGGCCCTCCAAAACATCTGTGGCGTCATGAACCTGTGATGGTGTGGATGATGAGGCCTCCTACCTAAGATGCTGGGGTCAGAGTGCAGCATCATGGGCTGTTTCTTCTTCAGCTTTCCTCCCTGGTTGTCATAGAGACCAGCCTTGCCCATCTGTGCGGCCTGGAACATGGACTGCAGGGTGTTTGGGTTCATGCCCCGCATAGAGTCCTGGAGAACACAGACAGGAGACAAGGGGGGGTGGAAAGGGTCAAGTAAAAACTATAGGAAGCACTATTTCATACAAAATATCTCAAAATTGTACATTTTAAATCAGGACAATTGAATTCCCCTGCGACCCATAAAATGTCTTCTAAAATAGAAGTGTAATTTGGTCTCGGGACCAAGCAACATTTAGTGGGTACCCTCCCTTCAACAATGCAATATCTAGTGGGTACCCTCCACTCAACAATGCGATATCTAGTGGGTACCCTCCATTCAACTCACTGTCCACAGTGTCCAGTGAGTATTCTAAATGCCTCAGTGTCAAGTTACACACAGTAGACGGAAGTTGAGGATTTACCTGCAGTGGGAAGTTCATGTTTAGTCCAGCCACTTCCTTTGATAGCTGAATTCACAAGAAACAATGAAGACATTAATGACTGCATTGGACACAACGCCATTTCAGAGGATGTTGTCACACGCACGCACGCTGCTGTTGACCACAGTTTATTGGCTTTAAACTGTTAGCCATTCAAGTTGTTGTAGTCACTAACAATATTTGGGAAAAATTTACATTATGTTGATATTGTTGCTGTCGGGCAGAAAGAAACGTCAATGAATGTGAAAGTAGTGTAAAGTAGCAAAAATAGTCGATATACCAGCTCACAACGGGCCACGATGTTGAGCTTATGAATCTGCTATACTAGCCGTTTGTGAAGCATTTTTAAGTAAAAATTGTCCGGGGTGCTTACAAAAGCCCGAGTAGACGTTCAAATGTCCACCAAACGTGTTTGAAAGTGAAATCTCTCTTTAAAGTGGCCAAGTGGATTTGTGGGGTTTTATGAATATTTAACCAATAAAATAGTAACACCATCTTGTGACTAAATGTCCACACCAGGAGCCAGTTGCACCACCTGCCACCAAGTTCAAACGTAGCCTGGTTATAGCTGAAATTGCTTTTTCAAGTCAAGACTTTATGCATTACTAAAAGGCCATTTAAGCTAAACTAGGCTAAGGTTGAACGTAGTGTGAGGTGGTGCAACTGGCTACTGATCCATTGGAACCCATGCTACCCCCCCCCTTGAAAAGTAACATTTTGGCTGTACAAGGTTTCCACCCGGTAGAGAGACGATCTGATTAGTGAAACATAATCCTGAGCATATGACTCGATGTAAGGTTTTCCGTCATGCGTGTGGCCTGAGCCCCGACCTGCTGCTGCTGTCTCTGTTGGTTGGCTTTCTGTTTGGCACGTCGCTCCAGGAACTGTTTGGCGAACTCTTTGGCTTCCACTGTGTCCCCTAGGTAGGACCGGATGAAGTCCAGCACTGCATAGGGAGACTCCACCTCCTTCAGGTACGCCACGATAGTGGCAACTTCACAAAACAACAGCAAAGAATGACACGAGTATCATTAACTGGTCAGGTGACACAAGCAGCCGTCTCCATTGTGCATCTGTCCACCCCCCTTTTTAATTTTTTATTTATTATTATAATTTTTTTAAACGTGAATGTTTCTCTGTCACAACATCCCGGTCGTTGTTTTCGTTCATTTTCCCCGACGTTCTTGTGTTGGTTCAATCACTGTGTTTTGTTATGGCTTTCCTGTAGCTAAAGTTAGCTCATGACATTAGCCGTTGTCACTCGCTTGGCGCTGCAGCGTTGCAGAGTGTTTCAGGGCTTAGGGGAGGCAGCGGGCCAAGCATGACTAGAAGCACTAGTGGTTCAGAGTCAGACTCAGAGTATGGGGGTCAGATTCCCATTGGCTTAGGCAGCGTTTCAGAGTATGGGGTCGGGACTCCCATTGGCTTAGGGGCAGCCAATCATGACTAGGTCGCCAATAAAAACGGGCCTCTTGTATGTCAAAAAGGTTTGAGTCATTAACAATAGTACAAGGAGAGTAAAGACAAGTCATGCCAGGAAAACACACAGAGGGGAAAGGCTTAACACTGTTTTTTTTTGTGTGAAAAAGACAGATTGTTGCCCGCTGGTGTCATGCACCAATAATAGCAGATCTACAAGTTCACAATACGTCACACTGCAATGCATTGCACACCGAAAATAGTAGTGAGCTCACCAAAATAGCACCATAAATTCTGCATGTCTGCAGTGCAAGCTTGTAGATTGGCTATTTTCTGTGTGCAACATTGGTGCTCACACACAGTCACACACACACACACACACACACACACACACACACACACACACACACACACACACACACACACACACACACACACACACACACACACACACACACACACACACACACACACACACACACACACACACACACCTATACAGTATATCTCAATCATTAAGGGCTTGATTTACTTCATTGAGCATGGTATTGCACATCTATAATATCAGACAAGCTATTTTCTGCGTGTGGCATCATTCAGCACACTAGGTTTTAATCGGGGCTTTTAATAAGAGCTGTCCTACCGTCCAGAGAGGAAGAGGAGTTGTTGGCGGAGGTGTTGAGGGCGTGCAGCATCTGTTCACACCAGGTGGTGAAGCCGTCCTGAGGCTTCATGCCCTGTAGCAGCTTCAACAGCTTCTCCTCCTCCTCCGTGCGCTTACGACGCATCATGTACTGTTCGCTGGAGACACACGCATACAGTTACGTTAGTTTTGCACTTTCAGAGTTTGGGGTTTTACTTTGCGTCACTCACAGACAATTGCGTTGACCTTAGGGTAGGATCGACTGATCGCTGAAGACACACCAGACCCTGATTCATGAGATTGTATTGTCTCTAGATTAATTATATTTAAAGCCAGGAATTTCTACAGGCACCAGTTTAACTGTGCCAGGCAAAAACTACAAAAGAAACTACAAATGGCGGGTCCTATGACGCGGCATCTTGACCCGGAAGCATTCGCCACATCGTGTCCGTCGCTTAGTCCAGCCCTACGTTAGCATGAAACACGCCAATATGCTAACCGGAGCAACGCGCAAGGTTTTTATTGACATCCTACTTTATCTCATATCACCTCATCTGAGCTTCAATTCCGAGATAAACTCCGCTGAAGATCGTGGCCATTATGGGACTCTATGGAGAGCAAATTTTCAAATTTTGTTTCCCCTGGGCGTTCCAAGATGGATGCCGGTTTTGAGTCGTAGGGGCCCGTATCCAAGAGGCGTACATTACAGTATCATGTTGGCTGTGTTGGTGTGCGATATGTTTTCACCATATAAACACAAGAGTGAGACCCATCTTCTGCCCACATTCTAACTATTTCTGAAACTGCGAGTTCATTCCGATTCCATCTGCCCCTTGTATAGAACTTGGCTCCCCGAATTCCACAAATAAAATATATTATGGAATTTAAAAAAATCACACCGTGTGAACCGAGTGGTGCAACTCCCCTCTCTCTCTCTCTCCCCCCTCTCCTCTCTCTCTCTCTCATATTAGCAGGCAAGAGTCTGTCAGCACTGTCTCTCTCTCTCTGTTTCTGCATGGCACAACAGCGCCCCTACTGGTACTCATACTGGTGCTCATACATAGGTGAACACATACACAGGTGAACACATGGGTGTACACGGACATTGCTGGTGGTAGGAGTGGTTGCACCACTCAAAAAACAAGTTGTTAATCAAATATTTAGAAACCAAAAAAGGCATCAAAAGTTTCAACAAACACAGTTACCTGAGAGAGGGGCTGCTGCGGCTGTTCTTCATGCCCATGTTGTTGTTGCCGCGCATGGTGACCTGGTTCTTGACCGCCTCGTCCCACATGCCCATGCCCCCGGACGAGCCCCCGCTGCCGGCCTTACCCTCCAGGCCGCCGGGCCCTCCCCACATGCCCACGCCGTCCGCCCACTGGCTGCCCATGGAGGAACCCCCCATCGACATGCCAGCGTGCTGCAGAGAGAGAGAGAACAGAGAGACATCGGGACAGTGAGGTTATTGTCACAAACAGCATAGCCGTTTTTATTTCCAGGGAGAAAAAAAAAGTCTGGGTCCGCGTCCACTTCAATTTGGCATAGAGTAGCGCAAACGTTGATCACTCTCATTTCTGATCGTCTTTGTTAAATTGAAGCACACACGCACACCCGTACACACACAAAACACACTCCTCTCTCTCTCTCTGTCGCTCTAATTAATTAGTCTCATGTCCAGCAGCTGCGCACAGTTTCTCAGCTGCCTATGCCATAGAAAGCATAGGTGAGTTCCAGGCTACAAACAGCAGGACAGGAACACATGACATGTTTCTGTGTGATATTGACTTGTTATATTGTAATTACAACAATGTTGAATATGTCCCTATAATATCTCCCAATGCTTTCTATAGTTTTGTCCTATTCATGAATGGAAAATAATAATTACCGCAGAATCGGCCAAATGGCGCAGATTAAGCACAGGATTCTTTGTGGGTTTTTTTCTCCAAAAATGCTGTATAATCGTTCAAACGTTCTGCATATTTAGCAACTTTTCTGCATATTTAACAACTTCCTGCAATTTCAATGCATAAAATCAACATAAAGAGGTAGACAAAACAGGAAAGGGCGCACACCGGTGTTGGTGAGGTGCTGGCCTAAGTAAAAATTAGAAAAAGGCTGCATACTCGTAGCCACGATGCTGTATATTTATTGTTATCCAACGTTTCAACCTTTCGGCCTTCTTCCCTGAAGAAGGCCTTTTTCCTCATTTTTACTTAAAATCAACATAAAACCTTGCATATTTTAATCGCAAATTTCCGGAGAGTCTAAATCACTATAGTTTACTCACGCGCTCTCTCTGCTGCTGTGCCCTCTGCTGCTGCTTCAGGAGCCTCTCGGCCTCCTGCATCTCCAGCAGGGCCAGAGCCGGGGGCTTTCCTGACTTGGGGATGCCGGAGGAAGGAGACCCGCTCCAGCCTGAGCCACTGGCCCCGGGCCCCTGCTGCTGGGGGGCCTGCTGCAGCAACTTCATGATCAAATCCTGCTGCTGGCGACACTGAAAAGACAAGGATCACATGATTTAATTAGGAAGAACCAAAATATAAGCCTTTTCTTGGTTCAGATTTCTTAATCCGTTGTTTTTCTTTTCTTCTGGTTAATTTATTTTTTCCCCCCTTTTTTAATTGGGTATGATTTGCAATTATAGAGCATCAGAGTCCAACTCTCCAAGTCTGAATTGACGCGTTCTACCCGGGTCACGTCTTTCCCCACATTCTGAATTTCCATACTGGTTTAATATCGCATCAAATATATGGCAAGAAAACGTGAAGCCAAACAAAAATAAGTTTTAGACTTATGTACCTGTACACAAGATGTAACAATAAAGTACAACGTTGAACCTTGAATGTTACCGGTGCCGAATTAGTTAATTTTTTTGCCAAAAACTCATCAAAAATGACTATCGTGAAGCGACATGAACGATACAAAGCCACTTCCCTGACATATTGTATATTTTTGGACCACAATTCTGATATTAGACGAATCAAACGATTCTATGATAACCCAATGTTATAATATTCTCCATAGAGAAATGACATCCGCGACCCAGAGGATAAACGAGTGACGTCAGGACTTCGCTAACCGCAAGGTTGCCAGTTTGAACCCGGGCTTCCCCAGAGTTAGTGTCGAAGTGTCCTTGAGCAAGACACTGAACCCCTAATTGCTCCTGATGTGCTGGTTGGTGTGTGAATGTGTGTGTGCAGTGAATGGGTGAATGCAATGCATTATCTATGTAAAGCGCCTTGGATAAAGGCGCTAAATGTGACATTAAATTATGAGCATAACTTATTTTTTGCAAACTCATCTGCAAGATTAGTTTAATTTGATTCATAACTAAACTGTAAATAACGCTTTAACAAACCCTATGTGGTTCATCAATTCAGCTTTTTCAGAAAACTGTCAGGACGTAGAAGACATTTTTAGAATCTGATCTCAGGTCAGTTAACCCCAGTATAGCTCTTAACCACTGTAACCATTGTCCTCCCCTCACCTGCTTGCGTCTGAACAGCTCCTCCTCCTCCCTTCTCTTCTGCTCCTCCTGCTGCCTTCTCTTCTCCTCCCGTCGCTTGCGCTGCTCCTCTTCCTCACGCTTCGCCCTGAGTTCGGCGTCTCGTCTGTCTTGCTGGAGCTGGAAGAGGTTCAGGGCTTATTAGTGTCAAGCGGTGTCGATTTCGTCGACCAAAAAAAAACTATGAAGCGTCACATGCTTGTGGATCGGCTATTTTCAGCATGATGCCAATAGAGCGTTGCAGTCCCGGGCCCCTTTGATTACGACGCCAGGCCCAGGAAATAGTTCCCAATGCATTTTTCCCATAGACATTACAAAACGTATTTATTTAAAGACCTTACAAAGCCAACTCTTGTCGTGACAAATCATGACAACACAATATTTTGGACCAAAAAAAGAATTACAAAGAAGAAAACAATAATTCTAATCTAATTATTTGTTCAGCCCAATTTTTTTTGTTTGTTGTCATGATTTGTCACAACAAGAGTTGGCTTTGTCCGCGGCGTAAACGTCTTTAAATACTTTCTGAAAAGTCTATGAGGAAAATGAACGGGGATTTCTTTTCCGGGGGCGGGACTGCGACGCTCTATAGAATCAGCCGTTTACAACGCTGTCGAGGCGTGCCAAACTACATTGTCCACTAAATGATGATTTTGGTGACTGAAATCTCTTTATGTATAAATGACATCTGAAGATGTACAAATATGTAGCAGGAACGCATTTTATTCTAAATGTTCTAAACGCTTGATTTAGCATTCGGCCTCCCAGGGGGGGGCGACTGAGCTCACCTTTTGAAGCTGTTCGAGAGTTGGACCCTGAGTAGAAGAATTCATTGTTAAGTCCCAAAGATTGGCTTCACCGCCTGCAGCAGAAAAGAAAAGGGTGGGGTTGATTTAAATCTGTCAGGGACGATAGTGTGTGTGCGGCTGTGCGCATGCGTGTACATATTATTTGTGTACGCATTACAATACTTGTGAGGGCCAAATGTCCCTGAAAGTATAGTAGAATTTCTGAAACAAACATTGTGAGGATAATCGTCCTGGTCCTCGCAAGAGATGGCTGTTTTTTATGATTTGTTTGTTTTTAGAGTAAGGTTCCGGTTGGGATTAGGTTTACGGATTATGAATTTAGAGGTTATGTTTAGGGGCAGGGATGGATTTAATACTGTGAGCACCAAATATATATATATATATATACCAAAATATGCACCAAAACTAGCCACTCTAAAACTCTACGGGAGGATGCGAGCTTGTAGATCTGCCGTTTTCTGTTTTAGGGTTAACCCATTTTGAACCCCTTTTGGTGTTTTAAACATTATATTATAATTTAGCTATTGAAAAATAGCAGATCTACAAGCTCATAGCGCGCCACCGAGTGGCATGCTACGAGCTTGTAGGTCTGCTATTTTTGAAAAATCGTAAAAACGTGTCGCAAATCTTTGAATATATATTCTTTCAAAGTGAATGTTTTGAACTTTAAATGTGTCTAAATGGGTTAAAAATGGCAAAATAACTAAAAAAGAGAAAAAAAAGGCAGTAATGAAATCACCACCCTAAGTAATTATCTACATGACACAAATGTGTGTAGTTGTACCTGACGGCTGTGAAGCTGAGGTATGCATGTCCCACATGGACCCTGTGTCTGGCACTGACATCGACCTGTTCATCGAAGGTATCATACCCTGCTCACTGCACCTGGAACGCACACATCACAACCAAATGACATTACAGAAAAGCACTTCCGATATCAAGACACGACAAGATCAAAACTACACATGTGCACAATAGAGCGTCGCAAATGAATCCCGATGTATTTTTCCCGTAGACATTTCAAAACTTATTTATTTAAAGACCTTTCGTCGTACGAAGCCAACTTGAGTCGTGACAAATCATGACAACACGCACAATATTTTGGACCAAACAAATAATTACAAAGAAGAAAAACAACAAAAAAAAAGTGTTGTAACATGCCGTTCTTTTCTACTTTCTAATTCTCCGTTTGTCATGATTTGTCACGACAAGAGTTGGCTTTGTCCGCGGCGTAAACGTCTTTAAATAAATACTTTCTGAAAAGTCTATGAGGAAAATTAACGGGGATTTCTTTTCCGGGTCTCTTGAGGGGGCGGGACTGCGACGCTCCATATACCATACTGTACAATAACCTACAGTATTAGACAGCTGTTCAAAACTGTACCTGTACACAGATAATCAGCTGCTAAGTTGTTAACTAGCTAGCATGCAAAATGTCCTTTTGTCTTCAATTTAATTTGCTAGTGGTGTCAATAGTTGACAGGATGTTGATATGTCCCCTTGCGAGAATCATCCATATACTGAACACACACACACACACACACACACACCTGTTAATGAGCTGGAATAGCTGCTGCTGTTGGAGCTGCTGATAGATGGTGGCGGCTGCCAGCTCCTGTTGCTTCTTGAGGCGATCCTGCTGGTCCAGATTGCCCTGCAGTGGAGGAGGACAAACACAGAGACACATGGTTCAATACACACACATACAGGACGTCATTCTGTTTAAAGAGCAACATGAAAGAGCAGAGTTCTTAACAAATGCTTTGGCTTTACTGGTACTCAAGACCAAGTCTCCATGTCCACATTTGCACCGGTGCAGTTTTGGCCCTCAAAAAAGAATATCCCTGTTCAATAACGGCCCATGTCAAATATTGTTCTCCCCCCCCCCCCGAAAGCATCCCTAAAAGACATTTACAGTACCATTATATTTGCTTCATCTTTAGTATTGCAGTAAGTATGAATATGTATAAGCTGTATCCAACAGAATCCGGGTAATAGTACCACAGTATCAACATAGCCGCAATTTGCAACACTAGATTTAAAAAAGATAATACCCTCCAGTGACAGGCAGTCCATTGATGCAAATTGCATTTGCTTGTATTTAACAACGTTAAACCTCACCAACATCGCAGCTGTAAGCCAAGCTTGAATTATCCTCTTTCCGTCTACAAAGCTTTACCGTAGACATGTTATGAGCTACTTTCTGTCCAAAATATTCAGAGCATATTCAGAGCGGCCAAGTTTTCCACCAGCCAGAAAACGTCTTTGGAAGTGTTTTATCTGAGCAGGAAAAACACGACGCATGGCCTCTCGGAATACGCTCGGATTTTTTTTGGACATACATGTCTACGGAGCAAAAAGCTTTGCCGTTTGAAAGAGGATAATTCAAGCTTGGCCGACAGCTGCAATGTCGGTGAGTTTAACGTTGTTTAATACAAGCAGTTTGCGAAATGCAATTTGGATCAATGGGAGGGTATTGCAACTCTGTATCAACAGAGAACATGAACATGAACACCAAACAGCACAGACACAAAAACATTTAAAAGAAAATGGTGCCCATGTCAACTGTTCCAGTTACTGTCCGGATACATGTTGGACCTTTAATCCATTTTGGACTGAGGTCGATAAATTAAAAAAAAAGGCTTCTAAATCCTAATTTTTTTCTGAAAAACCCATGTTTCTATGTCAGTGGTGCTCAACCTTTTTCATGTCAAGGACCCCCAGAATTCTCTCTATTGGGCCACGGACCCTCATCTCAAAATATGTAGTTCCAGGGACCCCCCCCAAATGTAGTCCAAGAGCTCTGACTCACAGTCCCAGTGGAGCCGCGGGAGGAGGGCGGCGGGCACGGCGGCTGCCTCACCAGCAGCGGTGGCGGGGAGGGGCCCGGGGCGAAGGGCACGCGGCCCCACATCTTGATGACGTCGCCCAGGGGCTGGAAGCCCTCGTCGCAGCCCCGCTTCACCAGCAGGGTCATGGTGAAGTAGCCCGCCTGGAACCACTCGCACATCTCCACCGTGGTGAACGGGCCTGGAGGAGGGGCAACGGAGAAGGAAGAAAAGAGACTTTCAGTAGCCTGGCTGGAACTCTCCTATGCTTTTTATGGCATAGGCAGCTCCGAGAAACTATGCGCAGCTGCGACATGAGACTAATTACTTAGAGCGACAGAGGAGTGTGTCTGTGTGTACATGTATGGGTGCAGCGTGTGTGTCAATTTAACAAGGGTGCAGACGATCAGAAATCAGCAGAGAGTGAGCAATGTTTGCGCTACTCTATGCCGAATTGAAGTGGACTCAGACCCAGACTTTTCTTTCCTCCCTGGAAATAAAAACATCTGGGTTTCCGAGGCTACCCTTTTAGTGTTCCCATTTCAGGTTTCATGTCACGATAGGCAAACATTCCGTGAAAGTCTTAGCTCGGCGGTAGAAATGTCAGCATGGAATAAAGCAAAAAAAGATTAATCTCATGACTGAACCACTTTGTCACAAACTTGTCTCAGTTTCCTATAAAAGGGGGGGGGGGGGGGGGAAATCACACCCGTGTGAAGTGAGGGGCGCTCTTATCATCGTGCATCATCATGTCGATTTGCTCAGACAGTCGAGCCGAGCAGTCGAATAAATCACAGATTGAGGCTTTGAGACTTTTGCTTTTATGAAACATTTCGAGACCATTCATGTTTCATGGAAGATGCTTCAATCTCAACATGTATTCTATTGCTGCTAGTTTGACCACTTCAAATACGCCATCAATGGCTAATAACTGAAAACAGCGAAAGAAAATAGCTTCCATAGAAGACATGCTGATTTCTATGGAAGCCAAATGACTGAAATCAATCGTGACGGCTGAGAACTTAAATCCATGTGTCAGCTTGTGCGGTATAGATTAGGGTTCAAAACCCCCAGGTTGTGTGTGTGTGTGTGTGTGTGTGTGTGTGTGTGTGCGTACCCTGGATCTCCGCCTGGGGGTCCTTGTAGAACCACTTCATGGCGGCCTCGTGCGACAGGGGCAGTGCGGCGGCCGTGTTCCTGCTCTCCTGCTGGTGCTGGAGGGCCTGCGTGAAGCACTCCTCCTCCAGAGAGGTGTCCTGTAGCGACGCCACCATCTTCTCTGCCTCCTGCATGGTGGCGCACACAGGGGGACAATGTCTTCAGTTTAACACAATTATTTACGAAGCAAGGGGGCATTATTTTCTTCCCATTTTCAGCGCCTCCGCTCCAACACACAGACCGATTGCAGACCGATGAGCAAGTTGAAAATTTACGAGAGACAAATACTGCCAGAGACTATACTTTCAACTCATAGCGAGAGTATGGAGTAATAAAGAATAATTCTCCTCCTACTGTACCTGCTGGAGGTGCTTCATGCCCTCGTCATCCTCGGTGTCTCCTCCGGATGGAGGGAGGAGCGGAGCAGCAGAGGAAGGAGGAGGCAACAGCAGGCCGGAGGAGGAGGAGGAGGTGGTGCTGTGGTTGTTGGGGCTCGACCGGGCCTTGGAGCTGCCCACTGGAAACACATCTGACACAACAGAACAGAGACCAGTGGTTCTCAAACCTTTCCATATCAAAATGAATGTGTATTTGGACCCCACTGACATAAACAAGCCTCAGGAAAACAGGGCAATGAACTGCAGGGTGAAGGTGTCACCTCAAGTTTTTTGTTTGGGCCGCCGTAGCTGAATGGGTAGAGAAGGTTTGTAACTATAATTAATAATGGCAGGTTTAGCCGAGCTCACAGAACAGGGAACATAGGGATGCATACCGATGAATCACCACATATCGGTATCTCACAATATTTTGCCGTTTTCGGTCAATATATCAGTAGATTAAAAGAACACAGTAAGATGGCAGTAGCCGATCTTTATCTGTTGTTGATAAGCATAACATAACATTTTGTGTTGGCTATGTTGGTGTGTTGGCAAGCTGTAGAATCTGAACATTTATTTATTGTATTGAAGATATTTGTTTCCCTGGCACAAAATGGGGAAATAAAAACAACAAAAAACATATTGGTATCAGTATCGGCTAAATTGTTATTTTAACCCATTTTGGGCTTAGAATTATGTTATGCTTTAGCTATTTTTGAGAAATCGTAAAAATGCGGAAACAAATCTTTCAATATATATTCTTTCAGAGCGAACGTTTTTTTATAGGCCTAAATGGGTTAAACATCGGGATCGGACAAGAACTTCCCTAACAATCAGTGAATGAGAAACAGGTGCACGTTACCTTCACTTGGCATGTGGCTGTTGGCCTTGGCAGGGTGGCTGTTGGTCATCTGGGGCATCTTGTCCGTCGCCATGCCAACGGCGCAGGGCTGCGCCTCCTTGGCCATGGGAGGAGCAGAGAGGGCGGGAGGAGAGGAGGAGCAGAAGGAGGAGGAGAAGGAGGAGGAGGAGGGAGGAGATGCCGACTTCGCCTCGCCGTCACCCGAGACAGCTTCTTTACTCTCTGAAAAACATGGTGAAAGATGGTGGAGACCATAAACTACTGTTTCCCAAACACAGGGATTAAAGCAAAAACAAACAAAAAAATCCCAAGACAAAAAAATATTTTCCAGAACCAATATCTGATGCGTGAAACGTTGTGAGAGAGGAAAGCCCCAATAGTGTCGCAGTCCCGCCCCCTTTCATTACGACGCCAGGCCCAGGAAATGAATCCCAATGCATTTTTCCCCATAGACATTTCAAAACGTATTTATTTAAAGACCTTTTAAGCGAACTCTTGTCGTGACAAATCATGACAACACACACAATATTTTGGACCAAACAAATAATTACAAAGAAGAAAAAAAACAAAAAAAAGTGTTGTAACCTGCCGTTTTTTTCTACTTTCTAATTCTTTGTTTGGCCCCGAAAAAAATCGTGTTTGTTGTCATGATTTGTCACGACAAGAGTTGGCTTTGCCCGCGGCGTAAACGTCTTTAAATAAATAGTTTCTGAAAATTCTATGAGGAAAATGAACGGGGATTTATTTTCCGGGTCTCTCGAGGGGACGGGGACTGCGACGCTCTATAGAGCGATTATCATGGAGGCGTAAAAGAAGGCTCTGGAGGCCTTCTTTTGACGGCACAGTCAAGAAAAGATTACATGAAACAACCGCCCCGAAGTGTTTGCATTGGCACGCCTGTATGGGTAACTTTTTTGAGTGTAACAAATAAATCCTCTGAAGTGTTCCGCTGTCTAATTTAACCCATTTTGGGCGGGAACCCCTTTTGCTGTTAGCTTATGTTATGCTTTAGCTATTGAAAAATAGCAGATCTAGAATATGTCCACATTTCCATGCTGTATTGATGGTGGTACCATAGGAGAGATAACAGACAAATGTTGATAAAAAAATAACATTTTTTATAGACTTCTGTAGACTTCTTGTAAATTAACTTAAATGGTAAGACCACTTTTCTAGAGGTTTGGGTTGTTTTCTTACCTTGTTATGATCAAACTAGTCCATTCTATGAATTATTTCGCTCCGTTGTGCAGTTTAATAGTAAATTAAGGAAAAAGAAATAGGCTCAAAGTCTCTTTAAGACTCTTTAAGCACACAAACGAACGCAACGAAAGCTGATTCTGACAGGAAAACTCATGCGGTTTTATTTCCGTCTTTTAGGATAGATTTATAAAAAGGAACTATTTTGGTGGGAGATATACTGAAGCGGTACAGCGGGTGCAGGCTTTAGTTCCGACATACTATTGATCCGAAACCTCAATCCTAACCTAACCCTAACCGCAAGCACGGGAGCAGCGCATGTCGGACCATCGCTTTTTCGCATTGCATCGCATGTCCCCCCGCTTCGGATCTTCGGTGTGTCGGAAAAGTGTGCGCACCCTGGTACAGCGGCGTTCCCAACTCTCGCGGGGACATCTTGCGAGGTTTCTTTGTAAACAAGTCGCCACGCTGTTCGAGAGGCACCCAGCTGCAGTGTCAGACGAGCAGACACAGACACTTCATCTCTAAACTGTCTTCTAAAGTGTCTCCCTCAAACACATCCATTATGTATGTTTTTAGTGACAAGCGGACGAGATCAAATCCGTTTGTTTACATCCCCGTAGTGGCTCGACGGCATTCCAATAATACGCTTCAGGAGTGGATGTACACATTTGGACCAATGAGATCGTTTTTTACTCAAGGCGAACAGAAGTGATTCGGTCGGCGTAGGCATACCTACCGGATCTTCCTTCTACACAAATTAGTCAAAACTAGACAAAGTTGACATTTTTTATTAAAAATAAAACCGTATGAGTTTTCCTGATGTGATAAACTGTCAGAATCAATGTGTTTGTTTATGTGCTAAAAGAGTGACTTCGAGAGCCGTTTCCCTGTTACAATGGAAGTCAATGAGAGCATATTTTATTTACTATTAAACTGAACGACGGAGCGAAATAATTCATAGAATGGACTAGTTTGATCATAACAAGGTAAGAAACAACCCAAACCTCCAGAAAAGTGGTCTCACCCTTTAAGTAATGCAGAAGTGTAACAATAATTCAACTCTCGAGTGTAAAATGGAACCGTGACATCCATTCTATAGCAGTCATTTATTGTTAGTAGCGTCAAGCATTCACAACTACAGTAACTGCTATCTTTGTCAACCAAAACTGTGAGCTTTTGCTGTGCCCACTTCAAAGAGCTTCTGATCTTACACACAACAGCCGTTATCGATCGCTCAGCCTAGCTGAGCCATCGAAACAAGCTCAGCTCGGCAGGCACTAGGCAGGCTGACCAGTGACCGAGGAGTGAGGACTGTGTGAGTGTGAATGAGAGAGAGAGAGCAGATGAGAGAGGCGGGGCTATTGGCCGGTGGAAAACTGACTGACTGCAACGTGGATACGTCTCTCAACCGCTCTCTCAAACTTCACCAGGTGTGGAACTACAAACAACAAACAACCGATAAGAGGTGGAGCGACCATGTCTCTTTGTCTCACCCGTGTCTTTGTCTCCTCCGCCGTTGTAGCTTTGCTCCGCGTCAGCGTAGCTCTCCTCGTCCTCCTCCTCGATCCCCTGGAAGTCCAGCTCCTCCTCCAGGATCATATCCTGGCCACCCTTCTGGACGGGAACACAAGAAGCCCATTAAAAAAAGAAAAAAGGCTTCTAAATCCTAACATTTTTCTGAAAAACCCATGTTTCTATGTCAGCGGTGCGCAACCTTTTGTCAAGGACCCCCAGAATTATCTGTATTTGGCCGCAGATCGCTAACTGAAAATATGTAGTTCCAGGGACCCCCCAGAAGCCAATATTATAGTTAAAAACACACCTGTGTGAACCGAGTGGTGCAACTCCCCCAAGTGAGTGAGTCGTCATCGAAAAACTCCTTCCCCCGTTTAGCCTACGAAAACGAAAATCTTAAAACATTAATAACTCGCGATCTAAATCATCCCGTCTAATCTAATTATGAAAAAAAAGATCCTGTGTTAGACGGCGCTCCGTGGTCCAGTCGCGATAGATTTCCCGTTGTTGTCGATCGACTCTAGAGTGGTGTGGCTATTGTTAGCTGCTGCACACACACATTCACAACAACGTCCGGTCCGTCGGTAAAAGCGGTCCATGTTTATAAATCGAACGGGCGCTATAATGTAATGGATTAAATAACCCCGGGGCAATTAAAGTGTTAATGAGTTAAAATCAACAATCTCATAACCACAACACACATTTTTTCACAAAGAAATTTGGTATAGAGCGTCGCAGTCCCACCCCATTTCAAAACGACGCCAGGCCCAGGAATAAATTCCCAATGCATTTTTCCCCATAGACATTTAAAAAAGTTTTTATTTAAAGACCTTTTAAACGTCGTACGAAGCCAACTCGAGTCGTGACAAATCATGACAACACAATATTTTGGACCAAATAAATAATTACAAAGAAGAAAAACAACAAAAAAAAGTGTTCTAACCTGCCGTTTTTTTCTACTTTTTAATTCTTTGTTTGGCCCAAAACATTGTGTTTATTGTCATGATTTGTCACGACAAGAGTTGGCTTTGTCCGCGGCGTTAAACGTCTTTAAATAAGTACTTTCTGAAAAGTCTATGAGGGAAATGAACAGGGATTTCTTTTCCGGGTCTCTCGAGGGGGTGGGACAGCGACAAAAAGGAGGAAACCAAGTATATTAGACCTCCTGGGCCAACGTGCTCACCGTGATGCACATGAAGGCTCCGGAGGAGTCAAAGGTGCCCTCGAAGGTGCCGTCCCCCTCGTCCGTGCACCACTCGGGCAGACCGTGTAGGTCGTCCTCCGGTCCTTCGCTCGCGGCGCGCCTGCGGCCGCTGCCACCGTGCCCGTCCGCGTCCCGGAAGTCAAAGTCAAACTTCCGGCGGCGGCTCTCCCCCGGGGCATTGTGGTCCCGCCAGCCAGCTGAGCGAGGACCACCGTCTGGGGGGGGGGAAAAGAGACACGTGACAGATTAGTTAAGTTTATGTTACTAGCCCTTACCCGTTGTGAGACGGGCGGAGTACCCCCCTTGTTGCCGCGGGGGGTACTGCGCCCTGGGTGCGTTTTCGCTTTTTTAATTCACTAATAAATTAATTATTAATCATTTATGTGTCAAATCGAAAAAAGGGCTTTGTGAAGACCTCGATATTATTATGGTCAATGCCTGTGTGAAAAGTGGGAGCGATTGGTGCAGGCAAAGTGGAGCTATGACAGTGTTTCTGACACACAGACAGACAGACAGACAGACAGACAGACTTTTAACTCATTTTGGGCGGGAACACCTTTTGGTGTTAGCATTATGTTATGCTATAGCTATTGAAAAATAGCAGATCTACAAGCTCGCTACGAGCTTGTAGGTCTGCTATTTTTGAACGACTGACATAGAAACATACAGTAGCTTTTTCAGAAAACGGTCAGGATTTAGAAGACAATTTTAGAATCTGATCTCAGGTAAAAATGGATTAAATAAGTTGCATTTGAATCACATTGAATGATAAGCAAAGCAGTGATTGTGACTTGCTACATTTCCTAGACGTAACCATATAGCAGTGAGCTTGGCCATGCTAGGTTTTTATGGTGTTGGAACATAAGCTCTGGCGAACATCTCGGATGGACCGTAGGACAGATGGAATGCATAAAATTATAATCCCCTTCCCCAGAGGATCAGTTGGGGGCTAAATCCTTGAAAGACACAAACAGTTGAATAGCTCTTGGGCTCGGGTACTTTGATGTGTACGCTGACGCAGAATCCCATAGTAAATGTCGTTGCGAGAAAATAAATTCACGGCAAAAAAGGATTGTAGACTACCTTTTTTCACTGATGAAAACTATATAAAAAACTACTAAAACTAAGTAAATATACTGACAATTTTGTCCACAAATAAAAAGAATAGTCTAGTTTGGAGACGAGATCCAACTACAACTAAACAAGTAACATTTCGGGTTTCATCTTAAGCTCTCAAGAGCTAAATTATTGTTTAACATCTGCATTACTTACAATTAGGGAATGTAGAAGAATTGTTATTTTTGTTCAAGGTTTGCCCGTTATCTCTCCTATGGTGCCGACTTCAATTAAGACAACAAAATATTCTACGTTTTGAGGCTGAATCTAATCAAGGTGATTAGATTCAGCCTGGTGACTCGTGTCCAGCTCGTACCATCCCTGCGGATGACTCCGGCCAGTCTCCAGCTACTGCCCGGCTCACCACCACCAACAACACCGCCACCGCCACCACCACCGCTGCTGCTGCCGCCGCCGCCAACGCTGCCGCTGCCACCCTCCTCCTCCTCCTGCTCTTCCCGGAGGGTGCGCCAGTTGTCGCTGTCTGCGCGCGTGTACTCCTTCCTCCCGGGAACGGCGGGAACGGCAGGCACCTCCTCAAAGGAGCCGGGACGCCCCGGGACCTCTCGGCGCAGAGGCTTCTCAAACCGACGCTCGCCCCTGGAGCAAAAATGGAGAAAATAACTTTTTATGTATTTTTCCATGACCCGACCTTTTGGTGCTTGTTGTTACACGTTGTAAATGGCAACGAACGCACCCATGGTGACAATTATAATGTGAAAATCATCATGAATACCGTAATGCGTGCAAATCATTCGTAGTATATCTTTGCAGGGTAAGATGTGATTGAAGTAGTGCAGCTAAGTGTTGGTCTCCGTTATACTCGAGTACCGCAGAAATAGTGTATCTCAGACAAATGAATAGTGTAAAAAAAGTTAATTCTACTTTTGATTTTTACGAGCACAGCTGGTGTATTTTTTCACCTTTTGAGGTGTTCGTCTGCGGACAGATTTTGTCACAGACTCCCATCTGAACTTCTTCTTGCAAGGGCAAGATGTAGTTTGCTGGCTAGCTACTACACTACAACATGCTTACAATCCATGTTGGACATTTCTCAGACCATGCTGAGTATGCGAGGTCCTCACATAAATAAGAAGCCTTCAATAAGTATCCAAATCAGCATAACATAATAATGGCAAGAGAAAAAACAAAAGTATACGGCATAAGGCATATACATGTGAAATAAGGCGATGCCATTTTCTGCAGAAAACACTCGTATATACTCTATAAGCACTTTTATGGCAGCAATAGTATCTTCGTACAAAAGCAGCAGTAGTCAGTGTCACGCCATCTAACAAATGGGACTGGATCGGGAGGTTAGGTCCGCAAGTCGGCCATTGTGAAACAGCAGTAACAAGCAAAAAATTGTTTTGGAGGTTGATTTTCATTTTTTTTTTTTGCCATATTAACATGTTGAAGGTTTTCATTAACCCTCTAAGACCCGCATTAATTTCTACTTGCAAAAAATAGATTTCAACCTTACTACTACTTTGTACTACTAGGACTAGGACTAAAAAATATGTTACAAAAAATAAAATAAATAAAGTTTGATGAAAAATGTATAATAATTATATAATAAATTAATAATTTACATTTGGGGGATATCTTTCACAATAATGAATAAAACATGTTCTTGACATTCTAATGATCACAAAAAAACCTATTACAATTATTTTACTTAGTACTTTTATTAGGGTTAAAGGTCAAAAGTCATAGGTTAAAAAATGTTCAAAATTGTCCAGAATCTTTTAATTTGTGTGAATTTCAGCCTCTGTGGGGGGTATTTATATGCAAATATCATGACCAATGGCATTGAATGGCATTGCAATGAACATCACTGATGACGTTTAGGTGAAAAGACAGAAAAAATATAATAATAATTAATTAAAATATAAGTTGTTGCTATAAAGCAACGCTGGGTCTTAAAGGGTTAAAAACAGAAGGAGTCATCGAATGCTTATGATTATATTGCCAAACAAGGCTTTGCTTTGTGTTGTGTTTCTGTGCAGTCTTTTTGGGGTGGAGAGAGTACCTTAAACATGCGGGCCCAACATTTGCATGAAAGGTGTCGATTGGTTCAATGGCTGTATTGTCTCTGGTTTCACCCTCCTGTGCACCGCCCATCTTCACAAGCATGTGTCTGTGTTTACATGTCGGAGCAGCGGTATGGAGAATGCGTTACTGTCGCTCAACAAACGTTCAGCCACTTAGGGAAAGTTGCTCTGCTCTGCTTCAGCAGATAAAGGATTATTCATTCATTCTTTTTCCTCTCCCCGTGTGGAGAGCATATGGTGACGCGAGGTTAGTGCTTGGTTGATAACTTTGTCGAGCTGTATCGTCGTGTATCATCAGCTAAAAATCCTGAAGGGATTGAATTAAATAACGCCCACTAACGGGGCCTGAAAAATGTGTGAAATCTTTTGGAAAATGTGGATGTGCTTTGACTGTTATGGTTTAACAAGATTCAAATGACCATATCTCAAATATATTTCTGATTTCAATAAATTACACATCATAACATTCTGTGCTTTCATAATCTGTAAAAAGAAAAGCTGAAAATGACCACGGCTCCCTTGTGGCCCAAAGCATTGTATTGTATTCAGTCACAAATGTGCAAGATACCAGCAGAACAACAATTTCCTTGTATTTCTATACTAGCAGTGGTAGTAACATCAACGGTATCAACTGTATATACGGTATGCTATGTATACATTGTACAATGGTGGGTTAATTACACTATACAGGATTAAAGACCTAGTGAAATGAAAAGTATGTTTTTCACACTTTTAGACCATATATCCGTGGTCATCATATGGGCATACCAAACAACGGGTGCCAAAACAATAAGAAAATGTGTATTTTTATATCAGAAGTCCATAAAAAATATTTTAATTACTTTCTTTGAACGAAACCGTGATGACGTCCAGCATGAATAAAAATGAAGCTTGATTTCATTCACCCATTGTATTGCTGCTCGTCCGTCCAAACACAGCTGCTTTTGACTACAGAACTACTCCGTTTTTAATCGCATTCAAGATGACATCCAGGCAGTGCATTACTCCTTTTAAACTTAATCAGCACGCTAAAATGTGTATCTGAAAACAGTATGGGTTTCAAATAAGCCTCGAGCTTTTCTGCCCCATCAACGTCACACATGTAGAGGATCTACGTCCCATACCCTGGAGGGATTCGACGTTCTGATTGGTTAAAAGAAAACACACAGTTTTCCGTTTCAGAGTGAAACTACAAAATTAAATTCCTGTACTTTTCATTTCACTACGTCTTTATCCATTTGACCAGCACCAGTACTAGCCTCCAACCAAAAGAGTTGGCTGACTCACCTATCATCCCAGCTCTGACTGCGGTGAATCTCTCGGACACTGCGCCCAAAGCCCACCTCTGCCTCTTCAATACTTCTTTGGTAGAATCCACCTTCTCCACGGCCTCGACCTTGGCAACAAAAACAGACACACACACACACACACACACACACACGGACACGGACACACTCCATCATTCTTCCAAAGCCATTTCCTCGGCTGTCCCGAAGCGGATGTCGAGTGTTTACGTTGGACATTTATATGCTAACGGCGTCGTGACTCGTGTGTGTGTACAAGGTGAACTCATGTGTGCGGGCAATCGTACACAGGTGTGGACTGACAAAAGGACGACTATTTGGGCAGGCCAAGAGGAAGTGTGGTCAGTCAAGATGGCAGAAGACGACAAGGAAATACACATTTACAAAAGGACGGCTTGAATAAACTGTGTTGTTTTCTTTGGACCGTGTCCATTGTAGCTTGAGCTCAAGGCTTTGTGCTGCGTTAATGTGGGTTGTGGTCGTTAAGGGTTTATTGGGTTTAAGCTATGCATAACGGAGCGCAATTAAATATTATTATTTTTGTATATCAATTTACTTTGTATACTTATGGTCTAACATTTTTGTCGAAGCCTTGGCAGAGATATTGTTCTTACCTCGACCTCCTCGCGTGGCCCCTCGTCCTCGGACCACTCCAGCCGGGGCGGCCCCTCCCACTCCTTTTCCCATGAGCCTCAGCACTGCCACACTGTTCACAGACATGGAGAAGTTCCTCTGCACCCAGAGAGCAAGAGAGAGACGGGGCAAAAACACAGAATGGAAAGAGCAAAATGGAGGAATGTCAGGAATGTGAGCTCACTGTCACACACAGCAGCAGCAGAATAGATCGCTTTGAACAAGAGCATATGTGAGTGAAATGGGAAGAGATGGAATGTGTGAACTGCCGTTGGTGTGTTCACCGCGGAGAGAAGAGCCGTTAAGGCAGGGGGTGTCAAACTGGCGGCCCGCGTGCCATATATATAAAAGGCGGTCAATGCGGTCCGTTTTTTGTGAAAGAACGTGGGAAGAAAAAGCTTGAAAAGCGCCTGGACTACATTTGCACCCACCACTACAGACGACCGTAAAGACGACTTTAGAGCAGACTACCTAGTGACGACCTAGTCATGATTGGCTGCCCTCCTAGCAACCTAGTCAAAAAACCCATACTCTGAACGCCGCAACAGAAGCTAATATTATGAGCTAACTGGAGCTAGAGGCCAACCATAACAAAACACATTGAGTGATCCCACAAAAGAACATCGGAAAACGGACCAAAATGGGCGCTACAAGAGCTTGTTGCACCTGGCAGTTATGACTGAGTCATTCTTGTTTTTTTCCCCCCCACACGTCTCATTCTCTTTGATCTCCAGGGGTTATAATAAAACAAAATGTCAGAACTTAGGCAGGAAACCAGGTTCAAATGTGAGGTAGAAGAGGTAAGTTACATAGTGCAGCTTTAAGTGTGTGCACCAGAGAGAGAGAGAGAGAGAGAGTCTGACCTGCTCCTCCTCAGTGAGAGGCACCAGTGCCAGGGGCTGCATGGGCTCATCTTGCAGAATAGCAGCAAACTCCTTATCCTGCATGTCCTCTGGGACCTGAACAGAACACGCCACAGCACATGTAAACAACAGTGGAACCTGGGGGAAATTCAGTCGCTCACAGGTTCGCACACAACAACAAATCGGGAGAAATTTCCCAGTCCCTGCAAAACAACGGGCATCCCTAGGCACACGCCCAAAGGGATGCTTCAGGTAACCCATCTGATTTACGTCAGACAAGCCGTTATTTCTATTCAAAAACACTTCTATCGTCTAGGTGGAACGAATCAAATATATATATATTTTTTTATCAAGTAATGGGTTATGGGATTACTAACATTCCTAATATGTGTTCAATTAAATCTTCACCAAAATGTGAATGCTTGCCTTGGTTCCATATTCAAAAATTAAACATGATTTTAATTTTGTCCTTTTTGATTCAGCACTGTCGTGATTTATTTCTCGATAATGACAGGACAATTTTACTTACAGATTAAATAAGGGATACTTTTACCTTACTAAATCTGATGGATCAACCTAATAAACCCCCACCAAATAATCAACAGATTAAACAATACTTGTTGAATTCATATCTATGAAAATCTATGAAACACAGTTACAGTCTTTCTATAGTGGACAATATTATGAGATTGCAACGTGGTATTCATGCACTGCTATTATCACAAACACTCAGTGGTGATAAATAACCTAATGTGAACTATCCCTTTAAATCAGTGGTTTTCAACCAGTGGTCCTTGAGGGGGTTCCAGGTGGTCCCCAGCTAAATGGAGTTTGTCTTAAGAGCGTAAAATGAAAACAAATGGATCCATAAGGTTTCATTTATATTATAGGTTTCATTTCACGCTCTCAAGAGTTAAATCATTGTTAAACATCTGCATTACTTAATTTACAAAAGGTCTACACAATTAGAGAACGGAATTGTGGACAAAATCCTATCCAACGTTGACAGAAATCTTTAGTTTTGGGTCATTAGGTCTAAATCTCATCAAATTGTGGTCCATGGCTGAAATACTGAAATGAAAAATACTCGATATGAAAGGGGTTGGAAAACCACTGCTGTAAATCAAAGATTAGCAGAGAGACGTCTCCTCCTTCTCCTCACATTGTTGTCTTTGATATAACGTGCTAAACATCTCCTCCTCACCTTTGTCGTCTTTGATATAAAGTGCTAACATCTCCTCCTCACCTTGTTGTCTTTGATATAAAGTGCTAACATCTCCTCTCGGCCGTAGCGATACTCGGCCAGCTTGTACTTTGGCATGGCGGGGGAAGGAGGGGGGGAAGTCACAGTCCCCCCACTGGACAGTGCACGGAGCCTGTGGAGACACCAAGGAAGTATGAACGTCAACCCATGTTTCTTCAGTCAATATGGATACTATTCATCAAGGAGACAAAACATGCATCCTTCTTGAGTTGTTATATTCCTAAATCGAAAATAAGATCCTTTTTCTAAATGTGGCTTTAGCCTTTATTTTATATTTTGTATGGAGGGACAGACAGTAGGCTGACTGGGGAGAGAGATGGGGGGGGGAATACATGCATTAAAGGCCGTCGGGATCGGGAGTCGAACCCGCGGCACACTGCCAGACTGGATTGACAGCCAAGGTGCCTGGACCGCTGAGCCATGGCCCAGGCGGCCATAAGCTCCTTTTTTAAATGTCATTGCTATATAGTTTCTATTAAATGAAACAAATGTATTATAAATAAAAATGTGAGCCAGTGTTTTGCCATGTGAAACACCACACAAAAGGACATGAACAAAGACGGCGGTGGGGCAACAATGTTTCACAAAGAGACACTATGCGGCAATCGCGAACATGTGTGACCTTTTCAGTCCCTCGACTTGAGATAAAAATGTAATAGAGAATCTGTGATATGAATAGCTAGGGGGGGGGGGGGGGGGGAGAATTCACCACCTGTGCACGGCGGGCTATTATTGTGTAAGGTAGATAGAATTTATCCGCCTAGTAGGGGGTAAAGAAATGGCCCCCATAAATCAGCACTTTAAAAACCCACGATGAATGTTCTGTAAGGAATCCTCCCACGCGGGCAGGTTCCTCAGAAACCACTTGGCTAAACAGACAACAACACATTAGCGTTCCAATATCGAGATCTCATTTTTTAAGATGCCATTACTAGCAAACCCAAGGTCTGTAGCTTAACCCATTTTGGGCAGGAACGCATTTTGGTGTTAGCATCATGTTATGCTTTAGCTATTGAAAAATAGCAGATCTACAAGCTCATAGCGCGCCACCGAGTGGCACGCTACGAGCTTGTAGGTCTGCTATTTTTTTGAAAAATCGAAGAACGACTGACATAGAAACAGACTTTTTTAGAATCTGATCTCAGGTCAGAATGGCTTAACAATGGCTCTATTCACATGCCTCTGCACAGTGTCACACTGAGTAATGGCACCACATCAAAACCATATGTAGCTCCGAGGGGGGCGGGGTGGGGGGTGGGGGGAGTTGAGAGGTAGAGGAGGTAATATTGAGACGGAGGGCAAGAATGCATCAGGAGGAAAAGGAGAGGGAGCTCAACAAGCCTTGTAATGAATTCAGTCACGATGTGTTTCGATACAAGAAGAGCCAGGGCTCTCAAGCTAAATCATACTTTTTAGACCAGAGCATTTGTGATCGAGCATTTACTTCACATTTTCTTCTTCTTGTGGTTATTAACCCATTAAGGCCCGACGTCAAAATAAAAAAAAATGTCTTCTAAATCCTCCAGTTTTCTGAAATAAATATTTTCACGATTTTTCAAAAAAAATAGCAGACCTACAAGCTCGTAAGCGCGCCACTCGGTGGCTCCCTATGAGCTTGTAGATCTGCTATTTTTCAATAGCTAAATTATAACACCAAAAGGGGTTCCCGCAAAAAAATGGGTTAAAGTGAACATAAAAACACACATTTGGCTCTTCCAAATTGACACGTGCCAGAATAATAACTTTGTTATAGTGCTGACACGACTCTAGCCAGTTGTCTGGTACCACACATCCATGACAAAAAAAATGAGGAAACAAGTCCACCAGGGCTAAGAGGAGGAGAGTGGCTGCAGAATGCAGATGTGTAAAAGGGAAGAATACTTTTTGCATGGCTGAGCTGGCACTGCACCAAGAATGCATACAGCAGTCACAGGCCATTAGAGCCGCAGAGCCTGCAAACCAGAGACTACGCCTCCCATTAAGCCACTTTGGGCGGGAACCCCTTTTGGTGTTAGCATTATGTTATGCTTTAGCTATTGAAAAATAGCAGATCTACGAGCTTGTAGGTCTGCTATTTTTGAGAAATCGTGAAAATGTGGCACAAATCTTTGAATATATATATTTCAGAGCGAACATTTTTAACTAAAATATTGGCTTCTGGGAGTTCCCTGGAACTACATATTTTGAGATGGGGGTCCGTGGCCCAATAGAGATTATTCCGGGGGTCCTTGAAATTAAAAAGGTTGAGCACCACTGACATAGAAACATAGGTTTCTCAGAAAAATGTTTTGGATTTAGAAGACATTATTTTAATCGAACTCAGTCCAAAATGGGTTAAGCTCTACACAAACACTCACTGATGATGATGGGGCCATGAAAGGAGCGTCCACGTCGCGGCCCTGGGAGTATTGACGAGATCGACGAGATACTGCTAATCCTTTCACCACAAGCAACGGTTACAAGCCACAAGTTACGCTAATAGGCCGAAAAGCGGCAAGTTACAAAGCTACAGAACACCAAGAGAAAACGTCGTGCCTGGAGATAGACACGAAGATCGACGTCGAAAACGAGGGACCTCCTCAAGACCGGCATTGACAGTCATATCTGTGACTGTGCAGGCCTCTATGACAACTACGTCAGCATGTTTGAAGCAGATCCCTTCTCAGATGAAACAACTGCGCAAGGCGAGAAGGTGATGGAAAGCATTGCGCAAGAGCGAAGCAAGACCTGGAACGCTCTTATTGAGTCCACAGACATGTCAAAAAACAGCCAAGAAAGCACGGACACTTATTCACAAGCTGATCCTAAAGCAGCTCCTCAGCACCCAAAGGTCACTGCCAACCAAGTTGCCAACCAATTAGTAGAAAATGGAAAGAGTAGAAGGAGAGGGGGAAAAGACCAAGCTGAACTGCAAGAACTACACAGAGGACCCTGCTTTTACAAGACAGCTTACCATGGAAGAACTGGAAGGGGGAATCTCTATATCCTCAAACCAGGAAAGGCAATTGGACTGGATAACATCGCAACATTACAGAACAAGCACTTTGGTCTCAAGACAAAGATGTGGCTTCTACAGTTCTACAATGAGTGCTTATCAACACACAAGCTCAGCCAACATTTGGAAGAAAGCCCACATTATAGCACTGCTGAAACCGGGGAAAAATCCATCCGCTCCCAAGAACTTCAGACCAATCTCACTTTTGAGTCACACCTACAAGCTCTGTGAACATCTGATCCTCAACAGAATTGGCTCCTTTGTTGACAAACACCTCATCCCTGAACAAGCAGGTTTCCGCCCTGGCAAGTCGACAACTAGCCAAGTAAAGCAGGTGGCCTTCCTCAGGGAAGTGTGCTTGCCTTGCACCACTTTTTTTTAACATCTACAAACCAACGACCAACCAAAAAGTGCAGACACTCGGCGCTTCATCTATGCAGACGATCTCGGCATAGGTGCACAAGCCACTGACTTCAAAGTTGCGGAAGACAGACTCCACAAGGCTCTGGCAGAGCCAATACCCTACTATGAAGAGAACCACCTACGTACAAACCCATCTAAGACTCGGGTGTGTGCCTTCCACCTGCGAAATCGTGAAGCCAAGCGCCAACTGAAGGTCAGCTGGTCAGGAACCCCCCTTGAACACTGTGAGCACACAGTCTACCTAGGGGTAACCCTGGATAGATGTCTCTTTCAAGACCAACACAGAGAAGTGTAAAGTGAGTGTGAGGAACCACATAATCCGCAAGCTCACTGGCACAACCTGGGGTGCTAACCCACAGACTCTTAAGTCAACCGCACTAACTCTCTGCTACTCAGCTGTCGAGTATGCCTGCCCAGTGTGGGAGCGATCAGCCCATGCCAAGAAGGTGGACCCCGCCCTTAATGCTAGCTAGCTGACGCCTTATCACTGGCCGTCTGAAACCTACGCCCACAGACCGTTTGTAGGGTTAGTACATCCTGGTTTGTACATCCACCTGGCAGGCATAGCCCCACCAGAGATACGGCGGAATGCAGCAAGCAGAAAAGAGCGGCAACAACAGCCCATTGACGAAAGACACCCTCTCTTCGGGGCCATGTGCCAGCCAAAAGCCGCCTTAAGTCAAGTAAAGGTTTCCGGGATAGCGTCCCGCCGCACGGAACACTGAGCACAAGTAGTGAGAGAGTCACCCAGTGGGAAGAAAGAACTGGCAACCTCCCACCAGCTACGACGAACGATGGAGTTAAAGGCTAGCGAGGCACTACCCCATGAGCCACTCTTGCAAAATGGGGATATTCAAATGACGAGGACATTGTGTGTGTGTGACTGTGGCACTGAGCCGCAGACAATGCAGCACCTCCTCACCCTTTGTTTTGTTATCAATATCATAAAAGAAGAGCAGTGACCATGTCCAGTTTGAGTGATTTGGGAATTTAGTTTCTGAAAGACATCGCGTATGTAGTTGGATTATAACCCAACTGAACATTATCTCCTAGATTGTGGTCCCCAAATCCAGCTGGGGTTGAGGTAAAGAAGCTTACATATTTGTGAATCCCATGCCGATGGGAAAGCAGTGATGATTTTAGCCATAATTTGATTTCATTAAAAGGCTATTTATTGCATGATGTTTGCCATTTTTCCTGTTTTTCTTTTATCCAAGATCTGAGCCCAAGGAGTCTAATTACTTCTCTACCTGATGTGGTACTTAAAATAGAATACTGTAACAATATATTTTCCTACTGTAAGGTGCAAGCTTCAAGGCAAACAAATAGGAACAGACTGGACTCCTGATGTATCAGGAGTGTGCACCTCCCATCACATTGACTAAATATCGAATTGCATCACTCCAAAGAATGTGCCCAATGTCAGCAATGTGAAATGTGAATGCATCTCAACAACCAGGAAAGTAGTCAAGAGAATGTGGAATTTCTTGATAAGCCGTGTAATCCACACACATTAAAAGTAGAAGTGCTTTATAAACAAATATCCGGTAATGACGTTAATGTGAATTTCATCAATGTTTGTATTATTCTCAAGTGTAAGTGATGGCATTAACGTGACGCAACCTATTAAAAGTCTCACTCTGACTCATAATGGCATACACACACACACCTCAAGTCATTATGGATCAGCCCCACCTCTCACTCACATAGTTTGCATGTCACGGTGTCAACTTAAAAGATGACAAATTAACAACAGGAATGACAGCAAAGATACCAGCCCGGTAAAACTTCTTCCATGAAAATATTTATTTAAAAAAAAACATAAGAGTAACTAAAATAAATTGGACAGCCAACTACAGCTGCATGCTTCACACAATGAGATTGTAGGTGTCTGACTCTAGATCTCCATCTTTTTTGCGATTCATTGTGCAGCACTAATCATCTCTTCAAGGTTGTGCCAATAATTAAACTATTTTCATGCTACAAGGTTTCATGCTGTCCCTTTCCTACATACACAACGCTTATTGTCAGCTCACAAGGCGCATACTGACTGACTGGGTGAACGAACTATAATTTACCAACAATTATTTTCACACACACAAATTACATTTCAAGCCATGGAAAACAAAACAGGATATAATGTAATACCACAGGATCATTATCATTGCTACTTCATGGCCACAACTTCAAAGGCGGCTCGTCATGTACACCTTTAGAAGGATTTGTACAAAGCTAACTGTAGTTACAAAATGTGTAATCTGTTGTTTGCAAGTTAACAGTGATTTTTTTTCTTTTGGAAATTGAATATGTACAACATGAAAAATAAAAGCCTGCGTTCACATTCCAACCGACAACGTAAGTTGTCAGTGTCTCCACCAAGCATCTCTTTCTTTATGTTACAATTTGCAAATCTCAAAGGATTTGGGAAACTAATAGCCAGAATTCCTATCTTTGCTGGTTAGCCTAGATGACAGAAAATCTTTCTTTCAAAATATCTTTGCTGTCGGACAGAAATCTCTTTCATTCCATATTCTCATTTTGGGATTTTTCGTAAATGAATGCCTTAAACTAGATCATACTACAGCGTCATAAAAGTATCAGATCTGCAAGCTCGAGAAATTTTGCTCTTGGTTTCCTTCACAAGATCGTAAATATGTGTAAACCAAGTTACGGTTCAGAAAAATGCCCATGAAGTCTTTTAGGAAGACTTCTTTTGATGAAACAAAGGCTGAAATATTGCCTGTATTGATCTTTTTTTCTTTTCTGCGTGGTATCGGGTACCTGGCTCGATAAATGCTGACTTGCACTTTACTTTGACACATAATGGGCCTCATGCAGCAACATTATCTTAAATTTCCCTGTGTTCGTTTTTTGTTAAGAGAAAGAATGAGAGAGAAATTAACTCTGGATGCACCAAATGTTCCTAACATCCAGATCTGCTATTAACCAGGTGAAATGATGATTCTCACTTAATCATAAACTGGAGGGGGATGAATGTTTGTTTATTAGCATAGGTATAACAATGTTATGTACAGTATTGGCAGAAGCTACTTTGTCTTGTGTTAAAAGAGTGACTTTGAGTGACTTTCAGCGGTCCAGGCACCTTGGCTGGTAATCCAGTCTGGCAGTGTGCCGCGGGTTAGACTCCCGATCCTGACGGCCTTTACTGCATGTCATCCCCCCCATCTCTATCCCCATTTCCTGTCAGCCTACTGTCTGTCCCTCCATAAAAAAAATAAAAAATAAAGGCGAAAGCCACAACAAAAAAACATTAAAAACAAAAAAAGAGTGACTTTGAGAGCTTTCTTTGTTTCCGTTTCAGTTCACTACTTTACTAGGTTGGAAGATATATGTGTTGTGTATGCAATTGTGGATTGAATAGAAAGTATTTCCAGATTTGGCATGATTGACATTCAGTGCAAAGGTTATTATAATGATTTGTAGAGATTTTTTGAGGTGATGGAAATGTCTTCTTAAATGCAAAGTTAAGCTAATTAACAGATTTAACAGAATTTGTAGTAAATTTAAGTTGTTATGAATACCAAATTATTTGGGGGCGCTAATAACGGAGTGGTTAAGGCACAAACAACATCGGCTCTGAAGCCTGACAGAGGTCCGATTCCCGAGACCGGTGGATATTTGCTGCATGTCACTCCCTGACACTCTCTCCCCGTTTCCTGTCAATCTTTACTGTGGCCTATAAACAAAGGCAGAAAAGGCCCCAAAAACATATTTAAAATATATACATATATATTTACCATTCTGGGCCGAAGTTAAGAGTCTCAGCAGTCATATTCCTCACTTCCTCGAAGAACTGAGTATCTGAGGAGAAAATGCAATGTTTGTTATTTCTTTCCCCCCGTGGAAAAATAGTACATGTAGAGAACAGCAATTGAACGTGTTAATATCTCAAATGTATATAGCGCTTTTCTAAGTACAACAAAGACAAGTACAGATTTAGATATACATGGTACCATTAAACAGTCCTGCACCTGCCCTCCAGTAGATGTGCCAATTTTACTATGTCTCTACCATTAAGCAGTTACATGTTATGGATAAGGTCAAACAGGTGTGCATCCGTCAGGAAGCACACACGCCTCTTTTGTTGTCTTACCCTGTCCAGATGATCGGAGCAGGCTGGACTGGACTGGACCAGGCTAGGGCTGGCTGGCTTTAGTTAGGCTTAGGTGACTAAAAGGCTGAGTGGTGCTTTAGCTGTGGTCACAGCGCTCCCCAAACACACAGACACAAAGAAAATAGCTGCCAGTTTCAGGTGCTTGAGGAATACCAGGTTATCGGGTCCTACTCGGTAAGGTAGGGGATTGAGGATTGTTCGTTTGGAGATTGGAAGCTCCTGCTACTCACAGCCAAAAAAGGGTCGTCAAAAATAAAACAAGCTCAAAAAACCTTGGAATTGAACGATGAAACGAAATAAAACTCTCGATAGTAGTAATATTGATTATTCTTTTTGACAACAGCAGTTAGATATATATATCTTATATATATATATATATATGTATCACATTGAAGTTAAAAATATGAACTGATTCATCCAAAAACGTTAACGCAGGAACAAAACAGCCAAACAGCAAAACAGGCTGCTGGAACAGCTGCCAAGAGCAGACGCGACTCTCACTCTTCCTCTCTCTTCTCCCTCCCTCTGTGCCTCGTTCCGGATGAAATGTGGATCGACGGAGACCCTTTAGGTAACTCCTTTATTTCCTGACCTCCTCCTTTTGCACCACTGTGGAGAAAAAAAAGAATAACAGAAAGGTTTTAAAGATAAGAAGTGTATATTTAATAAAATAACTACCCAGTGAGACACACTTTCACTCACTGCTTGGCAGCCTGCCCATGTCTGCACAGCCAAGAAAGACAGTGTAATTCGATTTACTCTTGTTTTGGGTTGACATGCTACTTTCAAGGCCGCTTTCCTCTGCTATGGTACTTTGTTTTAGAATGTATTTGTTTCAGCAGATCAAGCTAATTGAAAAACACTTGTGTGTAATAAATATGCTCATGGGAGATTTCCCATCAATCCAGAAATCCAGGGGGTTGAAATTGTTACGAGCCATTCATTTCAAAGAAGAAAGCACCTGGAAATGTCATGGCAACTAAAGCAGCCAACCGAGTTATATGTTGGTGGTAAACCATTGTACGCACAATGCTAATTAATCTAGAAGTGAACAATGCACAACTTCAACAATATCTTCTTGCTTCTTGGCCAAACATATTTATATATTTTTTGTCCTGGACTTAAGAGATGGGCCCTAAAAAGGCTATTTTATTAACATTTATTTTGGCAAAAGGGGTACGCTGCTTAAGGCCCCCACCCCCAATACATATTAAGCGTATGTGCACAGACACTTATCACACTCAAACACACCCATAACAATGTCATTTCAGTTCAAATACACCTGTATAAACTAGGGGTGAAGCAGTTCAATTTAACGAAAAACTATATTACATGTTTGTAATAGGAGTTTAGTATCATGTAAATGTAGTTTCAGACTATGATGAATGCTTGTATTTGTACCAATGGCTGATGGTCTGCATGTCTGTAAGCATAATCAAAACAGTGTTTAAGCTATTAATAAATAATTATTTGTTGGCATACAGTGGCTGCTTTAACTTCTTTCTTTCATATTGTGACAACAGGGGCAGGGCAAACATTTGTATGCCTGTTTGGGCTCACTTAACTTGTGATATGATACCATAATTATTTTACCTTACATTTGGAATTAACCATACATTAAATAATCTTTGACAGATTAATCATTATGTAAATGAGTAGTTGCAAACAGAGTTTCTTATTTACTTAAAAAAGGCAAAAGCACAACTGTTGTTCGGCCTTGATGCAAATAGGGCACAATATTCATCCATATCTTGCACAAACTTTGTAGGCCTGTTATTATGGTACCAAATCAGGATATCTAGAGAGGCTACCAGTGAGGACATGAGGGCACAGATTTCCTGCAGCATAGTTAAATCAATAATAAACATCCATCCAGGTTATCGGGACATTTACACTTGTTTGCCAGTTAAAATGTTGGGTCCGGTACCTTGAAAACTAAAAGCTACCGATGGAATAAATCAAATGTATTCTCGGAGACTGAGGCCGCCCGCAATGAATAGTAAAGCACAGGCTGTGAGGCTGTGGGGCCGTGAAGGAGGCTACAACTAGCGCTTCAACACAGGCTACAAGTTAGCCACCATGAACTGAACTGGCCACTGGCTGCACACTTATAGCCGCCAAGGGTCACAGCTGATGGCCGCAGGGAAGGCGGGCATGGAACGTGGACTTTTGCGGTCATAAATCGAACACAACAGCGGAGGATAGGGTCCACAGCGGATCATATTTCGGTTGCATAACATTAGCTAGTAGCTACCATGCATACGATGCACTGCGAGAAGAGAAGGCCTCGCTCGGTTCTAATGACGGTCTGTTATGGCGGAGGGCTGGAGGGGGGCGGAGTGACGGGATGAAAACACCACGGATGGATAAGTGATGTCATAAACAACTCTATATAGTTTGAGCATTACCAATCCTATCCAAGATCAAACATTATCTTTACTTAGTTATGCATCTAATTATTTGCTTTAAACAAGGGCATTTAGATTAACCTTATTTTAAATCTCATGTAGGCCTACACAAGTCCAACATTTCGAATATTTGTATTCATTTTTAAATAGCAATACTTCACAACCATCTCGCAGTAATAATTAACAATATGAAACTATTATCTATTCTACACTACATCATTGCAACTAAATATTTGGTGATCTGTCCCTCATGTTTTTTTTCATATAATAATAATAATAATAATGCCCCCAATGTGCAGCATGTGTGTAAAACACATGCCACACTGGCAGTCTGGCACGTGTCATTTGTGCAGGTTTTACTTACACTCAACACAGAGATACAGGTAAATAGATGTTTACAACTTTAGGAGAGAGAACCATGCCCAAAGCATCTTCAGGCACCCCAAGAAGGGCGCTGGGACTAGGGAATACTAGCCATGGTTCATGACTAGTAACCATCGTTCATCATCATGACAGTCATGTTTCAGGGCTAAGGGAGTACAAACCTACTACGTTGCCAACCGCCAATCATTTGTGTTCTGTTATTGTTTACATGTTTGTTATTATTGCTGCTATTGATTGATGGATTGATTGATTGATGTATTAACAGTTTGCAGAATTACAGTGCATTTCAAGTACAACTCAAAACAACAACTGTTAACTGTGAGTGGACACTGGACGACACCATAAAGCATTACATTACAACAATGTCTGACAAACTATAACAAAAATAAACGTATTCTCATAATATGCTATCCAACTTTATTATTATTACTTATTCGTTAACACTTCGTTCACTCATTTGTCCTATTATTAAAACACAGTGAAGGAGCATCCCTACTACTACTGGGTGACGCTTAGTTGTGACGCCACTAAGGACACCTTGGGTATCTTTACCGTCTGGCCTGCTCTGCTCTACCTAATGTGCGGAGCGGACGGGACGTCCATAGCATAGCATGTGTAAACATAACAACACACGTCTTACGATAAAACAACAATAAAAAACACACGACTGCTCTTACAATTGTTCACACATTTGGCGGAAAAAAACACTTTGCACGCGTGCTGTGTGTGTGTGTGTGTGTGTGTGTGTGTGTGTGTCAGTGTGTGTGTGTGTGTGTGTGTGTGTGTGCCCGCGACAAGTGACGCTGTTGTGGGCCGTGAGCGGCTAACTCTAGCAAGCTAGCTGCAAGAGAAGAGGAACCTTCTTACCTCTGTTGGTGGCTTTTATGATCCGTCCCGCACGGTGTGTTTACAGCTTCGTCTAGATCCTATGCATTGGTCTCGTGTAAACGTTCTCATTCGTCTAGAATCGTACTCCACACACACAAAGTCGTGCGTTTTTTTGTTATTTGTGTTTATTTATTTAATGTCCTCCCCTCTCTCGCTCTCTCTCCGCCTTCGTTCGGTCGCTGCTGCGTATATCAGTGTCTGGTCTGCCTCTGTGCTGTGCCGTGCTCTCTGCTGCTGCTCCCTCCCCTCCGCTTGTTGTTTGTGTTTCGGAAACATGGCCGTTCGTGTGCGCACCACGTGACTTCGCCGAGCAGATCTACAAGCCGCGGGCTCAAAATGCAATCCCATTGAAATTAGCTTGTAGATCTGTGTTGTTGTTTTGGGTAACCGACACCATCGTCGAGGTGTAAGTAAAGTTGTTTTGATAGCAGGCATCAGTTCAGTACTAGAGTGCATAAGTGCCCGTCGCGATCGGACTCTGATTGCGAAACGGGAGTCTGATCGCTACAATCAAATACATATCCGGTCATATTTAGCCGCGGATGTCACAACACAAGTTTCTGTCTATGTTATAATAGGCCTATATAAATGTATAATTCCCCATGCATTCCATTGTCAGCATCGGTCACATATATTCCGGACCTCGACCATCTTCCCCCAAACTTTGTTTTGTCTGTCTATGGTGGTGTCTGATATAAATTACAGGAATCGTCCTTGGAATCAAATTGGCTTCTTGGATTGGCAATGAATTACGTGGGTGACCGTTGCGCTACTAATTTGCAACATCTATTAGCTCATTTCATTTGCAAAGGCATTAGAGCTATGGACCAGATCATTATGACTTTGTCATAGCCTAGACTGCCCTGAGTGCCCTCCTCCAAGTAGTCCACTCAGATATCTATCTATCTATTATACGGTAATTACATGATGGAAGTTCCACCAGTGAGGTAGGCCTATCTGTAAAGCTACAGAGTTCCAGATGGAAGGGTTGAACAGATTGTCCTCCAATTAGACGATCCGTGCACTTGATCTTGACGTGTTGTCAAACTAAAACTCAATGTTTGTAGGCTAGCTGTCAGCCCCCTTTAAGATCAAATTTGAGTTTGAAATGAAGTAGCCAGCCTACTTGTAGAACTAGATAAGCACATTTGAATGTTTATATCTACTGTATCTCTTAAATCAAGTTCAATGTGTCTGTCTGTCTATCTTTAAATCACAGCATGACCTCAATCTGACTCCAATGTGGATCTTGGAACTTAATTTGGCTGACAGAAACAGCAAGTGAGAACCATTGGTCAGAATATTACATAATATAGCCTACAGTACAGTATAGTGAAAGTGATCCTTATACCTAGATAATCTCTGCTATGGCAAGAAAGTCGTTAAGAAGATAACACTAGCAGTGCCATTAAAACGGAAAGAAGCAACACAATATGAAAACAATTAAACAAACAAAATGTAAACATAGCAGGAAAAAAAACGACTACAAATGAAATGAAACATACACCGTCACGGCATTTATTTTTGAAGTTTTGAGATTGCAGGGCGATGTGATGTGGGGATGTTATAAAGCAAAAACAAAGGAACTTCCTCTGCTCAAATTTCAAAGGCAGATTTTATTTATTTTTTGTTTGCACTGTCAACATTTACTTTCCTCAAAGTCACCCTGGTGAGAGGAAAGAGGAAGAAAGCATTAAGCATCTTTTTTGAAAAGTAAAGCAAAATGTGGTTAAAACTGTTCAGATTATCACAGCTACACCTCCGCGATAACACCACAAGGTGGCGCTGCAGTATCCAACATGTTCAAGCGTTTGCCTGAATACAATAGTTGTAGTGTAGTACGACCAGGTGTCGCTTGAGAGCCTTAGCCAAGCGATACATTCTCGTGATGGAATAACGTTACGTTATTTATATTAAATAATATAAGAAACACATTTCTATGTGATTTTTATTCAATTGTTTTGGATCTTTTTGGTTATATAGTGTTTCCGGGGCAAACCTTTTATTGCATCCGGTTCACAGAATCATTTCAATTTGTAGATGCCAGCGACTCAGCGAGTAATCCGTGAACGATCTTGATATTTACACACTGCTGAAGGTAAAGTGTTACTTTAAGAACCAATACTTTATAATAACAATATTTAGATGATTGCATCATTTAAAGAAAGGTACCACTGACTGATCAGTGACAGTACCGCTAACGAGTCACGACACTGTTTTCATTACAGTCCTGCACATCTCAACATCTGGAATATATTTTCAGCTGACATAGACATTGTTTTGGATAGATCATACTAGCTCTGGTCCATACAACGGCAGCAAATGGCATTAGGGATATGGACCAGAGCTAGATCATGTAGTAGATATTTCCTGTTTTGCATAACTATATTTGTAAATTGTACGTCTTTAAAATGTTCTGATGAATTGAAAATGGTACCGTGAACCCTGTTGTATACAAGTGTTAGTGGTATAGTGCCTTGTCATGGTTCGTCCACAAGTTTTTGTATTAACTTGTGCTTTCGTGTGTGTGGGTGTGTGTGTGTGTGTGTGTGTGTGTGTGTGTGCGTGTGTGTGTGTGTGTGTGTGTGAACTGTATTGTGTACCCATGCTTGTGCCGCAGCTGCTGTCACACACGTCACACGCAGACATGACGGAGCCACGCAGCCCAGCAAGCGCCTCTATGCCCCAGACGGCCGTGCTGCCGGCGGACAGCGGCTCCCCGGCCGTGGAGATGGACCCGGTGGAGTACACTCTCCGCAAGCGACTGCCTCGCAAGCTCCCCAAGCGGCGCAACGACGTCTACGTCAACATGAAGACGGACTTCCGCGCTCAGCTGGCCCGCTGCCAGAAGCTGCTGGAAGGGGGAGGCCACCGGGAGATCTGCGTCCACGGCCTGGGCCTGGCCATCAACAGGGCCATCAACATCGCCCTGCAGCTTCAGGCCAGCAGCCAGGGCGCGCTGCAGCTGGCCGCCAACACCTCCACGGTGGAGCTGGTCGACGACCTGGAGCCGGAGGACCCGGACGAGGCCGGCGGGGAGCCCATGACGCGCACACGCAACAACTCGGCCATTCACATCAAGGTCTTCTACCCTCAGTGATCGGCAGCGTTTGTCCGTCACACAGCAATGACAGCATGTCTTTGTTTTTACACACCAGTGACATCACCCATGGATTAAAGTTCTCAGACAGCCGCCAAGACTGATTTCAGTCATTTGGATTCCATAGAAGCCCAGCGTGCCTTCTGTAAAAATAGCCAATCTATAAGCTCACAAGTTACAACACGTGTCGTGAGCTTGTAGATTGGCTATTTTCGGTCAATAGGATACAAGTTTAGAATCATCTTGATGAATGGTCTCAGAAATGTCATGATTTCTTCAGCTAGTCGGCACAAAACATTTACATGTTCACTGTCAGTCTTGAAATTGTATTTTGCTTTATTGCATGCACACCACCATGACGACTGCAGAAATGATCTTTCCTTTACATGAACAACTCAGCGTGGTCCAGAGATGACCAGTTATCTTTCTGCCTTTTTGATTTTGGCAGTGGCATGTCTGTGAGAACAGTGTTGGTTATTTATTTTACATTATTGTCGTGCCAATCAGACGTCCTATGATTAAATGTCCACTAGGGGTCAGTATATCACTGTGTACTTTGTCTAAGTGCTATCATTTCTCTTCTGCCTTTGTTTCATTCATGGACAACTCTAAGCTTAGTTTATAACAGTCTGAATTTGTGGGTATCAAGAACTGGATCTCATAGTGTGTGTGTGTGTGTGAGTGAGAGAGAAGATGTGCTGCAAAGCTATGTGTTATGTCTCCATCGCAAGATAGTTTTACATTAGTCCGATCCAGTGGGTTTTCGGCTTCCAATAACTAACATTAAATCAGGACATTGTGTATTTGTTCGTTTAACTGTATGTAATGTTTGTTTTTTTGCTTTGTATGCATGGACATATCCTGATGTTTCTTTGGAGATTTTGTTTAGTGTTTGTGCTGCCATGTGGGTGTATGGGGGGGAAAATATATGTGAATAATTACTTTGGAAATACTATGTTGTAAAGAAAAATCAATAAACATGTTAAATAAATCACACCCGTGTGAACTGAGTGATGCAACTCCGTGTGGGGAACACGGCGCTCAGGGTGCTGGCCCGGTCCCGGTGAGCCGCCCCACGTCCGAAACGGTCGAGAAATGACAGTTACTGTGTGGGGGAATTAGCAGATGTCTCTCTCTCTCTCTCCTAGCACAACAGCGCCACTGTTGCCCCTATTGGTACCCTAAACAGGGACATAAGGATGGACGGACATAGGGACATTGCTGTTCATTGGAGTGGTTGCACCACTTAAAAAAACCAACATTGTAATCGGACACCACCAGTGTCGGAACTTCTCAGTGAAAGAGACCAGACGACCACCTCCAAAAGTTAACCACGAGCATCATTATGATACACCTTTAAGGCACATACAGTAGCTGCCATAGCATGTTTTTAGCAGCTAAGTTCAGGGCTTGGGGTCATGTGTCTGGGGACACAGAAAAGGCCTCATCATGACGCCAACGTCTCTCAACACCAACCACCAGGAAAACAAGAAAGCCACAAGGAACAACAAACAAGACATACTTCCTCTCATCTTGTTTTCATCCATCCTTTGTTTATCAAAGAATAATATTTTGTATTTAAATGCCAAATGGCACAGAGATTGGGGGGGGGGGGGTGAACGACAAAACACAAAAACAGGAATGTACATGTACAAACATCTCCACTTCCACCAGATATAAAAAAAAGACAGGAAACAACAAATGCGGATGGTAACTAGTCTGAAAGTGATGAGCATCCATCCAGGCCGGCAAAAGCCCCACTACGTCGTTCACATGACAGACTAATTGCTGTCTGATGACGAACGAGGGGAGAATGTGTGTGTGAGAGACTAGGATTCTTGATTTTTTTCTTTTCTTTTTACAATTAAGGCCTTACAGGACGTTCATCACAAGCGCCAATCAATATCTTTTCCTGGCAGCCCCAAAACTGCGTAGAGGCTGTGGTTGAGTGATCAGTCATGTGGATAATCACCTTGAGCAGTTGTCACGGAAGACCCCCAGTGACCATATTCACATGGTGGGCATTTTTGCAATGTGAATGCGGTCGTATTTTACAAAATAATACATGATTCTCTTGTATAGTATAAATTAGGCAGCTCAACCTCTTTCAGAGATTAATCTTATTCCATTGGAAACTGGAAGAATGCAGAGTGTAAAACTGGAACTGTACAAATTGGACATACATAGAAAAGCTTTATAAAAACATTAGACAGTAGTGCACAACTGGATATGATGTGTAAAATACATTTGAAATACATTTACAACAGTGTTAGACCAGAGCATGTCTCAGGCTAGGGGGACCCGACTAAGGCCCTAAAGAACCATGGCTATAAAATAAGTAGAAATATAAATCTGTATAAATAGAAACAACCAATAAAAAAAATACATTAGAACAGTTTTGTGAGGCACAGTTTGAAAATGTGAAATTTGTCAGATAAGGCCACTTTTTTACAGTTTTGGAAAGGCATGAGTTTAAAACTCCACAGTCCTCTTGGAGTCCCCTTTCCAGATGCCATCTATAATTTCTGGGTGGTCCTTTCTGTTGGGATTAAGTTCACTATTCAGCCTAGTGAAAAGGTTGCAAGTGTCACACTCACTGGAAACACTGTCTCTCTCACTCACACACACACACAAACACACCCACAAATCAGGCTCACTGACACACACAAAGTGCTGGAGAATGCCCATTGAAAAGCTATTGGACCAGTACATTCCATAGGCCTCATTTTGGGTCGATGTGTGCTTCACCGTCTATATTCCAAGGTGCTATTTTCTCTTATCCTTCCAAAGCCCAGGTGGGACTGTCCTTCTCTTCCAGCTCCAGCCTCTCCTATGAGGATAGCCTTCTGCCTCTTAGTGTACGTTCCACACTGCTTTCACCAGCCAGAGGGCAGGGCCAAAAGTCTGAAATCCCTCCTCTGCCTTGGGAAACACAAATCAACATGGCCCAGAGCTAGGGGATAACCAATCAGCTTACGTCTTGCTGACAAGCTGGCGAGTCTGAGACAAGGCGGCGCACTTTGCCACGCAGGAAGTTGACATATACTTCAAGTACTTCTGATGCTGAGGACACCTGCCATGTGTCTTCTATCCCTGGTGCACTGGTTATCCCTGGTGCACGGGTTGGTGGTGTATACTCCTTAAAGAGAATATGAAGGAGCATGTGAAATCTGCCACAGTATAGCTTACTGTATTGTACTACAGCTGATTTAGTTTTTCTATAAGCTTATCCATGCCATTATCTATGTCTCAGGGGTTCTCAACGTTTTTGGCTGGGGACCCCCAGAAATGCGTTGGCCATGTCTCACGGCCCGTGCCTAGCCCCCAATACAAATTGACCGCTACAATAACCTTTAAAGAAATACACCCTTTTCTCTTTTTCCTTTATATACAAAACTCTCTTTGCCAAAAATATCAGATCTACAACCTCACGTGGTGTAATGCAACACATTGTGAGCTTGCAGGTGTCATATATGCTGTATATTATGTATATTATACAGCATATGGCGTAGGTGTGTGACATCTATCTGCATTTCTGCATGAACACGCTTCCGAAGTTCTCCTAGAACTCTATATCTAGGAACTGTTCCCGGTTACAAATGGCGTAATGAATGTTTGCTGTAGTGACCCTTGAACCTACGTACAGTATGTGTGCATTTCACAAAGCTTTAGGGCTCCATTTTCGTCACCGGTAAACCCCTTATCCCTAAACTTCTTTGCCTTTTTTTTTTTTTTTTTTTACTATTTTGCACAACATTTTTGAATAGTTAAAATGGCCAGTGATTGGCTAGTTGAACTATTCAAAAAAGTTTTTCAAAATAGTAAAAAAAAAGGCAAAAAAGTTTAGGCATAAGGGGTTTAGCGGTGACGAAAATGGAGCCCTTCAGTCTGCCATTCCATGTCGATTAGCTTGAGCCAACTTAAGCTCATCTAAGTGCATTCAAAGTATATCAAGATCCATTGTTTCCTTCAATTTGACTTGTGGATGCTCACTAAACATTTAAAATCTACCAGAATCCACAGTGACAAATAAAGAAGTACACAGTGTTGGAGAAACATAGACATTATCACTTTTGGCTGAAATGGTTTGGATCTGGTACCTCTATGGGCAGGATGTTGAGGCTGCGGAGCCAATTTGTGATGCTGTTCACATTTGTGATGCTAGTGTCTATTTGACTGCGCAGTGCTGTGCTTGTAACCGAGCGCTGTAGAGGGTTGAGAGCCTGCTGCAGCAGCCACAGACCAGACTGCACCTCTTGGACTTGAGCCTGGTCAGGAAAAAACACACATTAAACAAATTAAGTGAGGGGATGTGATAAGCGAAATGGAACGTCCTTCCAAGTTATTAATGGATGTTGTCTGTCCAATGTCCTGAAATCATTAGAATAACTGAAAATGTCAAAGGTATATCAGTGACAGAGGTAAGGTTATACCCTTGACATGTGCAGGGTACAAGCTTAATTTAAATCTCCAGTTGTATGGTAGTTGATGCACTTGTTTTGACCTTTCTGATTTAAACATAGTAAGGGGGAAGATGCCAGTGTCTGTGTAATTAGACTTCCATGACTGTCTTACTGTACCTATTAATTATACAGGCTCTTATTTAAATGTATGGATAGTTTTATACTTTCACTTACATTTTTCTCCTCCAAGACATCAATGCCAAAACTGGTATTTGGAACAGGGACAGACCCTGAAAGTCTACATTCTTCTCGACACGACCGCTGAGAGAAATAGAGATGTAGAATACAATTAGATAGTGGTTGCTTTTGTCCACAGTGCCTTACATTTTTAGCAGTGGGCAACAAGGCCTTTAATCTTAGCTATATGACCACAAGCAGTTGCCTCCTCCTGGCGAGCAGCAGTTCTCAAACCTTTTAAATTCCAGGACCCCTAGTTTTGTATGCGTGATTAGGCATGGATTTATATGGGTCCTTTCTGTTCCATTTGTACACTCTCAGACTTCCATTTGTACACTCGGTAAAGATCACCGGTAATTTGGTTATAACGATCAGCAATTGAACGTCTTCAAGGACCCACTTTGAGTAAGCACTGCTTGGGTCTGTAACGTATGTATGGGTCTGGCTCTCACCATGTCTATTTCTCGTGCTTCCTTAATGAAGGAGGTCAGGACCTTCAGGTGGTTGCAGATGGGAGACGGTAGGCCTGGCCGGGTCCACTCCAACACCATCAACAGCAAGGTAAACAGTCCTGCAATCACATTATGTCACACGCAGTGAAAAACAAGTTGAGAAGTGAGTGCGCGAAACACCATGTAGCTGAAATGGATGGTGCTGGGTGCTGTTTTTTTTAGATAATGATATTTCAGCTACAGAATGGGACTGTGAAGCTTGCTTTTGCCTTTGCCTTGGTTGCAAACCTTACACATTGAAAGAATTGTGGATGCCACACTGACACAACACAATTATTTTTGCCCCATTCATTAAACAAATAGAGACACCTTGGAGATACAAACCCTGCCTGTACCAACAGCCATTGTCCTATACAGCGCTTGATATTGACCATAAAACCATTGAACTTTTCAACCAAAATGTGTGACCATCTACCAGGGGTTCCCAAACTGTGGTGCGTGCAGCCGTGCACCCCCTGTGGCGCGCGAGCGGCCTCTAGGGGGTGCGTGACATGAAAAGGCTAATGGCGGTGCTATGTTGCATACAGAAATATGTTCAGGGGGTGTGTCAGCTAGGTCGGGACTGAGGTAACAGGGTGTGCACAGTCCAAAACGTTTGGGAACCTACAGTAGGATCTATGACAGGAAATTAGGAGAGAGACACGGGGAGGAGTCGGGATCGGGAGACGAGCCTGCGATGCGCTGTCAGGCCCGGTTTTGACAACTTCGACATTTGACCTTTTTGATCTAAAGGTTAACCACATCGTCAGGGAAGCCTACTGTGCATTCCCCACAAAAATCTGCATCTCTTCAGGGCAGCCTTTCATCATTCCCTCCAAGTTCATGAAAATCTGCCCATCCGTTTGCAGGTTATCTCGCTCGCACACACACTCACAACCGTTTAATTACACCCTAGTATCCCTATATATTCTGGAACATAACATATACATAGGTGAACGTCCTGCAAAAATAGGCTAACATTGAGCAGAAATAGCAGATTTACAAGCTTATAACATGAGATTTGGTGTAGAGGGAAAAAAAAGGAGGTGCTGAAGTACAGACCGGCAAGTATATAGGGTTTTGGTGTTTAAAATACAGCTTATCTTTTCATGTATCATAAATAATGAAGGTTTTGCATCTTATCTTCATATTATGATACTGTAAGTTAATGTATTAAGATGCAGCCTGGAGGCATGTACGATTTCAAGTTGACTTGAGTTACAGACAGGCTAATTGTCGGTATTGAGGGTGAGCAAGCAACTCATACGCTGAGTTAGCAGTGGTGTTAGTAAGCCATGTACCGGTCAATAAAATGGTCGGGCAGATGAAGTTTGCTACTGGGTTACCCGACCGGGTGCACATTTTGCACAGGGATGCAATTGTCTTCAGTTCCCTATAAATACAACACAAGATATATCTGTCTAGAACGTGGTCAGAGCGCTCTGCGTCTCTCCTATCGCTCTACCAAGTCCCTCTCCCTAACCCCCCACCACTTGGGGGGGCAAGTGGCCATAACCTGAGGCCAAGTAGAACATGACCTGTACTTGCCAGACGGGCAAGTGCCCCTGAGAGCTTAGTGTCAACCCTTGAAGAAATAATTCAACTTCATTATATCCACTGGCAGTGAACTGAGTGAAGTATACAGATCCAGTACAGTGCCAAGTGTCCCGAGAACATGCCCTGCCCCACAGCAATTTGTGGCAGGACATTGTAAATACTCCCGTCTGTGGGTCTGTGAACAAAATAACTCAAGAAGAAAAAAGGAAGACTTGCAACTTGCATACAAAAACAGCTGCCAACAGTAACAGTTAGGATGGGCAAATGCAGATTCACATAATGTGAAAATGTACCGTCTCAAAGATATACGGGGTGGAGACTAAATTATAAGAAAAGTTGTGGTGAACAACTTTTCAATCCTTCCTGGATGTTCTTTAGATTAAGAAACTGACAGCTGTAATACAGTATGGTGCAAAGTTGCAACCTGTTAAGATTGATCAGAAGGCTGCCTTGAGATGTGGATAAGCTTTTTGGTAGAAAAGATCAAGGCCATAAACAAGGTCACGGTCAAACTTGGCCTATACCACAATTGCTCAGATTATGAGTGAGTGGCAAATAAAACCCTCTTGAATCCTGAGTATTTCATATAGCAAGAGTGTGGACGGGGATTGCATCCCCAGTGAATTTGTTAAAATGCTCACAACACCCATAAAAGCCAGCATCTTTACCAGCTTGTCTCCTGCCGATATCAGGGATTGTAGAACACTATACTGCAACCATGCTCAGTGTTTAACCATGTCATCGTTATTCAGTGTAATGCACAAACATCGTAGCACAGAGACAGATTCCTTGCATGTCCATTGTGACATAACAGGTCGTCCTTAAAACCTTAAACACGTGAACTCTGGTGTATCCCTATCCTGTGATTTGTTGTAGACGAAATCAACACGAACGGAACCAGTAAATAGCCCAGGGGCATGCACCCTCATCAATAAATTATAGGTTATATGTGGTTGAGATCTTTCAACTGGAAGAGGATAGGCATGAGGAAACAAAACACACACCATTACACTGCCAAGTGCCAACAGACTTTACTTTAGCCTTTTTTTTTACTGGTTAAATGAAGGTAAACAATAAACATACTGGATGAGAGTCAAACATAACTGCCTGGTGCACTGTGCACCTGACGGGCACGTTCAGAAACACCGCACCGGAGCGCACTCACCTATTAGTTTGCATTGCACAGCACTCGCTTTTTCTCAGTATTCCATTTGTGGGGCATATCCACTCAAACATGGGAGAGCACCACCGGTTTGACAAATAAGGCCTCTGTTTACTGTGGACCTGGGGCTGCTAAATTAATTCCTGCTCTTGTTTTCTTGACTTAAAGCATTACTGTAAAAGGTGGGGGGGAGACTGATATGTTGTGCAAGTAGAATATTAGCCTACCGTAAATTTGAATGTCGTCATAAGGATGGGAATAATACACGTGATACACCACCAAGATACCCATGTACCGGTCTAAATACTTCCTTAATGTCAATGAAGTCCACTCCACACCCACAACACCAGAGGGAGTTCAACAAACCATGTGCAACCCAGATTTTTTTCTTGTAGCATTTACTAGAACTATTATAGTCTTTCTTGGCAGACACAGCACATGAAAAGAGCTCGAAATTTCTCGGTATTTTTCTGAATGCACTCTTTCACTGCAGGCTGGATGCATGACGCAGAAGGTTGATGGAAATCACAAATTACTTTCACAGACAAGTCAGATACAGGCCAGGTTAGATGTCCAGGCTCTCACTCTCACAGTGCAAAGTTAGAAAAACTGAAAGCGAGATTGGATTTACTATAAAATTGTGTCCCTTTAGGCATGGTACATTTCCACATACCTGGAATTCGTCCAATGAATTGACACATTTTCCTTGTTAGGAGAGGTGGATGTCTTTAATATGGCATCCAGGCCCCGGGAGCATTTAGGGGTTTGTTTTATGTTTGTTTGTCATGTTTATTTCGAATATGCCAATATACAGAAACAATTCCTTGCATTTCACCAGGAAAAACAAAAAAATTAGTAACAAAAAAAAAAAATAGCAAGAAAAATAAATAAAAGGAAAATAAATAATAAATAAATAAATCTAAGCATATCCGAAAAGGAGTGAGAAGAAGTAAAAACGTATAAACTCCCACCCCTCTATAACTGAAATTACTCGCTGGATTCTGTGCCAGTTAAGCTGCTCTTCAAGAGCAATACTAGTATACATATAAACATATAAACATATATACACCCATATATATACTTATATACATACATCCATATTATACATAATATTCAAGTGTCATAAGGTTCAAGTGTCTTGCTCAGACAGGAACACCTCGACCCAGACTGGGCGAGATTGTGGGCTGAACCAGCGACCTCAGCGACCTCAGTCAGTTCTCCAGACTGCCAATCTACCCACTCAGCTATTGCCAACCAGTAACGAGTATACTGCATATTGTGGTGATGGGAAATATTTCAAAATGACCGACCACCCACAGCATGTAGGAGATACTAAATAGCACATACTGTAACTGTACACACATACTGTACACAGTAAAGTCTGTAGAGTTTAGACACTCTCCGGTTTACATCAACAATCCAGATTTTGTTGTGTACGTAGGACGAGTCAGTTTGTTTGGCATCCTATATCCGTCTCATAACAGAGCTTCTACATATCCCCCTCTGTCCCGATACGACTGATATTTGTTTGTTATTTTGCAATGAAAGCATACATGGCCTCCTCCTGATTTCTTTCCAATACTGATTTATCTACGCCAGGCCGGAAATGCCCAGGGGCAGAAGATTATGTTTTCACCCCTGTCCGTGTGTGTACACTCACTGTACAGCCAATCTCGGACACCGGCACACAGATCAGTGTGTAAAAGTTTGCGCACACACACTCCCAGTAGGCCAAATCTCCTTGGAATAACCTCCAGCACAAATTCTTCAAATTGAATGAGCCTCATGGTGGTGCTGTAAGTAAGAGACCGCTCCGCATTTTAGCCTATACAACGCTTGAACTGTAGTTCCTACAATTCGTTTGATCATGACACAACTGCGCATATCACACCTGATTAGATTTTCCGCAATTCTATATTTTCTTCAAGTTTTACTACTTCTCATGCATCTGGGACATACATACTGTGGTAGGTAACTAGTAACTACTAGGTATCGTGAGACAGTAGACATGCATTTCCAATCGGCTGCCAATCCTTATTGGTCCTCATTTGTGTTGCTAATGATATTAGAAACCCTTCGTCAACAATGTGATCTCAAGTAGTAGCACTTACAGTGGTCTTAATTTAACCTCGATCTAATTCCAGTTGTATATTGTGTTTCTCTCTCTCTGTGTGTGTGTGTGTGTGTGTGTGTGTGTGTGTGTGTGTGTGTGTGTGTGTGTGTGTGTGTGTGTGTGTGTGTGTGTGAGTACTGTTGTGCGTGCGCATGTGTACATGCGTGTGTGCGGGTGGTTAGTAGCTTCATCAATGGTTTCTATTCTGCAGACTCTGGTATTTGTATTTGTCTAAAAATGCTGATTGTTTAACACGTGACTCAGCTTGAACATGACTGGATTTCACCTCCACCGAGGGCGGCCTACGTGAGCATGAATGAATACTAACACGGTGACAGCACATGCTGTCCCCCCCCCGCGGTTAATATTTGCAGTTGCAGGATTGTGGGCAAAGTTAAAGGTAATAGGCCGATTGCCAGCATAAGGTTGCCAACACTTTGTTGCAATTCTATTCTGGGAATGCCTAGTACGCAAAAACTGGCAAGCTTCACAATGCCACTGATGGATAACTCAGAAAGGTCAACCGGTGCTGCCAAGAGCATTTTCAAACAATCCCTGGCAGCTGAAGAAGACTCTGCTATCATGGAAAGGCCGGCAGAAATATAGAAACAGTGGCCGCTGAATAACCAGCAAAACAGTAATTAGTGTTTATAATCAGCCAATTGTGTGGCAACAGTTTGCGGAAGGATGTTTCCTGTTTGAGAATGACAATCCTCCTGTGCCCCCCCCCCCATGCTCCCTTTCGATGAATTGTGTACAATTTGGAAACAAGACATTCAAGGCTTTCTTGGATCAATCTTTTTCAGCAGATGCATGTATTGCACCGCTTCCCTGTGCTTGTCCATGCAAACAACAGTATTTAATCAATCAATCCCCCATACAGAGAGTTGATATCAGTGAGGAAGAACTTGACTGCACAGAGCCCTGCATTAAAGAGGTCAGACAATGCATGTTGGGAGATTAGATCTGGCTAGCACTTGGCACTCCAATCCAAAGGTGTTTGATAGGGTTTCACTTTTAGAGTTAAATCACACTACAGACTTTGCTCCATATGCTGAAATATAGGCTAATAATAATAATAGTGCAAATCACTAATGAAATACTGTACATAGGCTACATCAACAGGATGACCTGAATGACCAGAAATCAGATTACACGTGTGTGACATCATTTCCTGCTGACCCTGATTGAAGTACCCACATGTCCTTTTGCTCGCTCTGCTGTGTCACAACTAGTGGCATGGCATGTCATAATATGCTCCAGTTTTCTGGCTGCTCTGTCATGCCAGGAAAGCATGTGAGAGAAACAGCTTTTGTTTCTGCATGGTGTTAAGAGGCAGAGAAACCATCTCTGCAAATATAGCTATTTAGAATAGATAGTTCAATTAGACTTGATGGTGACTTCACGTGCTGACTTCATGCCAAATGAACAGCACAACTATGCTGGCCTACAATGACTGGGCTATGCTCCGGGAAACCCCTTACCCCTACAGAATGTGACAGCTATAGCTCAGACTAAAGTTTAAAGTTCCTCCCTGCCATGCACACAATGCAATGTTTGAGCCACGATTGTGCATGCTCTAGCCGCGCAACAGGGGCTAGAAAACTGTACAGAAAGTCGGAAACCTTCGCTTCATTGATAAAGTAGGAATCCGTTAATAAAGTTTACATATAGAGCCTAAACAAGAACGCATGTATAGGTCAAAGTTTTAGCAGAAAGGTTTATGCTTATAACTCTCCAGTGACATGACAATGAAACAATCTAAATGGACATACAAACGGAGAAACTAAAAGTCAATTAATGACATTCTATAATAACAGGCTAGACTAGTACGTAGCCTATACACAGGCTACTTTTTACTTCTTCCTAAATTAACGGATGCAAACCAATAGGCTACAATAAACGAAAACTCTTACCTCTTCTACCCGTTTTCTGCAACATTCGCAAAGATGTGCCACATCTTTTAAACACATCGTGAAAAATGATACAAGAAGTGCACAAACGTCACGGCGCAATCAAACGGCATCTGGCCAAATCCAACACACACCCGAGAGCGTCATCCACCACGAACCGCAAGTGCAGATCCGCGAAAGCCACTGACTGTGAGAGAATAATGAGCAGTCAGGCTTCAGGCATCAGCGAAGCGCGTCAGCTACTGTTTTACGTCCCCTGGCTGAGGTAATAAGCGATAACGCCGCAGCAGCAGCAGCACATGGCCGAGGGCGCGCCTTTACGCGAGAGAGGGCGAGACCCAAAGCCGCTTTTACGCACCGGCGCCAGGAGCGATACATAGAACACCAACTCCCCTAGCTCGGTGTCTGTTGTGATTCCTGCGCGTAAAGCATGTCTAACATTAGCCAAGTAGCCTACTGAACACAAACACAGGAAGGCATCGCAACAACTCACTGGATAACTCCATATCGGAATCCGCATAGTCCCCCTCTGGGTCCTCACCGTTTCTCCCATAGACCCATCTATTGGCCATTAATTGCAAACGAAGCTCTTTTATGTATGTCTTTAATATCCGGTAGTAGGTGTTTCTTCAATGTCGTTTGACTTTTTTTTTCCATTAATCATGACTTTGAAAATCAGGTTGCATTGTCCATGTGATGATTATCTACTATACTTCCCCTGTTATGGGAAAAAAAAAGTTTTTCATTCATTGTTATCCCCGAATAATCATGTTTTCAAAACAATGGATAAAGTAAATACTGTCTCAAAACAGCCATGCAGTGACTTCCCAGCCACTGTGTTTTTTAATGGAGGCTCACCTGAACCCTTCCTCCTCTTTGGTAGATTATGTTCAAAATGATAGTGTAAATAATACGTAGGCTACTATAGAAATATGCCGACCCGAATGTAACAATCATATCAATTTCACGTCACGTGTACACACACAAATGTAGACACAGAAATGTCTGGAATCAACTTGATTATCCATATATAGCCTACCGGTATCCGTCTGTCCAACCATTTCACACATCATTAAAAAAAAAAAAAAAAAAAATACATGTAGTCATTGTTAAATTAAAGTTATGACATGATAAGGCCTGCTGTAAAAATGTAACTTACATTCTCCAATCTCCATGCATGTATAGACCTATAGCATAGTCTGCAGGGATCCTATACTAACTATGTTAGTGGAGTTCATATATTTCATGTTTTAACCAGGACATAGTTGGCTTAGTGCCAAATGGACTAGTGGGCTATACAAATATTTATCTACTGTATACTCTATACATACCAACCAATCTCAAAACTTGTATAATAGGTCCAAGAAACCTAGAGGACCAATTTTCAAGATATCATCATGCAATTGGTCCTCATAAATGCTCATTATGGTATTTGTGTGTCTACTTGGTCTGTGTCTCAAGAGGAGGGATGTGGACAACTCAGAAACCGGACTACCAGTGACATCGTCGATGGGGAATCGAAGCACATAGAAAGTGCTCTAGCATGCATGCTATAATAGAAGAAATTGTTCTTGCATGAATAAAACAATAAAACAATAAAATCTTGTTTCAAATGACCAAACATGCATACTGATGATGACACTGAAGTCTGAAGTGTCCACAGTGTCCTCTGAGACACAGAGTGAGTACACAGAAATATCTTAAAATTGGTGAAGTGCGTGCCGTAGACCTATACTTTAAGCATACAAACAAATGTATAAGCATAAAACAAAGACAATGCATGCAATAAGTTGAAAGCAGATTCTAAATAAATATCACTGATGTACAGAAGAAAACGGGGGTGGCATTGTGCCGTGTTGTGAGCTTGTAGATCCACTATTCTTGCCATTTTGAAAATAGCAGATCTACAAGTTTGTGGCATATACCGGTAGTCGCTTCTTTTGTGCTTGGTTTCCTAGACCATGGGTTGCTTATTTATCCCATAAAATCTGGCAACACGGGGAAACCGTTCAAGTTCAGTTAGAGGTCTGGAGTTCATCCGCCATCGCTGCAGAGGCATTCTTAGAATAGTTTCCCCTCGATATGGCGTCCTTGTAATACAATGAAAGGCATGGCAAGAGGCTATAGGAGCTAGCTCTCACTCTCGCATGTCACAAAAAACGATGGTTCTACTTTGGGTTGGTTGAGGTGATGTGGAGTGCTTCTCATTTGGGGGTACTAGTACCATCGGGGTAATTTGGAGTACTCTGAGGTGATTTGGGGGTGCTCAGGGGTAATTTTGGGTACTCAAGGGCCTATATTTTCCTTGGATGATATTTCTGAACAATTCATCCCACATTCACAAAATCAGGTACATTTTGGAACTAATATACATATTAGCCTGTAAAGGCCAGCATGACCTGGCCTTAGTGAGTTTTGAATAAAGTCCAATAACAACAAAAATCACACCCATGTGAAGTGAGGGGCGCTAATATACTAAAGTCTAACTCATGTTGATTTGGTGATGTAATGGTGATGTAAAACAAACGGTGCCAACACAAACATTAAATGCCATTAACAATAAAGAGACAATATGACATAATGAGTTACAAAATGACGTAAGTTTTCCCTTCATTGTCAATGGCGTTTATTAAACAAACATTGAACTAAAGACAAACATTAAACCTGTATATCTCAAAAATAGCCTTATTTGACAAAGGTGCTATATACTGTAGCACCATAAAAGGTACAATATATGTGCCAACAAAGATCTTTTATAGCACACTTTTTGTAGTGTAGAATATTATACCCCCCAACCTATTGTGGTAATTTATCACTCTTAATTCTAATCCTATTATGAGATGATCAAACTATAATATAATGATCAGCAATGATCCATTGCAATAGATTAGCTTCTAGATCTATTTTCCCTACTTAAAATATATTTTAAAATTTTAATGTTTACATACCATACCCAAACATGGCTTCGGACCCACTGTTTGAGAAACTGTGTTAAAGGATGTCAAATCACTTAGACCTTTTATGGTCCATGTCCTCACTTTGCCCTTTGGGACCAGAGTAAAGGAACTACGCTGAACCTTCCTGGAAGTCCCTACTGTGTCGTGAGAGGGGGGGTGGTCCTTCAGAGATACGCAGAGGCCTTACGCCATACAGGAAATTATGGTATATTTGGATTATCAGGTGTCAGCTTGGTATGCCGAGTGACACGTATTGACTCACTAAAATAAATAGAAATGCTAAAAATAGCATCGCTATAGAATTGTTTCAACACAATGGGTTCACGTGCTTACTGTATTTACAATGTATGGTGAGCCCATGAGTACAGGGAGTACTCACACAGTGCACATTCATTCCAACACACAACTGTGAGTTCACAGCTTCAAACTTGGCACATGATTCACAGAGGACTCGGGGAGAGCGATGCCCGGCGTGAATTTGATCAGATTGGCAGTCACAATCGGCCATATATGGGCATATATGTATTCCGGTATGCCATATATTATGGGCGTATACTGATGACATCACAGGTCTCCATACAGTATATGGGCATAAAAGGGAAACAGATATTACGGGGGTCCATAGACTTGGCTGCCACATGACAAGGTGTCAGGCTTGTTTCTTGTAAGGAACAAAATGAGTTACAAGATGTATTTATATCGGCGACATGATTTCTTATATGGTAATTTAGTGCCCTAAACAAACATTAAAAATCCCAGACTACTCAAAAATGTGTATACAAAAGAGTGAAGCGAACTATGACTAGAAGAAACTAATTAAGAAGGCGAGGGTAAACTAACTTAACTCACTGAAACTATTTCTATGTCACTCTCTAAGGGTTAAACAATTGACATTGCATACTGTTTGTATCAATTAGAGATGGCCCGATACCGGTATCGGAAAGGTATCGGATCAGCCTTTATTTCGTCATATCGGGATCGGGGAATATACCAGTCTAACCACCGATCCGACACAGGGGTAAGGGGTTGACACTATGGCAGGTAAATAAAATGTTGGGGAAAGTGGAGTTTGCTTTGGAGTTTGCACATTTGAGTGAGGAGTCTGCTATAAACACAACACGAGATATTTAGCTAGATAGCTATAAGCACTATTCCCGGTTGAGACTTCAAAATAAGATATTTTTTCTTTTTGTATTATTATAAATATTATTCTCTGGTATCGGTATTCGGTAACGGCTAACACAGAAATTGTGGTATCGGGATTGGATCGGAAACTAAATCGGGACCTCCCTGGTATCAATTATATGTACAGTATCAATGTCCAGTGCCGGGGTGGATGTCCCCTTGAAAACACTGCACTGGCTGTACAGAGCCACTGCACCACTGTGCTGTTTGTTCACAGCCGCCAGGGCTGTTTGCTTATGTCTGAGCCAATATGAGACCAAGTACGTGCAGCGAGCCATGCATCGTGGCCAGAGCAGGGGCTTTGGAGTGGGTGGCGGGTCATTGTGGGGGGGCAGGAGGTGTCTCGTCCCTCTGACTCCTCGGCTGGACCGAGAGGCTGGCGTTGAATTCAGGATAAACTAAAAAAGGGGAGGGGAGATACAAAGACAGGGATGAACCCAAGGACTCCCCCGCTCCACCCCCCCCCCCCACACACACACACACACACACACACACACACGACTATGATTACTAAACAAAGACAGGCAGGAGTCGAGGGTTGCAAACGGACAGGAGAGGGAGAGTTCCCGTGACGTCATAGTAAACAGAGAGTTTACTGAGGTGCAGCCAGCCAAGGTCTGCTCCTCTGGCGCGCCACGAGACAGGAAGCTGACATAAAAGAATAGGGGGACCGGGCGGTGTGGGACACAGGAGCCAGGGCAGTAGCCGGCCGGCTGCAGAGGATCGGAAATCATTGTTTCAGAACAACACAGGCGTCTGAAGAGGAGAGAGGATAATCGTCTGAGTTGGCGGGGGGGTTCGCCGTCCCATGGTGACGTTTGTCACAAATGGTCAGAGCTATCCCCGTCTGTGACGTCCCCTCTCTGCTGTAACTACAGGACTTGGTCACGTATGATTACAATTCAGGAATTTGGCAGACGCTCTTAGTCCAGAGCGATTTACGGTAAACAAGAACAAAAACATGGAAATACATCAAAATAGTCATCATGAATCATACGAAAGAACCCAAGAGTGGAATATCTAATGAAACTATGTATACACAATAGAGTGCTATGTCTACATAAGGCTGAAGGGCAGACTGGCACAACTGTCAAATTCAGACAACATTAATATAAATATATGTATGTATTACCACTACATTACAAATATATAATGCATATTCTCCAATAACCAGTTCAATTAAATTCAGTGCAGGCTGGCAAAAAATAATAATTGTTGAGATGTTTCTTTCCCCCCAGACTGTCAGAAATACAGACATCTGTAGGATACCAGCCCAGGACTGCCTTTACATTTTTGATGGAGGCAGGAAACATTCTCTCCCACCTGAGCAAGTTTCTTTCCCCATGTATGTGGTAGGCCTATTTCCCCTGTTGCCAAGCGGCCTTAAGCAGTATTTACTGTCTGTTTGCCCTGGCCTCACCTCTATCTACTGTAGCTTACCCCTCACACCTCTGGCTCTCTTCTGGATGGCCTGTCTGCTATTTCCAGGCCTGGCTGTCTTGGCTGTATGCCCGAAACGTCTCTACACTGCAAACCTTCGTATCCAGCTCTACCTCTGCCCTAGATGTATGTATTACCGTACATTGTCGGGCAGAAGCCTTGTCCCTCCATATTTCTATTATCTTTTGTATGTGCATTAATGCCCAATTGTATTGCATGTCAAGTAGCGGAAAAGGCTGATCTACAAGCTCACAACGCATCGCAATGCAACAAAAAAAAGTTGTTACGTTTGTCTGTGGGTTTATTTTAGCTTGCAACTAAATTATACAAATATTGTGTCCATTGGACCAACACATTGGTCCCCCGACTCTATCCTACCGTGTCACCTCCTACTGGAGCACCTGTCTTACCCAATAAAATGTCGTCCTTCTGCTTTCAACTGCCTTGCTGCACTGTTCTGGGAGACATACGGTACTCAATGTCTGCACGGCATATACTGTAAGTATCTGGCACTAATTAAACAGAACAAGTTACTGGTCAGTGTAAATGTTCTGGGTGTAACAGAAGCTCCTCTGGCCGCAGTGACCCCTCCAGCGGCTGCCCTGGTCTCACCCTGTGGTAATGTGATGTTAATTGAGTCCACAGTGTAGCGAGAGGTCGACAGAGATGGCGAGACTCGTGCTCCAGAGGTCTGATAAGGCCTGTCAGCGAGCACAGACATCCTGACCTGCTGCTACTTGACAGGCTGAACACCGTGTTCTGTATCCTCCTGTGTAGCTAGCAACCACTTACAGTACGGGCGCATATCTTTGGGCTGACGTACTAAACAGTACGACATGCAATATAGTCCGACACCCTGCCCTACCCCAAACCCTAACCTAACCCTAACCGCACGCGGAAGCCACGGGTGAGTCTTAACCGGACGCGTATGCGTCTTAACCGGCAACGCATGTCCGAGCAACAGGTGAGTCTTAACCAGCCACGTATGTTGGACTATTGATACAGTATGTCGGCCTAACATATGCCCCCCTTACAGTACAAACTTCCATGCCTATTGCCCACACCACCAATATCACACCCTGGTATTCCTCCACTGATTGTTGCTTGATATACTAATGATACTATGCTTCTCCAATTTAGCAGCTACTACTAATAACGTCAAATAGCTGCTCTAATGTCATAGTTTTTCAAGTGCAGGATTGCCTTTCTGCTATATAATATGAGACACCTGCTTAATGAGTACATGGTGTGAGTGTGACCCCTAAATACTGTGCCTTGGGAGCTAAAAGTCCTCCGGGGAACCTGAATGAACTCAACAATCAACAACCTCAATGAACTCAACAACTCAACACTATCTTAAATCAATTTTGAGATAGTGTGTGCAAGACAAGTGGTCATACAGTATGTCCTAAAGGTGGCGAAAAAATACCAAGAGGTCACCAACATCTGAAGGGTGAATTATCCAGTGATCATAACAGAACAAAACCAATTCTATGGCAATCCATATTTGTTTTCGAAATGGAATTATTTGGGACCAGATGGTTTTTGATCTAGCACCTCCTCCAGGAGGACTTTAGAACAGGGATGCCAAAACCCTTTCAGCTAGAGACTGAAAGAGTAATCTAGTGTCTTCCCGTGAAACTCAATACATGAATCACTTGGACTGATCAGCACCAAGAATCATGTGCACAATGTCAGTTGGCCACAGAATTACTTCCACAATTATTATTACTTGCGCAAGCAGAGCGCGCAAGTACTGTAATCAGCTGCGTATGTCGGTGGCGTCGCTTGGGCAATCAGGGACCAAGTATGTACTACTACTGTCATAGGGGGTATGTACCGGCTGGGTATGTGTGTATGTCCGTGTACTCCACCGTGCAATGTACAGGTCATACATACGTGGCCTACTTGTGTGAAAGTTGGCAGCTCGACAGAGTGCATTTCTAGTCATTGTTGTTTTTATTTTATTCCACATATGATTTATACTTTTTGAAATACTTAACTTTAATTATTATAATTAAAGTCAAAGGGGCTTAGATCAGGCTGAAACCTGGCCTAAATTTGGTGTCATATACCATAAATGTGTGACTAAGGTATGGATGACTGACCTAGTGACCTCGCAGGCTGGCGCTGGTCACATCCGAGATCCACAATGGAACCACACAAGCCTCATGTGAATCCACATGATTATTACTTGCGCAAGCAGAGCGTGCACGTAATGTTATCAGTCAGGTGCTACGATGCGTACGTCCCTTAGCAGCATATGATATGACGTCATGTGCTGGCACGAAGCAGACCGTGCAGGTATGCTTTCCGTCATGCTACGAAGTGCGTGTCCCATGACCTGACGTGATGCATTCCCATGCTTTTTTGTTCTTGCTTAATGTAAGTCGCTCTGGATTAAGAGCGTCTGCTAAATGCCTAAATTGTAAATTGCATGAAGATATGTATCAATTTTAGGTACAGTTGATTTCTCCTGCCGCTAGTGCAACCCAGCCTAAAACCAATGGCTTTCTGAGGATTTTGAATCTGTGGGATAGCATGCCGTTGGATACAGTAAAACTAATCATCCAGATCATGTCAGGCAATATAACAATATGCACACAGGGTTTGCTGCAACAGTATGTGGAAAGTAGCAACCTTTTTTTTTTTTCCTTTTATGAGATTCATGAAATCAGAACACTTGCACCACTGACCCCGAGTTGCCCATATGAACTGTCCCGTTTCCTGTGATGGGAAAAGACGATAGGGACTTAAAGTATAATTATAAGAGCGGTATAGTTCCACCAAACATGCTTAGGCCCATGTTTATTCTAACATGCTTGTTTTCCTTTTGTTTCACAATGGTATACAATTCTCCCTGGGATATTTTTAGGTCTCATTACAAGTTGCAGGGCTCTTTGGGGGGAAGTTAGCCTGCTCATGTGTATTGACTGGACATGGCCATTTTCACAGCTATTGAATAAGGCCTGTCAAAAGAGAAAATGCCAAGCTAGTTATGACACAATGAAAGCATGCAGCTGCTCTAATTCCCATGAATACGTTAGAACAGTTCAAGTAAGATTTGGAATGAGTTAAAACGTCAAAAGGTTTTTTGTGAATTTGTTGTACAGCACTTCGTGACTTTGTCCAGAAAAGTGCTATATAAATAAAGTTATTATTATTATTATTAATAATAATAATAATAAAACGTGTAAAAAATGCATATAATGCACAAATTGAGTTTAACATGGTTGATATGAATGCTAATCAATACAATTGGTACCCACCAGCATTCACTTATTTCTGCTATACCAGGAGTTAACAAACCTTTCCATGCCAAGGATAGCCATAACATAAAAAACCAGACAATTATGGCATGCCCAAAATATGGATGCCAACAATCTTATGAATGTTATTAGATCTTGTTTGATTTGTTTTGTTGTCGTTTGTCCTTGTCCAATTGCCTCCAAGTTCAATTTGCAAAAAATAAAACAAAACTGAAATAGTTTAAAAGGCTTATATCAACCCATCAATGCATTTTTCCAGATCGTCAGAACTACAGATATCTGTAGGATACCGGGACTACCTTTAAAATGTGTACAGTACATGTAATGATGTGTAATATATGATGTACCTTCGCTGGTATGCCTGTGGCAGTCTTCATAGTTGGACACTGTCTGATACAGACCATATCTCCCTCCAAGGCACCGTCGGCACGCCAGCTGAATGACAAAGACGAGCCTTGTTTTAGGAGCTGCTGTCCTCCAGCTATGTTATGTGATACAAAATACTGTATGCATTGTCAGTGGTGTGGCTGACTGACTAAAATCTAATTTATACTTTCGCAACTCTGCAAAATGACACTTTAAATGACATTGTTAAAGTGATCTGGTGGGTTTTGTCCCAATGGTAGCATGGTGTTGGGTGAATGCGTACTGTATCTGCAGGACAGCACAATTGAGGAACAAATGTTTAGCTGTTTCACACTTTTAGAGTTAAATTAATGCTCAGGGGTAGGTTTGTAATATATTGTAGTTTTGACATCATGCCTTAGTTTTAGCTCTGGTCCATAGCCCTAATGCTATTTCTACCCTTAATGCAGGGCAGAATTAGCATTAGAGCTATAAGGACCAGTCCAGAGCTACCTATTACTTTAAGAAATACACCTCCCAATGCCACTCTTAACATCAATTGGCACAATATGGACAGTCTCAACATCACGTCCCGTGTTTTTATGATTCTGAAAAAACTAATAATAAACCAAGTAGCCCTACTGTAGTAGAGTAAGTAGACAGACAATGAACACCAACACCATCAGTCACATACAAATAAACATTCAGAGTTAGTGATGTAAGTAATCTTATAAGCACTCACCTTATAGTGAGGTGCTGTTACCTGCTTTGTAGACTCCTCATGACTGAAGAATCTGCCTGGAAACTGATGTATGATCTAGGTTCTCAGATGACTTTGGTAAACTGCACCACAAGACACCCGTCACAGAGAAGAGAAGCAAGACACATGGATGTCCCAGGAAACTGCATGACATGGTTGTTGCTTTCATTATCATTCTAGTTCAGTTGTTCTTAAGCGTGTAACTCACAGTCAAAGTGAAACAAATTGTTCCATGTTTAGGCTATGCGGGTAGTTTAAGTTAAAATGTTTGAGAACAACTGTTCCAGTTTAAGTAATTTGGATATTCTTCTAAACTTGATGCAAACATCCTTGTAAGCAGCATGGCTAGAGGCTAGAGCTCAGCTACATCAGATTCAGTGTACTCTTACTTGAACTGAAGTTTGAGAAGCAGAACCAGATGTTCTACTTTAACTCACCATGCCGCACCACCACTGCAGTATGGATTACATTTGCGATTAAATTCGATGTGGAAAATGTCATTACAATTACATTAGCGTTTAATTAGTTTGGCACTCTAATGCTAATGAGCCTAGTTGGTCAGACTTGAGTGTGACAACCATAGGTGACAACCCCACAGTGACAGTACTGGCCTACAGAAATATTGACTCCCCCTTCTGGTCAACAAAGGAACTACGTGGGAAAGATGACCAGGCAACAGTAGGCTGCGGCCTGCGGTTGTCTATAAACGAGTGCGTGGCGTGCGTGCGTGTGCTAGCGCCAAATATCATATCATAATCACAGGCCACTTACGTCACAGGCTGTCTGTTTTCTTTTTTTAAAATAATAATTAAACACACTGACTGTTCCCAACTTCTAGGCGTGTCGTTTGTTACTCAAGTTGTGCGACGCTACAGGAGGCGGAACTAAAGCCCGCGAAGGGCAAGAGTGTCTGGGACTTCAATCTGAGTTGCACCAAACAAACCACTGTTATGTTATGTTATGCAAGAAGGTAGAGTAGAACATTGTTCTCGTTGATATTATTTCGATGAACGTTCTCCTCGGACTTATAATATACCAAATATAAATAATTACCTTAATGGATAAAAACGTCACCGAAAAAGTAATAGCAGGAGTCGCCGAAGATCAGATTGACTGGGGAGAGAAGAATGCAGTAAAAGAGACCAGCATCTGGAGTGACACTTTATTGAAGAGCGCCCACTGTGGACTTCCTATCCCCGTTACAGACCCCCTGCAATGTTCCCTGATTAAAGGAGAGTGCCTGTACTTCCATTATGGGTGTGATGGACAGGATGACAGAGGCTGGGGCTGTGGCTATCGTACCGTCCAGACAATGGCTTCATGGTTGAGTCACAACTGGCCTCCTCCCCCTGGGGGCCAGCGCAAGCCCCCTCCAAGTCTCCCTGAGATCCAGCAGGCCCTGGTGGCCATGGAGGACAAACCAGGCTCGTTTTCAGGTTCCAGGGAGTGGATCGGGACATTTGAAGCTGCCCTAGTCTTGGACTACTTCTACGACATTCCCTGTAAAGTGGCACACGTGAGGGGCGGGGGGGCAGAGCTGGAGCGCGTGGCAGTGGCGGAGTTGCACCTGCACTTCCAGAAGCACGGGTCTCCGGTCATGATGGGAGGGGACAGAGACAACTCGTCTAAGGGGATACTCGGGGTTTGCACGGGGGACGAAGGAAGCTATCTGCTTATCATGGACCCGCACTACTATGGCTGTCCTCTGGAGAGGGAAGAGTTGCAGACGCGGGGATGGGTGGCATGGAAAAGGGTGTCATCTCTGGACCAGTGTTCATTTTATAACCTGTGTCTGCCTCAGAGTGTCATACAGGCATAGCAAACTATAGGATAGGATAGGTATTAGGTTGTCCTCTGTGATGTTTTTTTGTTTGGTTAAATAACATTTGTGTAATTAGTTTATACATTATAAAAAAGAATTATGGAAAAACATGCCATTTCAGGACTGCTCTTGACTTCAAGTATGGTTCCCTCAGTTGAATGACAAAAACAGTCATTAGGAACTGCTGTCACATTAAGTGAGTTAACGTGTTATCAAGTTACAAAGTAGACTACTGTATGCGTTCATTGAATTGGCAGTGGTGTGGCTGACTACGTTTAATTTATGCTTTTTCACACAGCAGTCACTCGTAGCAAATAAACAGATTTCCGCACCTCAACACATTTCAACATGACTAAAGGAGAATGCATGGATACAACTGGAGCAGAATCTATATTATCCTGTATTCCTGTTCACGGCAGAGGTATCCAGAAAATGACTTTGACATGACACTGCAAGACACCTGTCACAGAGAAGGACACTGGACAAATGTACAATTAAATTCCATTTTGAAAAGTTATGTTTGACTCAGTCAAATGTTTGCATTCTGAACATGTACCAACGCTTGTTGTTGAAACTTGTAGCTGGATAACGAGTGAGGGTCACACCTAGTCCTGACCCTAACTAAAAGTGTACATTCTTCTAAACATGATGATGCAAGCATCCAAGTCAGTGTACAATCAGTTTGTTAAGAAGCTGTAGTGCCATCTTGTGGGTAAATACTGAAATGGCACACTGCTCGAATTTGGACTTGGACTTTATTTAATTTAAATAATAATTTGCCCCAAATTATTCCCAATAAGCACCATGTATTAAATAAATGTTCCTTAAGTTAAGTTATATCTTAATTGAGAGCTTCTGATTTGTTTCAGTTCAGGTTTAGTTCAGGATTATCCAGCTAATCCAGCGGCCAACATACAAAGCTGTATGACAATGAAACATGATTTAATGCTAAATTATGTGGTTGTTTATTACATATGAATGATTAATACTCTTGAACTGAGCAAATTAAAGAACATATTCTTTATTTTCTACATTTCAGGCAGATTTGGGTCCTATATTCCTTGTTTCATTTCACCATTTCTTGTTTCTTTTCAAATTAATAGCAGTTTCACATGCAAGATACCCTAAATCAACACAAATTAAAATAACTACTTTTAAAATTCACATGGTTTTAAACATCCGGTACACAGTCATTGTAGAAGATCTGGAAATTCTTGTCCACCTCCATCCTTCCTTTGAGGAACTTCTCCAGAGTCTTAAGAGGAACCTCTACCATGTGGTTGTTGATGCGATCGTTGAGTCCGTATGCTCCGAATCCAGGGAACTTGTAGCGCAAAAAGTAGGGTGCATTTTGGTCAAAGTCGGTGCAGCAATAGGCCGACCACATGTACTCTGGTATGGCGACGCGGTCTTGGTTGTTCCGACGAATCATGTTCCCCGATATGGTCACCCCGTTGACCACGAAGGCCTTGCCCCGGCAGTAGTTATTGAGACGGTGGCGGATCAGGTCCTGGTGCTCAGCCCAGGGTCCCATGTTGAACTCTCTTATCTGTGGCACCACGTTGGTGAGGGTGTAGGTGGAGGCCTTGTCCATTGGATCTGCCTGGTGCTCGTCAGGGCTGAGTTGGCCACGCTCATACTGCACCACGTCGGCATAGTCTTCCAGAACTGCCTGGCTGTCCTCAAAGTTCATATGCATGTTGGAAGACTGGGGGAAGGGCTCCATGTTACTGCTGCCCTTATCTGACACCAGCTAGAGACAAAGTCAGAGGATACTTGGTGACAAACATGCAATACACACTGTTACCTTCATGAATAACAAAGTAATCCTATACCCATTCACAGGCAGATTATCTAATGCCTTACGTTACTCAGAACAGCAGTAATAAGATACAGTCTCATCTTTGGATGTATATTAAATACCTGCAGCACATTGTGGAGAGAATTATCAAATGTTTTTGTTTTCTCTGAACTCATTACAGTATTTACCATCCTGTTGAGTACAGCTATATATAGACCAATGCTGCATAGCCTACTGTAGTGCAGTATAACAAATGAAATATATATATATAGTGGTTATCATAATATTTATTTACTTTGACATAACACAGCTAAATGGACATGTATTATGTACAGTATACTAAGATTTAAACACTAAACGCCCACAACGGACCACTCATCATTGAGTTTCATGGTCGGACTCACCTGAGGCTCAAACATCCAGGGAAAATCCACCTTCTCGCCGCCTGACTTCTTGAACGTGTAGGCAGAGTAGAGGGGGATGTGTTTGTGGGGCTCGTAGAGGGTGACATAGCGTGGCTTGTCCTCGTAGTGTTGACAGATCTTCTTCAGAGTCTGAGAGTTGCTGAGGTAGCCTCGTGGCGGTGTGCCCATATACAGCGAGTCCTTGCAGCGCTCCGCGTGGTTGAAATCGCTCACCACCCCTGCGCTGGCCCTCTGTAGCAGCAGCACGCAGGTGAGCAAGGTGACAGCCGCTGCGAGGGACATGGCACTGGACTTTGATGCGGCCATCAGCACTGCACTGTTTTAAACTGTTCGACAGTCGTTCTCAACTACCTCTGTGTGCAGGCAGCAACCAAGAACTCCTTTTCCAACTGTAACAGATGTGAGATAATTTTCTTGTACTCATAGTCATAGTGGCTGGAGGCTGTAACTGGGGTCTCATTGTCAGGCCTTTTCCATATTCAAAGTGTGTATAGTGGCAATAAATGTATATAATAATAAATGTAGACGTTATGAATGTTATCACTGTTTGAGAGGAACATACCTGTAAGATAACTACTCTAGAAATATCAGTAGAACATGAAGCATCCTCTGTCCTCAACATAACCTCTCCTTCCTCATTTAAATTTATTACCAAGTACATTTACACATACCCAGGATATTGTCCTCATTTAACCAATGCCTATATTTGGAGAACCTGGTAGTTGTCTGGTGCATTCGTGAACTTTTCTATTCTCTGTCCCCTGCCTGGCTTTGCTCTTTTATTATGAAGCAGCATTGCTGATTCAAGATGCAATGGAGGTTATGCACATGCAAACGGTGAGAGTGGCAAAGTGAGTTTAATGTAATTTAACCCATTCTGGCCGGGAACCCATTTCGGTGTTAGCATCATGTTATGCTTTAGCTACCGAGTGGCGCGCGCTACGAGCTTGTAGGTCTGCTATTTTTGAAAAATCGAAGAACGACTGACATTTTTAGAATCTGATCTCTGGTCAGAATGGGTTCATCAGACCAGTGTGTGTCCAGTGGAAACCTCGTATGAATCTGATCTCAGGTCAGAATGGGTTAATGCGATCAGATAGTACTTTTCGGATGTATGGGCTTCAAGGCCAGAAAGTATATAGGGTTTTCTTTTGCCACTCAGTAGGTGTTCCCGCATAACTTCCTGGTATGATGATGATGATGATGATGTCATGCGCATACTATATGCATCTATTCTATATGATGCCTTGCTATTGGCTGTACGGTATCTATATCTCGTACCCAGAGCTTCCAGGTAGAAGGATGGGGAGATCTGGTGACGTTGAAGAGTGGCTAGACAATGCTATTCATACCAATCATTAGAGGCAGAAATGCAACAAGCCGTTTTAATTCACCAAACACAAGAGGCGGAATGCAACAGGCCGTTTTAATTCACCAATCACAAGAGGCGGAATGCAACAGGCCGTTTTAATTTACCAATCACAAGAGGCGGAATGCAACAGGCCGTTTTAATTGACCAATCACAAGAGGCGGAATGCAACAGGCCGTTTTAATTGACCAATCACAAGAGGCGGAATGCAACAGGCCGTTTTAATTCACCAATCACAAGAGGCGGAATGCAACAGGCCGTTTTAATTCACCAATCACAAGAGGCGGAATGCAACAGGCCAGAAAGAAGTGGACTCTGAGCTTTATGGAGCTGCTGAAATGACTTCCATTCTTTTATTTCCAGAAGTGTCAAAGCAACGTTGTTGTCAGGGTGTTTCTGTATGGCTGTTCAGGAAACCAATGGTGGGTGGGGACCAGCTGAAGTGTGTAGCAAGGATTTGCATATACTGCATGATACCGATTAGAGAGAGCAGACGTTCAATGTAGAATTGTAGATGCTTTGTTACTCGGAGCCATTTGAGACACAGGAGCAAATTTAGAAATACAAAGAGTGCCGCCAAGATAGACAAGAAGCTTCAGGAATCGGATCATCCGTGTTGTTTTTGGACACACACACACATTCAGGATTCAATTGCAGTATAACCTCTCGTCGGTGAGACCATCCTCATTATCTCCACCCGCCATGGCCCACTGGCTCTGGACACGGGCGGCTGTGCTGCTGGTCATCGCGATAACAGCACGGCGGGTGCAGGGGACGGTGGAGAAGGTGCTGTCCCCCGAGTGCAGGGAGTTCGTCTACATGGGGGCCCCGCCGTCGGGGCTGGACCACCACTCGCTGCGGTCCATCTGTCAGCGGTACAACAACAAGGCACGCTACGTGACACTGTACAACACCGCGGACCGCGTCCCCGTCTACTCCGCCTACACCTTCAAGCGTTCGGACGGGGAGAAGCGAGTGGATGTCCCCTGGATGTATGAGCCTCAGGTAAGATAAATATGACGCTGGAGAAAGCTTAAGGCAAACACATATTTGCCAAAAGTTGTAGGCCTAATACTGTAACATAGCCTACAGTAAGTTGTCCTCATTGTATTGCAAATTCACGGTCCCATACGTTTTTCAATCATGTCGGCCTCACTGTATACCATACATGGACCCTACATAATATCAGGCCCTTAGTGACGACCATTGCCATTCATCTATCTATCTGTCTCTCCCGCACAGCTATCCTCCTCCTCAGAGACAGGCGAGATGCAGCCATTTCCACTCGGCTACAACATGCACATGAACTTTGAAGACACCCAGGCAACCCTAGACGACTATGCAAACGCCATCGACTATGAACGTGGCAGCCTCAACCCGGACGAACACCAGGCCGAGCCCGACGACAAGGCGTCGACTTACACCCTGACCAACGTCGTCCCTCTGGCCCATGAGTTTTGTGCCGGCGCCTGGAAGGCACAGGAGCACGTGATCCGCAGGCGGCTGAACAACTACTGCCGCGGCACGGCCTACGTGGTCTCGGGAATCACCACCTCGGGCAAAATGCTCCGCCGGCAGAACATCAACCGCGTGGCGGTGCCCACCTACGTGTGGTCGGCGTACTGCTGCGCTCACTATGACCACAATGCGCCTTACGACGAGCGCTACAAGTTCCCGGCCTTCGCACACTACGGCCTGAACGAGAAGGAGAACAATCAGGTGCTGGAGGTCTCCATCCAGAAGCTGGAGGAGTTCCTCAAGAAGACCACCTTTGTGGAGAAAAACTTTCAGATCTTCATGGATGACTGTGTTGTACCACCATCCATCAGCGTAGGCCGTAGTCCATGACTACCACTTAAACCTGCTATACATTATTGAGCGGGGTACCCCAGGGGTCTATCCTTGGTCGTCTAATCTTCTCCCCTTATACACCAAATCTCTTTCCAAGTTATTGCCGAATGTTTGCATATTATTGACAGTACCAGTTTATGGATGTTAGGGTCCAAGTTGTCAAGAAATATCTCTCAGCTACTACATGTGTGCCATCATGTCATGTTGTGATCTGTTAAAACGTCAAATATTGCTCTATGAATAAACTTTGAATTGAAGAGTGAGTGAATGAGTTGAAGACAACAAAATCAGTTAACTGCTGCTTGTCTTGCCTCATCTGCAGTAATAAAAGTTTATTTACTCATCCCTGTAATTGTGTATTTCTCATTTTTAATTATATTCAATCCAGAGCTGACCAATGCAGGAATTTTGGGTGCGATACGGATGTCAATATTTTGAGTAAAATACATTCTGATAACAATGTATTCAATTTATATCCAATATACATATTTGCATGGATCCCTTAAATTGAAACATTTGCAATAAAAACAGAAATTCTTTATGCTATAATGAAGAAGGGTGAAATGTGTTTTTTAAAGGCTTAAATTGTCAGTAATGTGCACACACTTTCACACCTCCTCTCGCCACGTCTGTATAGGGAACTCATTTTCCTCGAATGGCTTTCACACTGGATGTGCATAGCCATAGTGACCTTGATATCAGTGGAGAGTGATATCTGGTAAGGAAGCAGTGTTGCCACTCGACTGCATCTTGTAGGTTCATGTACCTGAACACCATTTTGGTCAAATTAAATTGTTGTAGACCACACACCACAATCTCTGATTATACTACTAGGATGTCACATTCCATAAAATATAGTAGATATATAGTTAGATTCTCATTAGGCGTTTTAAATGAAGACAAATGGGTTGGGATTGTGTGATAGAGATGCTTTTTACTACTAACTATACTTATGCCATTGTCTTCTGTCTGTCTAGTTAGAGCACATAGTACTTTGACAAATTTGACTGAAAGAGAGGATGTGGAGTCATGTACACAGTTGAGTTTTACACTCTTCGAGATAAAGCCACACTATTATATGTTAATGCACTCAGTTTCTCCTCTCTTGCTTTCCATTATATTCTTGTCATATATTCTTCCATTTGGTCTCAGTCACACTCACAGCCACAATTCTCTTCCTTTCTCTTTCGCTTTCTCTGACTCAATACAACCACAAAAACAAAAGATTCATGGTAAATGTACATTTTAGGCCACACTGTGTACAATAGGATATGACATGGTCACTTGGTGGTTAGCTCCTGGTACCTCACAGCATGAAGGTCCAGGGTTTGAATCCCACTGCTGGCAGCTGTTTTTGTCTGTCACCGTGACCAAAGACATGTCAATTTGTCAAACACACTCCTTCCTCTCTGGTGCAAGAGAATAACTGCTGTTAGTGGCTATACAGGTAAAGCTCTCTGCTCCACGTAGTTAAAAGACAGAGACACCTTTATCCAAGGCGCTTTACATAGATTGTGCATTGCATTCACCCATTCACACACACATTCATACACCGATTGCAGCGGAAGCCATGCAAGGTACCAACCAGCACATCGGGAGCAATTTGGGGTTCCTGTCATGTAGACAAGAGGATTCGAACCACCGACCCATGGATCATTGGACGACCTGATCTACCTCTTGATCCACAGTTGCTCGCGCCCCGTGCGTGCGCACGCACGCACGCACGCACGCACGCACGCACGCACGCACGCACGCACGCACGCACGCACGCACGCACGCACGCACGCACGCACGCACGCACGCACGCACGCACGCACGCACGCACGCACGCACGCACGCACGCACGCACGCACGCACGCACGCACGCACGCACGCACGCACGCACGCACGCACGCACGCACGCACGCACGCACGCACGCACGCACGCACGCACGCACGCACGCACGCACGCACGCACGCACGCACGCACGCACGCACGCACACACACACACACACACACACACACACACACACACACACACACACACACACACACACACACACACACACACACACACACACACACACACACACACACACACACACACACACACACACACACACACACACACACACACTTTGTCCTCCGGGCTCAACTGATGCCGGTCTGGGTTCAGCTGGCCCCGCTGGTTAGAGACCGCGTTTGAATAGTCAGCCAGCACCGCCTGGCTCTCCTCCAACATCTGCAGCGGCACATCCGCCGCGGGGAAGGGCTGCATGTCACTGGATAACTGGAGGAGGCAACAGTGATCAAAATAGACCCCAAGAGTGGGAAAAGGAACATCATTGACATTGTGATTTGACTATAAATGTAGGGCTCTATCTATACCACACACAATGGACACATACATTCTTTACATAGGCAGTTCAAACACGATAGCTACTGTATTAAACCTAGCAGTAATATGTAATTTAGTCAAAGTAACACTGAGCCTCTCCACGCAAAGCTGTCTGACCCGTAACTGACCCGTAGCAAGAGGCACAACCTGACCATTGACACAGACAGAAACACGCATGTACTGTATATACCTGCGGTTCATGCATCCAAGGCAGACCGTCTATGCTGTCCCCCATAGAGCCCTTGAACACGTAGGCAGAGTACAGGGGCACCCTGTGGGCGCCGTCATACAAGGTGGCATAGCGCGGCTCGTTGCCGTAGCGCTGGCAGATTCTCTGAAGCCCAGGGATCCGGATTATACCCGTCGGAGCCCGTTGCCGGTACAGGAAGCGCTCGCAGTCCCTGAAAGAAGAGCCGTCGACGCTGGCAGTCGCGGAGTTCCCCAGACAGACGAGCAGTGACAGTAGCAGACGCGTGGACAACATGGTGTGCGAGTATACACTCTTTTCCTCTCTCCCTCTCCCAGGAATGGATGGATGAGAGCGGAGACAGAGGGAATTAAGGCAGGAGCAAGAGGGAGGAACTGGAAGGGAGGTGTTCAGTGTGGCGCAAATTTCCATTGCTAAAACTTGTCATTCATGCATACAGGTACTCGTCGTGGCATTATTAATAATGTCAGGTCTAGGGCGGAGATCAGTTAGGTGTGATGTTTTTTTTCTCACGGATGCTCACAAACCATTTTACCAAGTGACATTTGCAAACCAATCGGACATTTAGTTCGACGATCAAAGGCCCGTTTCTGAAACTGTTTAATACAGGGAAAAGTCTCCAAAGTGGATATGGTAGAACATTTATAGCATGGTTTGCATTTAGTTGGGTTATTTGGTTCAGGGATTTAATTAAACAGGGAAGCTTTCTTCCAAACTTGAAATTACTTTAAACAAACATGTATTGTGGGTTGCTTCAGTGAGTTTGACATTGGAATAAGTTGCGCGTGTACTGTAGCGTAGTGTACACGCACGCACACACTCACACACGCTCTCACACACACACACACACACACACACACACACACACACACACACACACACACACACACACACACACACACACACACACACACACACACACACACCTATAGTCCTATGTTGCAGTATTGATACTTGATACTTAAGTAAAACATTTCACTGAAACTAGCAAAACCCTGAAGAACCAGTATTAGACAATGATTCAAGTATGATGTCATCGTGACTCACTCACACACACACACACACACACACACACACACACATACACACACACACACACACACACACACACACGATGCATAGACCGTGTCCTCCAGATGACCTGGAGGAAAAAAAAGTATGATCTAATGCGAGTGTGTAACTGTGTATGGGCTCACATGCACATGCGCGCATACACACACACACACGTCCACGTCATGCGTGCCCCCAGGGCACTGCCAGCCTGAGAATACACATTTTTGCACTTGCTCACTCAAACTTACTCGCCCCACCACACACACACACACACACACACACACACACACACACACACACACACACACACACACACACACACAACACACAATGCAATAGCCCGTAGGGCAGGCCATCTGTCATTCTATAGGTATTCTACTGCATCGTACCGGCTCAACTTGACTCGACGTTTTTGACTTTCCAAATACAGCAGAACTATCAACACTGCAGACTACTGCGACTAATAATAATAAGGGTAATAATAATAATGTTAAAGCATTTGGGATATTTTTGTCACATTTGCACATAATGTGAAATTTGTCTTCTGCTCATCCTAACTGGAGCAGCGGACAAGTGCCATTACTACTAGTGCCCGGGGATCTTGCAGAGGATACTTGACATATACACTGGGGCCGGGACCTTCTGCTTCCCATGCAGCGTCTCTACCCAGAACTATAGCTACCAAAATGGCAAAAGCAGAAATGCCAAAACAATTATCTTGTAAAAAAAATCACACCCATGTGAAGTGAGAGTTATACATTCTTGTACAATGTACATCATCATGACGTAAAGTAAAACTGTCATTTGCTCAGACACTATGACGTAAAATTGTTTGTGTAGGACAAAGTTTGTGCGCACAGAACAAATAGCTGGATATGGGAGGGGCTAGCCGACAACAAAAACCACTGCAGACTTATTGTTCAGATAGAATCACTACTACCAGTACGATTGAGTCATTGACATCGCTTGACAAATGAAGTTCCTGCATCATGGTACCAAAAGCCAGCTAGAGTGATGGAAAAGCACCATAAAATGGCTCATAAAGTAAAGTACTCATACAATCATAAGTAAGGTTCACCATGGGGCCTTAAAAGAAGCCTTAAGCTTCCATCCAGTTTGCGGTGATGCACGCACATGCACAATGTAGCACCGTATTTGACACTTGTTGCACTCCGGTTGCTTAACCCACCCGTCACACTTTCCTATGGTAGGTGACACGGTTTACTCACAGATGCTCACACTCCACATTTAGGTGACATTTGAAAACTTAATCATACATTTTAGTTCCATTTGTGTGTGGAACTGGAACTACACAAATGGATGTTCAGAAACGGTTTACAGTAAATTGAGGACATCAGGGATCTCCATATATAGAATCCATATACAAATCAGATTTATTGTAGCATATTTACTGCAAATATTTACATTTTTTGACTGTCTGAAATGGACGTCACCTTAACACGCAGAGCAACGGGACTTTATACCTCCACGTACCCCGGCCCTAGGGCTAGAGGTAGCCCCATTTGAGTTAAAACTGGGAGTGTGAGGAGGAGTGCATTGAACCTGGTGTGTGACACTCGCCACCACAGCTGCTGCTCGCTGTTTGCCCCCCCTTCGGACCACCAGACATGGGGGACCAGCCAGGACGTCCCGGAGTTCAGCTCCTTGGAAGAGGAGGTAAAATACTGGAAAGATCTGGCAGAGAAACACGGTCCGTCAGTGTTCAGCGGAGAGCCAGCTACCAGGAGTTCCAGCAGATGAGCAGGGATTATACGAGGTGGAGCTGGAGACTGAGTTGAAACAGTGTGAGGCACGCAACCGCTCACTGCTCACATGCCAACAACCGCCTCCGCATGGAACTGGAGAGCTACAAGGATAAGTATGAGACTCAGCACTCGGGAGGCGCATCGTCACATCTCCACCCTGGAGGGAGACCTATAGCAGAGACCACCGCTATCAGAGACCAGACCTAGCAGAGACCAGCTGCACAAATACATCATGGGGGGGGGGGGGGGGAGCGCTTATAATTATATTTATAAGCGCTCATAAATAGTCAAAATACTTTATAACCTTAATTATACACATTATAAACTTTATAATAATGACTTATAATATCAAGTATTATAATACTTGCTAGGTGTTCTAGGACATTTAGAGCATGGTTTGAAATAAATTATTTGGGTTTATAGTTCTGGGATTTATAATAGCCATACATTTGAGATTCGTAGGACCAGGTCATGTCTCTGCCACCAACATTGCTCACGTCTCTCTTCCTCTTGATGCGGTTCACCGAAACACAGCCCTTGTAGAAGATAGCCACGGCGCCGTCCACGTCCGTCTGGCGCTTCAGGAAGTCCTCCAACGTCTTGAGCGGGACCTCCACCACACTGTGGCCAGTGTTCTCGTTTAGCGCATAGCCCCCGTAGCTCGGGAACATAAATCTCACCTCGTAGGGAGAGTTGCGGTCGAACCGCGGGCAGCAGTACGCCAGCCACAGGTGTTTCGGAATAGCCAACCGACCCTCGTTTCCTCGCTGAATGGCCTCCCCCGAAGCCGTCACTCCGGTGACCATGAAGGACTCCCCGCGGCAAAAGTTGTTGAGGCGTCGGCGGACACTGCCCAAATATGGGTTCCAGGAAGTGTCCAGGAAGTCGGTTTCCTGCGGCACCACGTTGGTCAACGTGTAAGTGGAGGATTTGTCGTCGGGCTCCGCTTGATGCTGGTCGGGGTTCAGTGGTCCGCGTTCATATTTGACGGCGTCTGCATAGTCCTCCAGCACAGCCTGGTTCTCCTCGATCAGAGGGTCAGTATCATCGCCGAGCGGAAGTACTTTCATGTTGCCGCTTTCATCCTCAGACACTAGCTGTGGGCATGTGGGGGAGAAAGACAGATGACACCAGTCATTCAAAATGTATATACTGTAACACTTATAACATCTACTAGAACAGGGGTTCTCAACCTTTTTGGCTGGGGACCCCTGGAAATACCTTGGCCATGTCTCGCGACCCCCCCCCCCCACCCCCAATACAAACTGACTGCAAAAATAACCTTATAATAGAGAAAATATATCATATGAATACATAATCATTAAGGAAAGTGTATGAATGTATACTGTGTACTACCGGTATGTAAAATCTTCTTTTCCATATTCCAGCCATTCAGTTGCATTTTTTCTTTTAATAAATAAAATTGGAAAATAATTTGGGGACCCCCCAAAATAATTTGGCGACCACCCGAGGGGTCGCGACCCATGGGTTGAGAACCCCTGTACTAGAACACTGTGGTTTTGAATAGAAAGCATTATTTTCTTACAATCCTAAATATATAAATATTAACACAATTCGGTCAGTACTGAGGGGCTTGATGCTGCAAGCTTGGGCCCAAATCATGAATGAGCCAAACCGGCTCAGCCAGTGGGATCTACTCACATGGAGGTAGTTTGTGACATAAGCGACTAGAAGAACACTAATGCGCATGCTTGGGCCCAGAAGACAAGCAAAACATCTAGGCGTTCAAAAGCCCTATTAGCATGGGATTAAATAACACAGACGTGATCCGTGATCATTCCATATTACGTGAAGTCCTGGGGTAATACTAATGCGAATAGGGCTTAAGGCTTCCATCTCACATGGAGCCCGTTTCCAGGAAAGATTGTAATATTTGCCTCTGCCATTTGCATTGCTCCAAAATATATTACCCAAAACAGACTGGCATGCATTTCCATTAGATTTCAAACAAAGTGGAACATCCCTTTCTTTATTCTTTTATACCTGGGGTTCATACATCCAGGGGGTGTCCATCCTCCTCTTCCCATCAGACTTCTTGAAGATGTAGGCCGAGTAAAGAGGGATCCGACGGCTGGTTTCGTACAAGGTGGCGTAGCGTGGTTTGTCTTTGTACCGCTGGCAGAGCCTCTTCAGGTCGGCTCCCCGTATGCCCACGGGCGGCGTGTGCATGTAGAAGAACTGGTGGCAGTCTTTGAAGCTGTCGGACACGCTGGCACTCACCAGACTGGACACCATAAGCAGGGGCAATAAGGCTAGGGACAAGCCCCCCGATAGATGCATCATCTCTCAGACGAGCGGGGTCGGATGTCAGCAACTCAAACCCAAACAAAGATATCTCCTGCAAATAGTTTGCCAACGGTTTAAAAAACGGCAATATTTTACTGCATATGAAGTTCCGCACAGGTGATAATGGCTGCACTCGGATAGTATGCAAATCGAAGGGTGGTGAACAGTGGAGCCCAGCCATAGGCTGGATGACATGCATGCTTATCTGTCATAAAAGGCTTCTTTAACATTCTTGACTGCCTCTAGTTACAACCTTTAGGGCATTCAGCTACATGGGCATGCACTGTGTCTGTTTTCAATACCTATAATGTGCAGTATACGTGTATTTGTAGGAGAGCTAATAAATCCGTATACAGATATGTGAAAAAATCCATGAACATCAAGTTCAAAACAAAAGAATTTATGAAAAAATGCTGTGCACTATCCTCATATCACCATATTTTGTTTTTTTTATTGTTAAACTAATGCGATTGGTCACACTAAATATCTATACTTTCAAGCATTTTCAAGAATAGCTAATCTACAATCGTGATGTGTTGTGAGCTTGTACATTTGCTATTTATTAAAGATGTTTTGTTATCTCGCCTATAATAAATAGGGGAAACATTTTCAAAGTAGTTAGTAAAAGACTAACCAAAGACTCCCTGCTTGACACTCAGCATCAAGGGTTGGATTGGGGGTCCCTGCGACATACTAGCGTCATGTCCAGGGGGTGTACTTGTACATCAAGCTGCCTCACGCTACAGAAACAGGAGATAGGCTCCTGCCCTATATGGGCCTCATGGCTCGGCAAGGCTACTTACTACTACCATTACTTTTGTGTTTACACAGACCCTCAAAAATAAATAACAATGTGCCTTTCTTTCACAACAATGAAACAACGCAAAGAACAAGAAGTTAGGAATCCTTACAAATACTGAGAAATAGCCTAACTGTCCAGGTTAATTAAAAAACGAAATGTCAATGTATGAATTACACATGACTATCCTGGTGATAAATAATACATTTTAGTACGCAAAACTGTGGTGAGGGCTATTTATAATCTGCCCTTGAGCCCCAATTAGCCCCTGGGACGGACTTTGGAAATGTCTGCATTATGCTGTCTGATGTCTAAAGCCTTGTATTGCTTCATCACCAGATACTCATGACGACTAGAGAGTGACTCCCTGCCTATATGCACAATTTACTATACTTACTTATATAAAAAGGTATAAGATATTATAACCTGTAATCCATTAGTGATGATACAAAAACAATAACTTGGAAGCTGAGACATAAGGAGAGATTTCAGCACCATGGACAGTGCATAGACTTTGGCCTCCTGCTTGTAATAGTGATTATCTGTGCATGAAGAGTACCCCAATCCAGGGCACAGGCAGAAGTTGTGTTAACCCGTTTTGACCTCTTCACCCAGCCTTTGTTAAAATCTCTCTTAATGAACTGTTAACTTCATTTACTGCTATTCAAAACTATTTTAAAATAGCACGAATGTGGGTACATTTTAGAAACATTTTCTTCCCATTTGCTCCTTTCTTTGCCTTGTCCCACTCCTTACCCCGCTCAAGATTCTACACATTGACCTTCCCTCCTTATCCCTGAATTATGCAGTGGATTCTTATAAAACTGGACAGCTATTGCAGATTCTTTCAATATTTAATTGAAACCAATTTCGCAATAACCACTATTCTTTACTGAATGATTCTTACATTGATTGTTGAATGAGCGTAATATCTAAAATGTCACTCTAAATTGTATCCTACTAGTGCTAAAAAAGCTAGCCAGGCATACATGACAAGTAGGTGTTTCATAAAACAAGATTTTTTAAATGAGCAATCCAGATTCTCTAATACAGTATAACAAGACACACACACACACACACACACACACACACACACACACACACACACACACACACACACACACACACACACACACACACACACACACACACACACACACACACACACACACACACACACACACACACACACGCAATAAAGCAAGTACTATTCTATTTAAATGTCATATAATGAGACTATGAGAGACAAAAAGACGACTTTGTTGTACAAATCTCACTAGTAATAGGCAAATCTTGTCTAATGTTTGACAATGGAGAACGGACCCACAGGGCCCTGTCGTATTGTGCACTCCAACTGTGCCACGCGCTATCGAGTCATCATGAAACACTTAATTAATTATGGTTATTCATATTCATACAACTTTAAACATCCATTATTCATTCATTATGGGACCCTAGGGAGTGGAAGATGGGCCAAGGGTCCATTTCACAAACTTGTCATATTTTGAGGTATAAAGGTGAGTCTATAGTCTCCAGTTTGACAGGGTTCCTCTCCCTCGGTGGGTGGTTTGCTGTGGGTCAGTCCCACCACGGACGCAGGTGACGGTGATGACGAAAATGGTGATGGATGTATGTGTGTGCGTTATGGCGCGGTGTGCTGCATGGTGTGGGTTTTGTGCATGCATTAACAATGACTCCCACATCTTCACCTGAACCCCCTGTACATTCATAGATATGCTCCCCCGACCCACTCTGCGAAATGGAAAGGCAGGACTATTATTTAGAGAGAGAGATGATGTCACAAATTATTTGATGTGCGGAGACTATAAGTGTGTGACAGCCTGAGAAACTTGCACTGCAGCATTGTGTAACCGCTGACCGACTGTATATACAGCACTGACTGTTACACTACTGACTGACTGGTTAGCGCTGGCTGCTGGTCCAACAGCTGAAGGTGAGTGCTTCGTTTATCTCTTGAGGTGCAATGTTGAAGCCATTTAGTCTTTGGAGTCAAGAACAGTAATGTACCCTTTTCACTGATTTCTCTGTAGTTATGGAAGAATTGGATAACATTTTTCCAAAGAGGAGGTGATAATGGGGCATATTCTGTTCCGTTGTATTATTACGATAGATAGAAGTTATACCCAACCTATGTCAGACAGCAATGAGAGTGACATTTACTTTTGTACAAGTCAGTTGAACAAAGTTAGTTTATTTAAAATGTATCTCCAATTACAGCAATATTTAGCCACTTTTGATTTTAATGCATGCAATTTGTAAAATAATATACTCTATATTATGTGCATGCAATTACTGTTTACAATGCTGTAAACCAGTGGTTTTCAACCCTTTTGGTATCAAGGTCCATTATTTAGTCTGCATTTGAGCTACAGACTATACATTTGATGACATTTAGCCTCTCAGACCCCAAAAAGATGTTTTAGTGTTGGATGATAAGGTTTGTCCACAATTCCATGCTGTATTGATGTTAGTACCATAAGAGAGAGATAACAGGCAAACGATGATGAAAAATAACAATTCCTCTACATGCTCTAAATTGTGTAAAGTAGACCAGTGGTTCCCAAACTCTTTCATGTCAAGGACCCCCAAATTGACACTAATTAGCCCACGGACCCCCATTTGAAAAGATTTTCCAGGGACCCACATAAGAGAAGATTTTTACGGCTCTAGCAATGATTCTCAACCGGTTAAATTTCAAGGACCCTCAGCATATTAGTCTACAGACCCCCATTTAATGGCATTTCTATATCTCTGAGACCACAATTTATATTTAGCTGGGGACCCCCTGGAACTCCCTCGAGGACCCCACTTTGGGAACCACTGGACGTGGTGAGACGTCTTGTAAATTAAGTAATGCAGATTTTTAACAAAAAAAAAACATATGGTTAGATTTTTCGCTCTCAAGAGTTAAAGATCTATAAGGGTGACAAAAGGTCACAAGGGGGGGGGGGGGGGGGGGACCACTGGTAGAAAACTACTGCTTTAAACTCTCTTGACAAATGTGACTTGAACGTAGTTCAGTAATGTAAGTGCGACCTCATGAAAGGAAAATGCATTTTGTTTTACAGCGACTCCTACATGCTGTCCATCATGTATCACCTGAGGCTGACTGTGGTTCTCTCCGTGCTGCTAATATTGGTTGCTACAGCTCCGAGTCCCAGCCACAGGTGAGTTCACGCCGCAATGCATTTGAGAGTGTTGTAACAGACTAGACCCTCTCCTCTAGTCACTAGAGGGCCCCTGCCCTTTTTTTCTTCTAATTATTTGTTCATCCCAAAAATTTAGTTTTAGTTTAGTTTATTGTCATGATTTGTCAGGAGCAGAGTTGGCTTTGGTCGAGGCTTAAAGCTCTTAAAAAAAACGTCTATTGGGAAATGAATGGGAAATTCTCTTCTGGTGCCCTTGAAGGGGGCCGGACTACGAAGCTCTAATGCAGTGGTTCCCAAACTGTGGTGCGTGGGCGCCTTCTAGGGGGTGCGCAACATGAAAAGGCTGCTATGGTTTTATTTTAAATATATTAACATATTAATTATGACAATATATGGCGAGTATATGCAGAATATAGCCTATGCTGCATACAGTATATATATCATATTCAGGTTAATACATGTGCATATATACACACACAATGACTTATTTTCTCCATGAAATCAAGGCTTCATGGGGTGTGTAATTGAAAATAAGTCATTTTTTGGATTGTTGAGTGAGCTACTATAATGTATCGCTCGGTCTGAAAAATCAATGCTGTCAGATCAGTTCGCAACGTGCCATTGAGATGGGTCTTCAGAGGCAAGGAAGCAATGCCAAGGTTGAGCCTGAACTCAGGGGACGATGGATATCAAGATGCCACAGTGAGATGGGGAAAGCTGCTTCTGTTTTAGCCGAGGAGCAGTACAGGTGGAAGCTGAGCTATAGCATGCAAGGGGGATGTTTCCACTCGTAGCCCTAGTGAGGCTTTGAAGTAGGTAATGTGGCATATCAACATGAAACATTTTGCTACTTGCCCCCTGTGTCATTCAGGTACTTCAGACCCTCGTCATCCAGCGAACAGGAAGGTGCACTCTCTGGGAGCGAAAACTGGCTCACATCCGAACTCCTTAACCTAATGTCTGTACAGCGACCAAGTTGGCCGAAAGCTAGCAATAGGTAAGAGTGATGAAAAATGAAATGTATCGGTGCATTATATCTTTATTGCCAATTTTTTGCAAAATGCTAATGTGTTCATATTTGTACGTATACTTGTCAATTGCATAAAACACAAAGTTTGAGAGCTTACTTCTAATGTGGTCCTCTCTCATGTTGTACTGCGCGATGTACAATATCAATAGTCTTGATTGCTTCATACTGAAATTCTATTGTTATTGTGTGAATGGTTTAAGCTTAATAATAATAATAATATGGTCATCACAATGCGCTGTGGGCTTGTAGAGCTGATATTTTAGAAAATTATATAAATTTTCCTATCACTTACCCAAAATAGGGGCATCATGTTTAACGTGTATTCGACATTGTCGCTGTTCTGGATTGGAAACTCGCATTGATTCCTCTGTTCTCTCTCTCCCTCCCAGACAGCACAGAGAAAGAAGGGGCTGCAACACGCCTACCTGTGTGACCCAAAGACTGGCAGACTTGGTGGTTCGTTCCAATAATTTCATGGGAACCGTCTATATTCCGACCAACGTGGGCTCTGGTACCTATGGCAGAAGAGAGCTACCGCAGGACTTTCTAACCCTCTAGTACCTGGAACAGTCAAACACCATGTTGTACAGTGGACTGGACTGCAATACAGTAGCTACTGTACTAGTTATACTCATTTATAATTACTAGCCCTTACCCGTTGTGAGGGTACTGCATTTTTAATTCACTAATAAATTAAATTAAATTAAAATTATTAATCATTAATGTGTGAAATCGAGAAAAAAAAGGGCTTCATTACACCCTCCATATTATTATGGTCAATGCCTGTGTGAAAAGTGGGAGAGTGATTGGTGCAGGCAGTGAGGAGCTACGGCAGTCACAGTGACACAGACATTCAGATGACTGAATTATAGTATGATATGATGATGATGATTTCTCTGTCCACTGGAACTGAAGGAACTGAACTATTAGGTTATATCAAAAATAAAAACAATGTTTTTTTCCCCCATATAGATTTAGTTCCTAAACTAAATCTGGGCCTTTTGCGAACATCATGGAATTAACTCTCATTATCATTTCTTCATGACATTAAAGAACATTACTCTGGCATGTATATTAAACATAGTGTCTAACGTTTTGATAATAAAATGTATTCAAAATAAAATGGAGCCTGGGTGTTATACATCACATTATTGCATACACTAGTATAATTCAGACAATTAAATAAATATGATGTATACTTTAGTAGACTTTAGTATAATTAAATATGCTTAATGAATCCCTAATAAAAACAATCAACCAGCTTCAATCTGTCTGCAACTTCACACAGAATTCACTTTTCACTAACAGTTTGGTGTTAATAAAAGCACCAAGGAAATATGAAAGATACATTAACTCATCAGAAATCAACTTAGCTATGATTATCAATTTGAGGAAAAGAAGTTAAATTCATTAGCACTGCTCAATTAATAGAACCTATACTACTACAATCAGTCAAAGTTCTCCCTATCTCAGAATAACTTCGGCTACTTCAGTCATTTTTCATGCGGAAATTGCAGTGGTGGAAAGTACATTTACTTAAGTAGTGTACTTGAGTACAATTTGAGGTATTTGCACTTTACTTGATTGGGTCAAATTTGCAGTAGCCTACTTTTACTTCTACTCCACTACATTTCAGAGGCAAATATTGTACTTTTACTCCACTACAATAATTTGACAACTTGAGTTACTAGTTAATTTGTAGATTTTGATTATTATTACAAAACACACATAAAACCCATTCTGGGCGGGAACCCCTTTTGGTGTTTTAAGCATTATGTAATACTTTAGCTATTGAAAAATAGCAGATCTACAAGCTCATAGCGTGGCGCGCTAGGAGCTTGTAGGTCTGCCATTTTCTTTTAATCGTGAAAATGCGGCACAAATCTTTGAATATATATTCTTTCAGAAGACTTGGGTTAACCACTTCAGCCCTATGTACACATTTTGGCCATTTGAAAATAGCCGATCCACAAGCTCACAATGCGTTGCATGAGTACTTTTACTTTTGGTACTTTCAGTACATTTTGATACAGATAACACAGATACTTTTACTAAAGTATATTTTGAATTCAGGACTTGTAACGGAGTATTTCTACATTGCAGCATTGATACTTTTACTTAAGAAAAACAAAAACTTTTTCCACCACTGGGAAATGAACATGTTATGAAAGGTTTCATATCCCCGTTTAGAATGAAACAGGGATTCATTTGAGGCAGTGAGTGTAATGAGGTGAATGAAGAGGGTCTAGTCTAGTCTACCCCCTCATATATAGTCATTATATGACGCACAACATGAACCCATATCCGATTAGCTGTGAACATTGTCATCATGACTCTCCTCTCATGGTTAACCCTGGCAAGAATGCCTGTCCGGAAATAGCACGAAAGACGACTTTTGCTGACGGTTAAAAAAACCCCCAATAACCCATAACAGCCATTATCTACCAAACAGAATGATGAATGGGGACGAGTCAACATCAGTGTTATCACTTAATGTATAAAATGCACACATTGCATTATGTATACCTATACAGCACTTCAACTTGCTGTCATAATAGTGCAATTCAAATAGCCACTGCAGTAAGGATGGCCAATGAATGTTTTGATGAAAATGCTCTCAGTCCTGCTAAAGTGGAAGGAGCATGACCAAAACATTTTTAGCTTATGATTTAAAGTGGCATTATGTCACTTTTTTGTCATGTCATCTGTATGGCAGGTAGAGCATGTTAATACTAACTTGTATACCAGTGGGATTGTATTTAGCTCAGAGCAATACAATGGTATAAATGTCAGGACTTTACACAGAAAACCGGGTTCAAATCTGTGGTGCAAGAGGAAAGTTACAGTTACAGTGCAGCTTCTATGAAAGCAGGTAATGAAGGATTAAACACATTTGGTGATTCCATTCCGAATGTATGACGGAATAGAATCTTTATAATGACTCAATTAATAGCCTGTAAATATCTCTTCATATGACCACCGCGCTCTGACTATAGGTGTGCTACCCGTTCAAAACATATAAAAATAAAGGTAGTGGACCCACTACGTTTATTTTGATATGTTTAGCCTATAAATATGACACAGATAATTGGCCTCGAAAGAAGAAGAATCTTCACTTGGCTAATGTAACATTTTGAACAGTATGGTGGAAAGAAAGGGGCAGTTCTCACATAAACACCCAGTTATCCTGGCTGCTAACTGTAGGCCTACTGTATACCTACCTTGATTAAAAAGTAGTAAGTAAAAATAGGATCAGGTAACTGTGTGCACAAGATTATAGCAATTCTGTTGCGTTTACAATGGAAGTTAATCACACATTTTAATCTCAAATGACCTAGACTTACATTAAACTATACCCTTTTGGTTTCTCCGGGTGGTTGACCATCGGGTAGCCTATGTGTATCCCATTTTGTTTTCCTATCTCATTCCTGTCTGTCATTATTTTGTAGACTGTTGGCAAGTTAATATTGTTGTATCTGATATGGCAGTATTTAAATGAATAATAATTTCCTTCAATCAATGCCTGCTTAACCACTTAATCCCTCATGCTGCATAGCCCCCCCTGAAAATAATAACAAATAACTATACCCATTTAGCCAATTTAAAAATATCTGAAACATATTCCATAACAAATAGCCTCTATTGGCACATCGAGCGTCGCTCAACATGTCATTACTGGGTTACAGGGGGAAAAAAACAACCTAATTGACTATGATTCATCCCAATGAATACAAGAGAGCTGGGCAAATTTGTGAAGTGGGTCTAACTGGGCACTTTTATGAATTGCGTTCTGTGTATGTACAGCTGTATCTTTGTCATAATTAAGCATTACGTTTAATTAGTCTGTCTGTCTGATAGGCTATGCATTCTTGACACAGCATATTGAGATTGACAGGAACCATTATGGAGGGCAAATGCATGTAAATAAAATAAGTAGGCCTACAATGAACGCGGGATTGTATTTTATTTAGTATACCGTAGTTTAGCACACTGAGCCTCATTGTCCATGAATGATTAACGGGTTCCAAATTTGGACAATGTACGGGGAATACCGCATACCGGTAGGCCCGTTCTCCCAAAAACACAGTAGCCTACAGTTCTCTCCACTGCCCAGTTGTTGTTCGGTTATACCATTCCAGTCAGTCTGCTCTCAAGCACGTTGGTGTTTATTCACGACAGATAGTTTATTCATCAAGAGAGAATGAAATGTAGCTGTGACAATAAAGTATATACCTGTGGGAGAATACTCTACATCAGGGGTCAGCAAGACTGCAACCTTTTTGAAGTTAAGTGCCATGTTTTAATAGTAGAATTATTAATGTGTAATTTACATACAAATGGTTCATTTTAAAGCAAAATTCCTCTCTCTGACCGCCTTTGTACTAAAGTGGACAGGGCACCAGTGCCAAAGGTTGCCTATCCCTGCTCTACATCAACAGTAGGTGGCAGTAAGCTCCATAAAGATCTCCGTCATAAGAACCTGACCATGCGGCTTCCCGTAGCCAAATGTACCATGCGGCTTCCCGTCGCCAAATGTAAACAGTAGTCGCAGTTCAATTCAATACTACTGGCAACAGAGTTTGACTGAACCTAACATACTGTAAACACTGAGGTGATTTTTAGAGGCTCTGGATCATGCCTTGGTAACTCAATAACACAATGGCAACAGATGAAAAGTTGAAAATGTTTCAGTTTGTGGTCGTAGGAGGTGGCATCGCAGGCGTAACATGCACTGAGCAGGTGAAACAAATTAACACTATGAATTGCAATATTGCATCATGGTTGGTTAATAGTTATTATAACTTATTACCATAGAGTTATGTTATTACCTTAATAAAGGCAATGTTAATTGAAGTGTATAGTAAAAACGGCGGTGTTATTGCTTGGGTTATTATGGATTGTTGGACTTACTTGTTGTCTCCGATTAGCTACAGTATCCGATTTATTTTGGTCACCAATTTCGCTCTAACGGATCAATTTAAATGATAATAACGTTTAGGTCCACTCACCAATGTCGCTGTAACAATACAGTTGCTGATGCACTTTGTTTCCATGTGACAGCTGTTGTCCAGGTGTCCGTCGGCTGCCGTGGCTCTGGTCACAGCAGCACCTCAAATCAAAACAGTGGAGAACTTCAAGCAGGTGAGGATGATGATGATGATTATGATTATGATTATGGTCTGGTCCCTGACCCACGATGAAACGTCATGTCATGATGTCACAATAATCTATTATCTTCCACAAGCCTATAGGGTTTTATCTTGAGCCACCCCTTAAACCTTATCCCTAAACTTATTTGCCATTTTTTACAATAAAAAAATAGTTCAAATAGCCGATCTACAAGCTCACAACGTCTCGATGTAGTTCGGTTAGTTGAACCATTTTAAAATGTTTTTCAAAACAGTAAAAAAATGGCAGATAAGTTTAAGTATAAGGGAAGGGATACGGGTGGCTGGAGCCCTTACTCTTGTAGCGTAGGCCTAGATGTATTTTATCGATTCTGACATTTTCAATCTGTCAAATAAATAAATCCGCTGACTGATGTCACTACACTATTGCTATAATGTTGGGAAACGACATGACATCAGCGTGACTGATGTGACTGCAATATGTTCCTAACTTCCTGTTTGCAGATGACTCAGCAGTCAGCACTGCTGGTCTCAGACAGGAACAATTACTGCAGGTTAAATGGCCCTCAGCTCTGAAATCCATTCTCTTTGGATCAAATAGTAATCTCAGCAAGGCCGAAGGATTCTCGAAATAAAATACAATGGGTGACATCATCACACGAAAAGATGAAATTACCTAGCTACTAGGTTCCAAAAAAGTCAACCAAAGAACAAGATTCCTGTACAGTATCTCCTCACTGGTCAACAAAAATACATTGAAGAACCTAACAGGAGCCCTCACAGGCCTACAAGGTTTCTTCGACTATGCATGCACCTCATGGTACCACAGCACCTCAGCACCTCAAAGGCTCTTAAAACAAGTCTCCAGACTTCTTCCTAAAACAAACTGGTCAGTCTATTACTCCCAGAACCCACCTCACCCCTGCCCATTTTGATAAGCTGGAGTGGCTTAGGGTTGAAATGTGGAACGCCCTACCAACTCCTTCAAAACCACCCTCAAACAGCACTTACAGATACAGTAGATGGCTGCAATTCGAAACTGGCCCCTGTAAAAAAGTTAAAGCCCCCCCCCCTATTTTTTTCATGCTGTACATGTTTTCCCCTTTTTTATTTTCTTCAACTGTATATCATAGGTGTATATTTGTAATTTAAATGTTCTGATGAATTGAAAATGGAGGACCCTGATGTAAACAAGTCAGTGCTTATTCTGGTTTTATCCTCGTTTTTTTAGATTGACCTGTACTTTTGTTGAAATGTATCCATTCTACATACCATGAATTCATACAATTCAAACTCTTCAAATCACATTTCTTGAGTGGCATCCTCAGCCTTTTGATTCAATTGACAATTTTAATTCTATAAGAGATAAGGTCGTTTTAGCATTCACCATAGAAAACACTGTTTTTCAGGTTTCCAAGGTGCTGGAAGAGTTTGACGTTGCTGAATGCCCATCCAGTGTTCTGGAGGAGAAATATCCCAACCTTACTGTAATCCAATCCGCCGCCATAGCCCTCCACACGCAAGACCATGTGAGTAGCATAACATTCATGGAGGATGGAGCATAATCAATGCCATGTACAGTGATGTGCTGCACAACAGTCAGTGCTTCATTATATAGATATTCCACTGTTACGTCCTTAGCTTACGCATGTTTCATGATAAATGTTTTTATGTGATGTATTCCCATGCTTTTTTTTGTTCTTGCTTAATGTAAGTCGCTCTGGATTAAGAGCGTCTGCCTGTAAATTGCTACAGTTATTACAGTATGTAGGATTATTACCTGTCCACTACTGCCACCCTGTGGGCGTTTGATTGCACCAACATGCAACTGCTCAAAGCCTTTCTCTTCTTACAAGATGAAATGGTTGCTGTTGTACGAGTTCCAGACCTACTTTGCAGTTTCTTTTATACTTTACTGTTACTTTGCACACACATTACACATTATGCTAAGCCCAACACCTTTGAACATTACATTACACTGTCGATTGCTCACTGCATTCCAATCCAAAGTTTTCAAATTCGAAGTTTCGAATACTGTTTGACAAAATAAGTTGATATGATAGTTTTGATTTGCTATGTTTTCCCCCCTCTTCAACCACACTGCACAACACTTAGTTGCCAACTTGCCATCTAGTCCCATGTCACCATTATAATGTATTAATGTCAATATATTGCCCAGTCCTAATTGAACTTCTCTCCATCATCAGATACTGCAGACCTCGGGTGGCCTGGAGGTGCGTTATGAGAAGCTGTGCATCTGCAGTGGAGCCAGACCAAAACTCCTGACCAAGGACAATCCTTTTGTGCTGGGGATACGGGACACAGACAGTGCCCAGGTATAGAACCTTTTGTGCTGGGGATACGGGACACAGACAGTGCCCAGGTATAGAACCTTTTGTGCTGGGGATACGGGACACAGACAGTGCCCAGGTATAGGACACAACCAGTGTTGACTTTGACAGCTAATTGTTATTTTAGTTTTTAGTCATAGTCTTTTGAATAGTTCCATTTAGTTTTAGTCACCTGGATTTTTTTGTGTTTAATGTTGAAAATGAGTGGTATTCCATTTCAGTGCTTACACAGGGTTGAACCAAAACAATTCAATCGATACGTGACATCCATCATTTATCAATCTGCTTGTAGATCGGCTATTTTCAAATGGCCAAAATGTATATAGGGCTGGATAATGTATGTTTTACTAGTAGTCACTAAAGTTTTCAAATAAAGTAATATTTGCCTCTGAGGTGTAGTGGAGTAGAAGTAAACATACTGGAAATTGGAAATACTCCAGTAAAGTAAAAAATACCTCAAACTTGTACCCAACTACAGTACTTGACTAAATGTACTTAGTTACTTTCCACCGTCTGAGAACAGACAACCAAGTGTCTCTTCTGATACACATGATGTCCTGGAGGTGGTCTGTCATACTCATATAATGAAGAATTAGAGTTGCAGATTGATTAATGATGGATGTCAAGGTATTGATTGAAATGTTAATTGGTTCAATTAATTGGTCATTAATATAACTTAGTTATTGTTTTTGAAAGAAAAACTGAATTTGGGGTCAGTCCTGTTAAAATGGACAGTATCTTCCATCATACGCTTCATAGCATGACGGAAAACATACCTGCACGGTCTGCTTCGTGCCAGCATATGACGTCATATCATAATTATGCTGCTAAGGGACATACGCATCGTAGCACCTGACTGATAACATTACTTGCACGCTCTGCTTGCGCAAGTAATAACATAATGTGAAATGTGCTGCGCGGATAAAATTCCCATGCCTTATTAGAAGAAAATAAAAATAATGCTTACGCCAGTTCCACTTTTATTGTGCTTGCAGGAGTTTCAGAAGCGGTTATCCGAGGCCAAGAGGATCGTGGTCGTGGGAAATGGCGGGATTGCCTTGGAATTAGTGTGAGTGTACCTATGAAAAGAGTGTTCCATTGGCTCCCGGTCGCTGTTTTTGTTCTTGCTTACTGTAAATCGCTCTGGATTAAGAGCGTCTGCTAAATGCCTAAATTGTAACTAATTATTGGCACCAACAATACTATGCGTTGTGTGTGTGTGTGCGTGACTGCGTGTGTGTTGTTTTTTTAGGTATGAAGTGCGGGGCTGTGAGGTGATCTGGGCTGTGAAGGACAAGGCCATAGGGAACGCCTTCTTTGATGGTGGAGCGGCACAGTTTCTGATCCCCTCGCTGGAGGCAGACAGACCAGAGGGCACCGCTACCTGCAAGAGAGCCCGTTACACCACAGAGGAGGCCAGGCCTGGACCGTCAAACACCACCTATACTGCAGGTGTGTATACACACACACACACACACACACACACACACACACACACAACCTTCTGCATCTCGCCATGATACCTTGCTCAAAAAAATCATGACAGTTTTGGTGGTTCTCAAACAATTTCATGTCAAAGACCACCATAATTATATGTAATTGGCCTCCGGCCCCCTTCTGAAAATGTTGTTCCAGGGACCGACTAGGAGCAAATATTGCTGTGAAAGATTATTATATTCAAAGATTTTTCCCCCCTTTTCACGATTTTTCAAAAATAGCAGCTCGTAGTGCAGTGCTATGAGCTTGTAGATCTGCTATTTTTCAACAGTTGACCGTGTGTGTGGTGTGGTGTTGTGTGGTGTGTTGTGTGTGCGTGTGCATGCGTGTGTGTGTGTGTGTGTGTGCAGGAGACCTACGAGAAAGTGCACCTGGCCCTGCAGAGCCTGGCAGTGCCCTGGGGCCAGACTGGCACGAAGGCATCGCTCTGAGAGGTGCAGAAGAGGTGATAATTTGTAGTATAGCTCAGTGGTTCCCAAACCTTTTCATGTCAAAGACCCCCAAATTGATTAACTGGCAATCGGTAACTGGCAGTGATTCTCAACCCGTTTAATTTCAAGGACCCCCGGTTTGACATGCATTAGTCTACAGACCCCCCATTTAATATATTGTAAAATCAATGTAAATATAACTCTGAGAGTGTACAAATGGAACCAACTGGACCCTAGTGTACAAATGGAACCAACTGGACCCTAGTGTACAAATGGAACCAAATGGACCCATTTGGTTCCAAACTATCATTTAGCTGGGAACCTCCTGGAAGTGTCGCTTTACCACCTTGGTGGACTTTTTGCATTTGATAATTACAAGTTTCATTATCTGCATTAAATCTAGTTGTGATATAATACAAATATGCTTCATTATGTATAGTGGACAGAGGAAATTAGCCGGCGCTCGGGTAAGGTCCTGCATTTTACATCGGCTGTCTACTGTATGTGTTGTCCACAGGGAGTGTCGGTGTCTGTGGAATATCAGTGCGAAGTGGTCAAGATCTGCACACGCGAGGAGCTGGAGACGCCCGTGTCCGAGAGAGGTGAGGTCATTTTGGCATTCTCGTCAAATTAGAGCTGAAATATGTGAAATAAAGCTTTTTTTTAATAAATACTTTCTGAAATGTCTATGGAAAAATGAATGGGAAATTCAGAATCGTTCTGAAAGGGGGCGAAAGTATTATTTCCTGCCAAAGTATGGATTTTTCATAATGTAATGAACAGGAGCCTAAAAGGAGTCCCCTAAACCCCAACTTTCTACTAATTGTTATTTTCTTCCTACTGTATGCATAGGATCCTGGCCAGTATACATCCAGCTGACTAATGGGAAAACCATTGGCTGTGACTTCGTCGTCAGTGCTACTGGTGTGGTGCCGAACACAGAACCGTTTCTCAGAGGGAATAATGTAAGGAAATGTGTTTAAATTCCATTTACTTTGTCATATTTTAGTAATCCGAAATCTACAGTTGATTTAGTCGACTAAAATGTATTTTAGTGAGCCATGGCCCGATTTAAACTAAGCTGCAAGCCGCCATTGTGCATGTTGGCTCACTGGAAACACTCCGCTACACCAGTGGGTCTCTAGAAAGTGTCCTTGAATGCAGTGGGGGTATGTGGACCCCTAGGGGTCCTTGAGGGAGTTCCAGGGGGTCCCCAGCTAAATGATAGTTTGGAACCAAATGGACCCTTATGGTTCTGCAACTCTGAGAGTGTACAAATGTACATTGATTTTACAATATACATTGGGGTCTCAAGAGATAGAAATGCCATTTAAATTCAAATGGGGTCCTTGAAATTAAACGGGTTGAGAATCACTGCTAGAGCCGTAAAAATCTTCTCTTATGGGGGAGTCCCCGGTACACAGGCTAATGTGTAGTGTCAATTTGGGGGTCTGTCTGACATGAAAAGGTTTGGGAACCACTGCTTGAGTGGGTTCCAAATGGCCCCCCGTGCGTGCGGGTGTGTAACTCTTTGCCTGCGTTCAGTTTGTGCTTGCAAAAGACGGAGGGCTGCGAGTGGACGACCAAATGAGGACGTCACAGGCAGACGTCTACGCTGCAGGAGACGTGTGCACGGCATGCTGGGACCACAGTCCTCTGTGGCAACAGGTAGACTAGACAACAACACCTCCCAGTACAGGACGACGACTGGCAACCAGTCAACCTGGCAACCGTCTCTCATGTTAATGACCGATTCAAGACTTTAACCACTTAAACCCCCCTCCACTACACCAAATCTCCACCGACGGTCGCAGCACTCACTTTGCTGTATTCCGAATCCACATACAAATTGATTGCTTAGCTTACTAGTAAATTCCAATAATAATGATTTTCGGTAGCAATACATTTGCAATGCTTTGGAATCATATTCTTAGTTAGCCACTTACAGAAAGCCCTATTATTACACTTCATTGTACGTTGTAAAAATAGAAGATAAAATACAAGCTTGTGAATCTGTAGATCTTTGATAATCTACAAAAATGAAGAAATGCCCAAAATAGGGACACCAGCACGTTGAAAGCGGCGTTAAAAGTATTCCTCACTTGAGTTCAAGTTATCTAAATGACTTTGTGTGTTGGTTGCGTGTGTTCTGGTCAGATGCGGCTGTGGACCCAGGCCCGTCAGATGGGCTGGCACGCAGGCAACTGCATGGCAGCACATGTCCTGTCGGAACCAATAGAACTGGACTTCTGCTTCGAGCTCTTCGCACACATCACCAAGTTCTTCAGCTATAAGGTACAGTATATGGGGCGCCCTCTTGCGCAACACCCAAACCATTGTGCTTTGCGGATTAAACGACTTTCATGGGTCCTTTTTTAGACGATATGCACAAAGTATGTGGGTAAAAATAGCTTTGCGCTATGGCAAGCCTCATAAATGTAGTTCGCACTCTTTTAAAAATGTTCTACGGTTTTCAAATAGCAGAGGTACAAGCTATATATCTGCTATTTTTTGAATAGCCAACGCGAAAATCAAAAATGACACATGCATGGGTTTTAATGGGTTCATTTAAAATCAACCACACCTCCAGGTGCAAAGTCGATGTGGGGGGGAAATCTCTATTGCGGATTGCACATCGGCTCAACAGGGACTGCCCATAATTCCGACATAGTTACTCCGACTATGTGGCTTCCTGCCGTCATCACAAATGTGATGGAAAAGTGGCTATGGACGTGTGTTTTTCATGTAAAACGAATACTTGCAATGGATTCAGAATCATGAAACCCCCTATTTTGACCCATCACATGCTACTTAACCCATTCTGACCTGAGATCAGATTCATACGAGGTTTCCACTGGACACACACTGGTCTGATTAGCCCATTCTGACCTGAGATCAGATTCTAAAATTGTCAGTCGTTCTTCGATTTTTCAAAAATAGCAGACCTACAAGCTCGTAGCGCGCCACTCGGTGGCGTGCTATGAGCTTGTAGATCTGCTATTTTTCAATAGCTAAAGCATAACATGATGCTAATACCAAAATGGGTTCCCGGTCAGAATGGGTTAAAGCAGAATGAAAATGTGTAAATTTTGCCTGCATATACAGTAGATTGTTAAATGGCACCCCAACTTTCAGCAGCTGTCACAAAAGTTTCCCAAGGGAGTCGTTGAGTGGTGATAGTAGACAGCTTTATGAACACATTTTGTGAAGAATGGTATTTGGTATTTGGTAAGCATTTATTTTGCAGATTGGTCAGAAATTTGGCTAACTTTCCCCAACTAACGGGAGGATGAGGAGGAAGCAGAAAGCTGTCCTGTACAACCCCTTCCATCCCCTCAGCACATTCAGCCACAGACTCATCCCTCTTCTGTACACCTGAGGCTACCTCTGGGGCTAATACATTATTTATCCTAATGTAATGCAGCCAGGTCTGACAATACTACTAGAACAGACCGTCGGGATTTGGAAGACATTTGTAGAATCGGGTTAACATAACATGTCTCTCAAATGTTGTCCCACGCTCCAGGTTGTCCTGCTGGGGAAGTTCAACGGCCAGGGGCTGGGGCTGGACCAAGAGCTGCTGGTCCGCTGCACTAAAGGCCACGAATATATCAAGGTACAGGGACGTGCAGAGAGTGTTACAAAGGTGTTAAGAGGGCGCTTTGACAAAAATAGCAGATCTACAAGCTCACAACGAGAGCTTGTAGATCAGCTATTTTCGGGGTCGCAACCCAGCACTCTTTCTACTGGAGATGCTGGTGATTTCTAAACAAATTTGTTCAACGCAAAATGCTGCGTTCCAAGTTCAGGAGACTTCGGGGAAAAAAAGCAATTCTCCTGAATGCGGCCTTCCGGAATGGCATGGAAAGGAGTTTGATGAGAACCACTGACCTATTAAATATTTTTTGCTCTCCTTTGGTTTGGCAGGTCGTTCTGAGTGGCGGTAGGATGGTCGGGGCGGTGCTCGTCGGAGAGACAGACCTGGAGGAGACGTTTGAGAACCTGATCCTCAACCAGATGGACCTGACGCCCTACAAGGACGAACTGCTCAACCCCAACATTGACATAGAGGACTACTTTGACTGAGAGAAAAAAAACTCTGCTTCCCATCAAGCACCTGTAACCCAGCATGCCTACGCGCAATGTGCCTACGAGCGTGTCATGCGATAGGCCGTAGCCAATGTGGAAGAAGTAAAGAAGGAGTCCATTCCCTATCGTCACACTACAAATCTACAAGCTCAACGTGTCGCGATGTGACGTGTTGTGAGCTTGTAGATCATCTATTTTCAATTCAATCATTTATTTGCCATGTCAACAAGTTGATAGGAATTTGTCTTGGTTCATACTCAACATATACAGTACGGACAACCATAGATACACAAACAAGACAAACCATATTAATGTAGCCTATGTTGTTTTGTAATAATAAAAGTACAATATTTGCCTCCGAGTTGTAGTGGAGTAGAAATAAATCTCCTCAAAAGTGTACAAGTCCATGAATTCCTTAATTATAAGCAGCTAATTATTCTATGGCAAGCCAACACACCCGCAGAAACTCACCACAGTTTGGTATGATGGAGATCATTCTTGTGTTCAGAAGCTTTTTTCACCGCCCTGGTAAACAGAAACGCCGATGACTCTAATCGATGTTATCTCGACGTGGAGTTCTTTATTGACTCTTTTTACTTTGCAAAGAAAAGCAGAGCGTGTCTTCTGTCGTATGTCTTTAGAGACCTTCAGCTCCGTTGCACAGCAAGCCAGTCCAGTGTGTCATTGTCTAGGTCAATTAGGCCTTGATCACCATTTGATGGCCGGTGTATGGGGCAGCTGGTCAGCACGTGTACCACAGTCTGTAATGGATGCCCACATTCACAGTGGAGACACTTTCTGTGAGGCCCCACTTCTGCATGGATGTACCAAAGCGTCCCACACCACACCCGTCCTCAGGCGGTTGAGGGGTTGTCCACTCGCTGTGGGGGGAGATGCTGGCCACCAGGAGCATCTGTGGGATCCTCCATGTAGTCAGTGGTGAAGCCTGGAAGGATCTGCTGCCTTCCACTGGTCCCTCCAGCAGAGCGTTTGTGTGAGAGGGGGAGGGTGCGGCAATGGGCTATAATATGCACACAGGATATAAGCTCTTCTTACTTCCGGGCTGCTTCCCTACTCCTCCCTTCACAGGTGTTACCGATGATACTGTTGATTTAGTGTGCAGTGGTTCTCAAACTTTTTAATTTCAAGGAACAGCCATAACTCTGAGAGTGTACAAATGGAATCTCATTTGGTTCCATTTGTACACTCAGTTACACAACCACTTTTACCTCTCTTTTACCTCTCTTCAAGGGCAGGGTTTCTCAAAGTGGGTGCACCACCATGTGTGTCGTGGCACACTAGGGCAGGGATACTCAAATAGATTTACCTGTGGGCCACATTACAAAAATGGCAAGGGGCCAGGGGCCAGTAGATAAAATTACGACATTAATGATACTTGATAACTTCTCTCTTTCAATTGCTTTATTTTCGCAAAATAAAAAAATCTGTCTGTCTATGAGTAGCTGTCTGCCTTCCTGCCTGTCCAATTGTCCATGAGTAGCTGTCTGCCTGCCTGTCCAATTCTCCATGAGTAGCTGTCTGTCTGCCTGTCTATGAGTAGCTGTCTGACTGCCTGTCCAATTCTCCATGCAGCTGTCTGTCTGCCTGTCTATGAGTAGCTGTCTGACTGCCTGCCTGTCCAATTCTCCATGAGTAGCTGTCTGTCTGTCTGCCTGTCTATGAGTAGCTGTCTGCCTGCCTGCCAGCCAGCAAGTTGGTTAACAGAAAATAAATTGTTATGGCTGAGTAAAATAAAATACAATAAACACAATTTGCCTGAAAATAGATTACCCAGCTATGACCTTTTTCATGAAAAAAAATGAGTAGTGATATGGCTGACTGAGTAAAATAAAACAATCTACCTGAAAATAGATAGCTATAAGTGAAGAGCAATTTCCCCAATTACCATTTCCGCAATTTCTGCAATTTCCATTTCCGCAATTTCCTCAATTTCAATTTCCGCAATTTCCGCAATTACCATTTCCGCAATTTCCACAATTTCCATTTTTACCATTTCCGCAATTTCCGCAATTACCATTTCCGCAATTTCCGCAATTTCCACAATTTCCATTTTTACCATTTCCACCATTTCCGCAATTTCCGCAATTACCATTTCCGCAATTTCCGCAATTACAATTTCCGCAATTTCCATTTCCGCAATTTCCGCAATTTCCATTTCCAACTATTAATGGCAGCTGGGTTTCATCATTCAAATTTTCATTGGTGGGCCAGTCATAATGGTCCCGCGGGCCTGATGTGGCCCGCGGGCCTGAGGTTGAGTATCACTGCACTAGGGTGTCGACACAAGCCCTGCCACTGCCAGGGTACCCCACGATACTTTCATCATTTTAATGTGTGATTAAATCCCTTTGTGCACTTTTAATTAAACCTGCTCTTTGTTTGGACGCCGTCGCCATCTAGTGTCAATCGGCACACACTACATGTGACAGTGCCCTGCCTGAGAGGATTAATTTGAGTGTTCAAATCTGTTCCAGATTTTAAGTAATTTCAATATTTACACACTATATTTTAATTAACGGAGGCACTTGGCTGTCTATTGCTTTATTTCACGAGAAGGCACATACTATATTAGTAATAAAAAAAAATATTAATAATAATAATCAACAATAATCAATAATAAAATTGGTGTTTGAACCTACCTTCCAGACACCAATCACATGAAGAACACACACACACACACGCTTCTTTGGTGCTTCCCTGTCTTCCATGAGTCCGAGGATGCACATATTTCCATTTATTTTTGGATCTCCTCATTGCAGGAGAATGTTTCAAACCATACCCATCTTCTGCTGTATGTTTCTGATTCATATATCAACCCCCGAGGAGGGCAAAGTTAATGACCCACACACAATCAGCCGGCTTGGCTATGAATGTCTTTAATGTTTCCCAGATCAGAATCACAGCATACAGAGTGTAATAACTTCTAAAAGTAAACAGAAATATCATCACCTTATTTATTTATTTATTTATATAGTTTTACTTTTCTTTTTTTAAAATAATAATCATCTCTTTTTTTCTTTTTTGAATCCATTATTTAACATTTTGATTCATCTCAAAAAGGTCTTGGGTTTCTGAACAAAGAATGTTTCAAAACAAGACAACAGGTGCAACAGGTGGTCATGAACGGCATGAGCTCAGATTGGGCCAAAGGCGACGTGTGAGGAGTTAACCCATTCTGACCTGAGATCAGATTCTAACACACAGAAGAATGGTGGTTCTTTAACCCATTCTGACCTGAGATCAGATTCTAACACACAGAAGAATGGTGGTTCTTTAAGGGTGTGCATCAAGACACAGTCTCTCCAAATGATCCCTCTATTCACAAAATGTGCGATCTATCGAATTCTATTCTTGTTCAAAGAAATCTTAAAACGAATTAACTGAAAATCAACATTGAAAAAGTGGTGGTGGGGGGCGGGGGGGGCTACAGAACATACGCACACACATATGACAGGGGCCATCTTTCTATCACACATTCAGTAATGTTCCCGCTGAGACTAAGCAAACATACTTTTATAGAAATGTGCACGGCTCTTGCGGGGCATCCAAACCCATACACTGCATTGTACAGTACACAGTATCAGTATTCTATTTTCAGCCTACAATTTAGTATCCACTAAGCCAGTTGGGTTTCACTTCAGGCACAATAAAAAGTAATTTGGCATACTAAATAGGTTAGCATTTGAGCTGCGTCCGAAATCACATGCTAATAATAGCACTAGTAGTATTCAATAGCACTAGATTCAACAGTACTTTGTAGTATGTCCGAAGTGAAATTCTACTGCTAGCAGGCTGAAAATAGCGTCCCGTGTAGGAGGCTACAGTAGGAAATATTTTGGACGCGACCTTGGTATCACGCACCGAACCCACAGTGTAGTGATTTAATGTCACTGCAAATACATCTTAACGATTCAATTCAAAGGGCCAATATGTTTACTCTGCCAAAATCCCGTGTACCTCTGTAATAACACTGCTTTCGTGAGGAATAAAGTTATTCTTATTGTAGTCTCTCTCGAGACAGACTTGTTTTGCCAATGCGTTCCCAGATTGTTCTTATTGTAAGGTGGATATGAAGAGTCTTCCTCAGATTTGAGTAGGAAGGGGCTACCTGTACACACTGGCCAGGTCAGCTGATGTCCACTACTTGTACTTGAGGTTAATAATAAGAAGCACCGACTAAACCCCAAATACCATCCTGTGGAATAGAGTATAATACTTTACAAGCTCTTACACTCAACGATAACCAGACCCTTCACTACCAGAGTCACTCAAGTCACGCATTGCTTCTCATATGCACACTTATAAAGACACACAAGAAATAAATAAATGAAACCCTATATAAGAAGTCAGACACATGTTTTTGTCCCCCTCAGCATAAATGTATATACTTTAGTTGTTGTTGTTTTTTTGTTTCTTATGTCTTTTTCCGCCCACTCTTTCTTTTTTTCTTTGTCCTCCTGAAATGTACCACCTGAAGTGTTACTGCCGTGCCTGTCTCTGTTTGAGTGTGGACTCGATGTCTTATATAGGAAAAAGGACTATACTATACAGAGACATTGGAGATGTTGCCACATGGAGGGGGGATGAGGGAGGGAAGAGGGGTGGGGAAAAAAAAGAAAAGAAGAAAATCTTGGGAACTGCTCTTATACGTATCGTTTGTAGAAATGCTATATGTACAATTATACTGCACTTTCCGAATAAAACAAATATTATAAAAAAAAAAAAAGAAGTCAGACACACGTCACATGTAAGGCAACTATTAAATCATTTAGATGTATAAAGTCTACCATTTAAAATCCACAGGATGAAAGAGCAAAACGTCATGACTAGCTCCAATAGAGCTCAGTGGTATTTGCACCGTTGTTGTATCACACCAGGTGGACATTAAGAGCTGACGGTCATTTTAACAAACTGCACCTGTTGTCTTTCTGTTGTCACAAAGTAAGTAGTTCATTCACTCACTCCCCCCACCTCCCCAAAACAACCCCAAAAACAAGAAACTTAATATTTACAAATATTTTTGTCTGTTTCTTACACTTAAAAATGTACAGTTTTGATCCAGTAGTAGTCTCTCTTCTCCTCCTTCCAGCCCGGTGTGGTTTTCCTTCACATTTATCCACTCACAGAGGAAGCAGGGCTAGTAGTTTAAAAGTCTGTCACTATAGCTCCCTCTTGTGTAATCTTATAAAATAGACAAGGAAGAGAACAGACCAAAAGAAAATACCGTATTTGCTGCTGTTTTCAATTCTGGAGGTGTCATATTTAGCTGTGGTTGTGTAGGTGAAGTGTACTCCCACAGCCTCCCAACTGATCTTCGTATTCACAAGAATGAGTATAAAATGGTTTTTTGGGGGGCACAGAGACCCCTTAGTAAGGACAGACAAGCAGGTTAGACTCCTGGCAAACATTGAGGTAAGATTGCCATGCCTTTTAATGTCCCTTGTTTTTTGCAAATGGCCAGCCAGTCCCCTTTTGTATTTGTTTTTGATGGAAGGCTGTGAGTCTTTTCCCCAGTTTTCCTGCCACGTTATCCCTCTTCCGGTGACGTTGTTGTCTGTTGTCCATCTCATGGCACCGGTCCCCGTGAAGCAAGACCTCGTTCCTTTACAGACATAATCAGTCCCTGGTCAGACAGTCACTTTTGTTTTTGTGTTGTTATGTTGTGCACATTTCCTTTTCCAGTATAGGCTTATAAAACACCTGCCCAGGAGCGGCCAGGTGTGTCGACGCTCCCATTCCCCGGGGCCCTTCAGGCAGTATAATAAAATAGAAAACAAACAATCAAACAGGCTAAAGCTAGAACACAAGCAAACAGCACCGTTTATACTAACTTTGTCCCATGTTGGATGTTTCGGAGGCTACCATGTGCTGCCGTATGGGTTCGGACAACAGCATAACATTTAATGGGGGGGGGGGGGCGGGGAGGGGGGGGGGGGTCGATCAATGGGCGTCGACACGTCGCCCATTATATCCATGTCCGTTCTCCTCAGAAGAGAATTGTGTGTGTGTGTGTGTGTGTGTGCATGCGTGCGCACGTGTGCATGTGTGTATGTTTGTGTGTGCGCGTGCATGGGTGTTTGCGCGTGTGTGTGTGAGTGTGTGCCTGTGCAAGCAGGAGGCCGAAGCATTCTGACCCAAAAAGAAAAAGGAAAAGACAGTTGTGTGGACTGTGTGTTGCTACTACCCTGTATAGGAGATCCGCTCCCCCTTGTTTTGATTTGATTCGTTGTTATATTTCATCTTTTTTAAATCGTCCAGCTCTGCGCGACACGACGACAGGCCTCCGGAAAAGACTTGCCAGTCGCCCCCCCAAGTGTGCTTATACAGTTCAATATACAACGAAAAGGTCACTAGCTTGGTGGTGAGCGAACCCTTTAAATGAGAGCGGAGCTGGCTGAGGTCAGAGATTGTGTGTGGTGGTGCTGGGGAGGTGTGTGGGACACAGTGTGGTGCAAGGGGCTCTTATTATACTGTAGTGGGGGGTGCTCTTATTTTGCAGGCCGTGTTTGTTTTTGCAACGTGTGCGACTTCCCCCGGAGATGTGGTGGTGGCGGTGTGTCTGCCTCGGGTATAAGCGGCGTCATTCCGACGCGAAGCCACGTTGTTGTCGGACTAATGCGCCGTCGGAAACTATACGAGCGGATCCCGTCTGTCTGCCTCTCTCTCTCTCTCGCTCTAAACCCCAGATGGTTGAGCGGAGTCCCTCAGGAGTCTATGCTAGTGAATTTTATAGTTATTGTGAGGAAAGCTTTTGCTGAAAATAGCTGATCAACAAGCCCACAGTCTTTGTCAGCTGTGAGCTCGTCAGCCAAAAGCTTTTCCCCACAATACCCGATGCTGGGGTTTCAAGTGGTTATGCGTATAACTCTAGCCTATAATGTGAATCACTACTGACTTGCTTGCTTGCCTCGATGCACACGCATGGGTGCAAATATGCACACACGCATGCTATACACGCACGGTGCGCACACGGTTCACACACACACATCCACACACACACGCTAAGCGAACACATGCTGGCACACAGCGCATAGCCAGCACGCATTCAGACATCAAACGGAATATATGCATGTGTTGGGATTCGGGAACAGGGGCGTTGCGGCGAGTGGTGAGAGAGAGAGCGAGTGAAAGCGTATAGAAGCTGCCCATGTTTTTGCTTGTTTGTTGACTGAGATACAAAAATAATTCTGTACAGGCAAGCAGTCTGCAGTGTCGGTACTTCACGCCGTATACCCTAAAACACAAAGATGTTCATAGAGAACGCCAAGGAGAGAGAGGAGAGGAGAGCTGGGACGGGCTGATGGGGCGCCATATTGAGAGGCTGGTATACCTCCGAGTTGTGTGCGAGAGAGAGAGACAGACAGACAGACAGACAGACAGAGAGAGAGAATAAGAGAGGGAGAGATTCAACTTTAACCCAATATACTTTGTTGACCCCCAGGGCTCTGTACTTGGCCCCCTCTTTCCCCCCCCCCCCCCCTCTCTACTCAAAAACTCTTTGCCGAAAATATGAATAAGCTCACATGTTGTGAGCTTATCTGGACCTGGCTATGTTTGCTTGAATGTTGGCCTGTTGTTATTCATGACTTTCCCAGAATGGGAACGCTATAGGGTTCATGTGGCGAGTATATACTTGAAATTCATGGCTGTTGTTGTTGGGTGACGTTGTTGAGGTTTTCCGGTGTTCTTGTTGCAGTGTGTGCGCGCATATGGGAGGAGGGGGGGGGGGGGGGAGGGGGGGCGGTATTAACAAACAAAAATGGTGGGTCAAAGTCGGAGACGGATATGAGTCGATTAGATTGGGGAAACGTGCATTGACAGATACAGTGTCCTTTTTGCCCCCGTCGTCGTTTTTTAAAAATAATTCATGCATAGACCCCCCACTGAGAAACCCCCATTTATATACTTTCTCCATTTGTACACATTTATATATAACTATATATATAATATCGGTTCTATATATATCTATATTTTCAGCAAAACTAAAAAAAAATAAAACGAAATAAAAGTTTCCACAAAAAAAAAAGCAACAATCAAACATAATAATGCCCGCGGAGAAAAATGAAAAACCGAAAAAACAAAAGCTAAAGATAAAGACGCACAACAACAGCAGCCGATTTGGCACTTTTGTCATATGACGACACAGCATGTGTTAGTTGACAGTAAATAGGAATATTCTAGAATTCAATCCCCCCCACCCCCCCACACACACACACACACCATGGGTGGGAAAACAAGCACATATCGGTACATACTTGGCACCAAAGAATGCTGGTAGAATGACAGTATCGATATATATTTATCGATATCGACGTATTCAGAGCTACAGTATAACGCTTATATACCGTACTCACTCTGGGCACCGCTCCCCCCCCCCCCCCCAAAAAATAAAAAAATAAAAACACCCAACTCATCAGTTTATGGAACACAGCTGGGGTGGCCGGCGCGCGGCCGGCGCTGAGGAGGGGGATGTATAAAAGCGACGGATAGCAGAAGCACACACCGAAACCACCCAGAGGCTAAACAAGGACCATGACAGAGTGAGGAGCAGGGGGTGGACACACACACACACACAGGCGCGCGCACGCACACACGCACACACGCACACACACACACAGAGAGTGAGCTGGGCGATACACCGTCATCGTCCCACTGCAGGCAGATTACGGGGGCCGTCCGTCGCTCCGATTCGGAGAACGGCACGTCCTCCTTTTGTTTGAAAACGGGCGTCATTCGAAAATGTAATAAGTCACCCTCCCTCCCACGCCACGCCCCAAAACACCCAGAAATGGCCACCCTGCCCGCTGGCATCGCTGTTCCGTCGGTGGGGGGTGGGGGGGGGGGGTGGGGGGTGGTTCTTCATTGTTGTTTTGGGTGGGTGGGGGGGGGGCCGGGGGGAGAAACGAGAGAGTATATAAGAGAATGGAACAGAGAGCCCAACAACAGAGAGGCCCTCCTCGTCCGTCCAGTGCGGGCTGAGGGCCACTCTCGGCGGGTTTGCGTGGTCCCTGGGGGGGGGGGGGGGGGGGCGTGTCGCCTTGCGTCCGTCCGCTCCCCCCTATACCCGGGTGGTGGAGTGGGGGTGGGGCAGGGTGTTGTTGTGGCTGGCGGTGCCGGAGGGGTAGGTGTTGAAGGCGTGGTGCTGCATGCCTGCGATGGTGCTGGGGATCATGGTGATGGCGTTGACGGGCGTCATCAGCGGCACGTCGTCGGGCGCCCGCCGCAGCGCCAGCGTGTAGTCGGGCGGGCACGCCGGCCGCAGGACGTCGTGCGGCCGCAGGGGCTCCATGTCGTGGTGCGAGTCGTGCTCCCCCAGCGAGTGCTTCATCTGCAGCGACATGATCTCCTCCTCCTGGCTGTGCGCCAGGTCGTTGGCGCCGGGCCCGAGGCCCAGGCCGCCGAGGCCGCCGCCGATGCGCTGCGGCGACAGCCGGTGGCGCCGGCCCATCTCGTGGCGCTTGTCGCGCTTGTAGTAGAGCGCGGCGAACGCCAGGATGTTGAGGAAGAGCAGCGAGGCGCCCACCGCCACCGTCACGCTCAGCTCCGTGGAGTAGTCGCGCGTGTCGTCCGGGAACAGGTCCTGGCGGGGCCTCTCGGAGCCGTCGGGGTCCGGGTCCGACGGGAAGGTGGGGTAGGGGTGGAGGGTGGGCCGGGGGCCCCCCGGGGGGCGGGGCCAGGGCCGGTGGGTGGGCCCCGGGGGCAGGCGGGTGGTGACGCCGCCGCCGCCCGGGCCCCCGCCGCCCAGGCTCTCGTCGTCGGTGATGCCGTGCAGGTGCGGCACCAGCTCCAGCCAGAAGGCCACCTTGTTGGCGCGGTAGTTGTCGCGCACGCGGGGCTTCAGGCCGATGTGGAGGTACTGCTTGTCCTTGGAGTTGAACTTGGTCCAGATGACCTCCTCGAAGCGGTTGGGCTTGGTGTGGATGAACTTGGTGTCCTGCGGCACCGGCAGGTTGGGGTCCCTGGAAGGAAGGAGAGGGGGGGAGGGGGACGACGACAAGTCAGTAACCTTTTGAAATCCTAATTCTTAAAGATGGCGTGCCGTGATTTTTGTATTTTTTTCCCCCCAGTTTTTAATGTGTTTATGAGGTGACATTACTTCATTAGACCCCTCGGTGTGGTTGTTATATGCAATGATGTCTTCCCTTTGTATTATTTAGAGTTTGTAACCTTGACAATCAAATGTGCCAATGAAAAAAAACTGTGATATATAGTGACATCACAATATCATCCTGTCCCCTAACCCCTCCCCCTTTATCATACAACAACAGCTGTGGGTGCGGCTTCAGTTCAGGCGGATCACCAGCCATCACCACCCACCAGCAAAACCAGGCATACTTAATGAACTGGTGGGCGTGTCCACATAAAAACATACATTTTTAACAAATACTGAAAAAACCTTCTTCCTCCTTATATAACAATAATACCTGATGATCATGGATCCATCTTTAACATTTGTTGGTTTCTTTTTGTGCGTATACACTCACAATCTGAAGTGAAAGTGAAAATAAAACAAGTTTCTTGGCTCCCACCCACCCTCTGCCCCATTTGTAAACCTTAAAGGACCACTTCACCACTTTTCAACCTATCTTCATATAATAGGTCCTCACTAATAATCATGAAACAAATGCCGCAATTTTTTTCCTACTCAATCTGTGTCATCATCGATGGGGAATACAAGCTAATAGAAACTGCAGGCTTTCTAGTCCTGAAAAGTTGCAATGCGAAAATGGAAAATGGATAATCAAACTCTAAACATTTTAGTAAAAAAATCTTGTTTAAAAAAAAATCTGCCTAATGATGATGTCACTGGAAGACGCTTTATAAACTGCCCACAGCCCTCCTATATGAGACACAGACTGAGTAGAAAGAAATCGTGCCATTTTACCATGATTATTAGTGAGGACCTATTATATGAAGAAAAGTGTTGAAAAGTGGCGAAGTGGTCCTTTAATCATCGACCTAGACACCTGTTCCAATTCTTTCCTTTAAACCTCTTTCTGTCGCCGCAGGGCAGGTGCCCTCTGAAAACGCAAGCATTTCTCCGCTGAGCTAAAGGGGGCCCATGCAGGAGGAGTATATTTTAAGGAACTGAACTGAAAGCGAACCCTCCTCCTATAACAACCGGGTCTCGCTGTAGCAGTACACACTAACACGGTCGGCAACACGCCGCACACACCCACCCGGTCTTGGCGAAGTTGGTCCAGTAGGTCATGACCACGGCGCTCAGCATCACGTCGTTCTTGGAGAAGTTGCAGGGGAAGAGGTCCGTGGCGCCGACCATGGGCACGCCGAACACGTACGGTATCTCGTCGCCGTGCGCCGCGTCGGCCCACTCGGGCCGCGTCTCCGTCTGGCAGTGGTGGTAGAAGGTGTAGAAGTAGACGGGCGACTGGAACTCGGCGTGCAGCTTGGCCGTGGCCACGGCCGGCGCCACCCACTGGTGGTCCGTGAACAGCGCCAGCAGGGTCTTGCGCCGCATGTCGCCGTTGTCCCGGTCGGCCCAGTCCGTGTACATGAACTTGATGGTCTCCCGCAGGATGTCTTTGCCTGCACGCACGCACACGCACACACACACACACACACACACACACACACACACACACACACACACACACACACACACACACAAAATGGTTCTTTTAAAGGGCTACAACATCATCCACAAAGCACCAGCGTCCAGCACCTATACCTAATAGTTACAGAAACGTGTAGAGGGGAAAAGTTTGAAGTTTTTGAAGAAGTATATAATATATAGGGTTCTTTAGAACTGTGGTCTGAAAGGTTCTCTCTGGAACCAAACCAAATAGTTCTATAATGGCATACAGTTTTGAGAAAACTGTTTTACGGTTCCAGTTGGCTGCCTTAATGATCTTTCTATGGAGTATAAAGAGGAAAGGGGGGAGAGGAGGAAAGAGCGGTGAAATGAGGAAAGAGAGATGAAATGAACAGTCACAGCGGGAAAGCGCGGTCGAGGTTAAACATCAGACGGGTTACAGGAAGGAGAACAGAAGGATAGGAGAGAAGGAGAGAGAGAGAAGTGGCAGACGGAAGGAAGGGAGAGAGAGAGACGAAAGCACCGCACGGACCAAAGGAAGGAAGGAAGGAAGGCAATAGTGGAGAGTTGGCAGGAAAGGACGAGACGAGAGAGACGACGACGATGATGATGATGATGACAGGAAAAAAGAAGAGTTGGGAGAGATGAGAGTGCCAAGTTTGTCAGGGAGAGGAAACAGGAGAGACATACGAGGGCCGTGTCGGTGTGAAATTGTATACAGCCGTGTGAAAGAAAGCAACGAGAGAGAGAGAGAGAGAGAGAGAGAGAGAGAGAGAGAGAGAGAGAGAGAGAGAGAGAGAGAGAGAGAGAGAGAGAGAGAGAAAGAGAATAATAAAAAATAGGAGGAGAGAACTGGATGGTGATGCAAAGGAATGAGAATATTGCAATTACACAACATTGTAGGCAGCTTGGATTGATGCCCCCCGAGCTATTTGTGTTGTGTTCTCTCTCTGCTATTTCCTACTGTATTCCGATTTTTTCTGACCAACAATGTTGAGGAAGGTGTGATTATAGTTTTCACTGCCCTGCAATGTCGCGACGATGATTAAAACCTTGAAACCTCCGCAGGTGAACGGAAGAGGGTGCAAATACCAGCACACGTATGACAATGCATGCTCCTTAAATATAACAATGTTGCACGCAAGACTAATTAACCCATTTAGGCCTGACGTTGAAATTAAAAAAAATGTCTTCTAAATGGTGATAATTTTCTGAAAAACCTCATGTTTCTGTATCAGTGGTGCTCAATATTTCATGTCAAGGGCCCCAAACATGATATGTAATTGGCCACCGACCCCCCCATCTGAATATATGTTGTTCCAGGAACCTCCCACCAGAAGCAAAGATTTGAGTTAAAAACTTTCACTCTGAAAGAATATACATTCAAAGATTTGGGCCACATTTTCAAGATTTTTCAAAAATAGCAGACCTACAAGTAGATCTGTAGATCTGCTATTTTTCAATAGGTAAATTATAACAATGTTTAAAACACCAAAGGGGTTTCCGCCCAAATTGAGACGGTTGCAGTATAGCAGCAGAGCGCGCGCCCAGTGTGTTATTTCTCCAAAGACACACACCACCGAATGGGGTTATTCTGTTGAATTTAAAGTGGAAGTGATTTCAAGGTCTAGAGAGTCCAGACGATTGAGAAAGGTCAATAATGATGTACGGTCAATAAGGCACGAAACAGTCCTTATGTACTGAGTATCGGCTGATCTACAGTATGCACATGGATTAAAGTTCTCAGTACGTCGCGACCGATTTCAGTCACTCGGAAACACGTCGCGAACCGAAAGTAGTTGATCTATAAACAGGCTCGCAACATGTTGCACTGCAATGTGCAACATGTTGCACGTAATAAGTAGCCTTGCCGAGCCATGAGGCCCATAGGGCAGGAGCCTATCTTCTGTTTCTGTAGCGTGAGGCAGCTTGATGTACAAGACCCCCTGGACATGACGCTATAGTATGTCGCAGGGACTTACCACCATCCAACCCTTGATGCCGAGTGTCAAGCAGGGAGGCATTGGGTCCCATTTTGTCTTTGGTATGACCCGGCCGGGGATCGAACCCCGACCTCCCAGTCTCAGGGCGGACACTCTAACCACAAGACCACTGAGCTGGCACACATAATGCACTAAAGGTTTTCCTCCTCACCATCGGGGTAGCCGTACAGGTTGTCCACGAAGTTGGAGATGGTGTAGTCGAAGGCGGCAGCCGAGATGCCCTCGCTGTCTTCACTGTCGTCCACGAACTTCAGGCCCTCGCCCTGGTTCACCCCAATGAGGATGTCGTAGTTGAGGAACTCCCCCTGGTGGACGAAGAAGGGAAGGGGAGGCAGGTGAACGTTTAGTTAGCAGTGGTTCTCCCAACCTTTCCCACCCGGTATTGGACCGTACGGTCCCCAATCTGGGAATCATTTGTGCCAGCTGGTGCCACCATTCAAAATGAAAATGAAAATAAGCAGATCTACAAGCTCACAACGTGCCACGGTGCAATGCCGTGTGACCTTAGAGATATTCTAAAATGGCCAATGTGATGTTATGTTAAATAGTTTGGCTGCAGGGACCCCCTGGAACCCTGTCAAGGACTCCTGGGGTTCCGTAAAAAAGAAGAAATATTACACATTCTAATTATTCTCTCTGACATCATAATAATATAAAATAAACAGTTGGCTGGCTATAAAGCTGCTTTTTTCTGCACTGTTTGCAGTAGCAATTAACACGGTGTTATCTGCACAGTAACTCTCAACACGCGCACATAAATAAATGTGTCAGTTATGTAGCCGATGTTCACCTCATGGTTATCTCTCTGTGATTTGGAATTGTTTTGTTGAATTATAACAGGGAGAAGTGGTGTAGTCTAATTACCGAGCAGCGACAATATAACAACGCCTCACGCTGCGGTTTATCCCTCGACAATCTAGCTGCTCTCGTTTAGAGCCCCACAAACTGAAGTGCTACCCTTGAAAAGCAACCCCGGAGGAGTTTTCTTATCTCCGTGTTCCATTGTTAAAAATGAGTTACAAAACAACAAATGAGGGTTTATTTCAGTGCACAGATTTCACTCATTTGTTTTCTTTTGTAGAATGTCCAAAGCGGGACATTCCTACTGAACCGTTTGTTTTATTTACACACTTTGGTGTTTAATGTCTACATACTGTATGTATGAATGTTGTTTAACCACTTAAAACCTTCATATACTTTGTTGACTGGGGTCCCTCAGGCCTCTATACTAGGTCCCCTCCTTTTAGCCGACCTACAAGCTACCTAATGTGTTGCAAACGTGACACGTTGCAGGCTGGTAGATTTTTTTACCATGTTCGCCTATTTTCATCTCACACATTATGTATTGGTCTTGTCCCCAGCTACAGCGATTCTGGTCACTTGTGTTTGTCACACTGTCAGACGTGCTAGAAATTGCGTTACAACCCTGCTACAAACCCCTTACAGTAAACGAATCAGAAGTTAGAGATTATTGCTTTTGCAACACTGTTAGCTAGAAGAAGAATATATGACTATCTTGGAAGTCGCCAAATCCACATCCAAAAAATACAATTCTCTCTCAGAGGAACCTCCGAAGGCTTCTCTAAGGCACGCATGGAGACCCTTTATAGAATACTTCAATATTCATACCTCCCTAGATTAGACTGCTCGATGTGACCCAAATATAGCGGACAGTGGATTTCAGAATGAACAGACAGTGCCTCTCTCACAAGTGTACAATACTTTGACTGAATTTCTAATGGAACATTTAAGGGTTTTTTTCTCCCCTTTTTTTTGTAATTACGGAGACGTTTATGGAAGTTATCTGTGGTAAGTGCAGTAATGCACTCTTCTCATAACTGACTTGCTCTGAGCTTCACTTGCTCCACTTTCTCCATTCCTTAATTAACTGCAAAAATAGAACTAGACTTCGGAATGGCATATTTTAAAACAACACAGACATTGGGAAGATATATGGTAAACTTATTTTCCTTCACTAAACTGTCCAAACGTGCAATGGAAGTAAGGACATTTTATCTATGTCCACACGGAATCTCTGTTTATTAGTGAATAAACATTCCTTCCTCATTGTGCTAATAATTGGCACGTGACTCTAACATATCGTCACTGTTGGGCATAAACCATGTATCTCAATCATACGTCATGTTTATGTTTTATCACAAATGAATGCTCTATTTTATACTTGTGAAAAGTAGCGGAAAAAGCAGCACTTGTAGATCAAAAAGATGAAAAAAAGATATAAGTCTGCATGTAGGTTTTACTCTGTAACTCTCTTGAGAGTGCACAAATGAATTCCATTTTGTGTAAACACTCAAGAGCCACTCTCTCTGTTGGTTCTGTAATAATGCATTCCAAACTCGGGGGGCCTTGAAATAAAAATGAAAAAAGAACCACTATAGAATCCATCATCACTAAGATGAGAGAACATATTACTCCAGTTTTGGCTTCACTGTACAGGCTTCCGGTTGTTTTTAGGATAAAATTATTTTACTTGTTTATAAAGCTCTACCTACATGACTGCCTGCCTAAACATTGCTTCTACGGGCCTCTGTATAGACATTTTTAAAGCACAGCTCAAGACCCACTTCTACACCCTTGCTTTTAATTGATCTTTTATTTTTTTGTTATTCATGTCCTCACTGTATTGCATTACTGCTCTTGTTTTTTTATGTTTATGCCTTGCTTTTCTTTTCTTTTTTTTCTCCATTGCTCTGTAAAGCACTTTGAGCTGCATTTCATGTCATGAAAGGTGCTATACAAATAAAGTATTATTATTATTATTATTATTATTATTATATACTGCAGTCCAGTCCTCTCAACTAGGGTTTGGACCCGGTATTCTGGGTTCGTTTTCAGACCCGGTTCCGATTTTCTTATTTTTCTTATTTTTCTTAATCACACTGTCAGAGCTGCTTATGTGGACTTTGACGTCTGCTATGTAATTACTATACCGGTGGTTCTGAAATTCAATCTTAATTTCAGTTGGTTGCAGTCCTGTATAAGGGTCCATTTAGAACCCACAAAGGAATCGGACCGTTAAGATGGAATCGATAAGGAACCGGAATAGTTAACCAATTTACAATTGACAATTCAGGCAGACGCTCTTAATTATATATACCTGCTGCATGAGGATCTCGGGGTCGTCGGGCACAACGTCCCCGTCCACCACGGGCCCAAAGGCGATGTGGTAGCGGGCCGGCTGGATGTCCTGGTCCACCAGCTCGCGGAAGTTCTTCCGCCGGAGGCAGTCCACCAGGTCGGCCGTCTCGGCGTACGTGCAGCCCACCTTCCTGGCCAGGATCTTGGTGTACTTGAGGGGCTGGTAGTTGACGGACCAGCTGGAGATGGCCGTGCCGCTCTGGGCGATGGCCCTCTGGAACAGACCTGGAGGAGGGGGAGAGAGAGAGAGAGGGGAGAGAGTTTAGGTTTTTAGGTTTATTTATTTAGCATGTAGTACAAAAAATAGACAATAACATATCAAAGAACAAAAATACAATGCAAGGAAGGGAAGAAGCCAGCTGGCTTATTTGGAATCCTTTCCTGTAGGAAGAGGTCATTGGTTTAAAAGATTAAAAGTTCATAAAGAACAGTAGGGGAGAGCCGCCACGGATGTAACATTTTGCACGTTTCATTTTTTTACTCGGAGATCCGTTTAGCTACACATGTAATATTTTCAGGCAACGGACCTACACATGTCAGCTACCATAAACCACTTCAAGTTATTTTTTTGATAAAACAGGTCGGGAGTTATTAAACCGAACGTGGACGCTGTTTCAGTGTTACATTTGCTGCGCATATCGGATTAATTGTAACAGCATGGAGTATAAATGTAACAACGCTAAAAAACACCATTAAACATATCGTTTTCAGCTTAAATCAATTATATTTCATTGAAGCAACTCCTTAGCATTGTTTTCATACCATGGATGTGATAAGAAAATGTATCAAACATATTGGGAAATATTAAATAGTATCGGGTGTACCAGTTTGGGCTTTTTTTTCAGTTCAATGGGGAAATACATTGATTAAACAAACGTTTGATTGATTGAGTTGTACAATGTTATACAACCCTAAACTAATTTTAGAATACACTACACAATACAATACAATTTTAGAACATATAATATTGGCCAATATGTCAAATATGTAAATATTACTTATAATGGCATTGAATGGAAGCGGACCATTTGTAACACATGTTACAATTGACCCTCCCTCCGAAGTTTTCTTTGCCGTTGCTTACAGACCAGAATGAACGTGAATTCCGTCTAAACACGATGCAAACTAATGAAGAACATAAGCATGAAGACATCCATGTGGATTTTTATTCACCAACACCAAAGAAAAAACTTGTAGCACACAAATACTCCAGGTGTAAAATTATACGCATTTTGAAAAAAGTCAGTTTTTCGCCAATAGCTCCCCGCAGGATGAAGGTAAACACTTCAAACTTCCTGGGCACGTAGAGTACGTTGCTGTACACATACTGACGCGATGGCGTCATGGTGGCGTTGACCAATCAAGAGATAACGTCCATGTTACAACCGTGACGCGTTACATCCAAGGCGGCTCTCCCCTACATAAGTGTACAAGTGAATATAGCAGATCTACAAGCTCACAGCGCGGCACAGAGTGACAGCCCCTATAGTATGTTGCTCCTTTCTAACCTCTTTAACCCATTCTGACCTGAGATCAGATTCGTACGAGGTTTCCACTGGACAACACACTGGTCTGATGAACCCATTCTGACCTGAGATCAGATTCTAAAAATGTCTAGTCGTTCTTCGATTTTTTCAAAAATAGCAGACCTACAAGCTCGTAGCGCGCCACTCGGTGGCGCGCTATGAGCTTGTAGATCTGCTATTTTTTAATAGCTAAAGCATAACATGATGCTAAACACCAAAATGGGTTCCCGTTCAGAA